>NW_023270447.1:4716247-5107730 GCF_011800145.1 Mirounga leonina
TCGATCCCGGGACTCCAGGATCATGACCTGAGCCGAAGGCAGTCGCTTAACCAACTGAGCCACCCAGGTGCACCTAAAGAAGCTTTAAATAAAAATTAAAAATACATCTGTGAAACATTTCAAACATACCAAAAATGATATGATAGATGCAGATATGCTTGCTATTAAGAGCAGTCAAAGGTGAAAGATTTATGCAGTCTGAAGAAACAAGAGTAAATAGTAACATTTTGCTGTTTGTTAGGTCCTGTTCAAAGAGTTCCTGTTTCCTTAAATCTTCAACGATGTTTAGCATTATTGATTTACAATATTTTGCCAATATAGAGAGTATAGATTGCCATTTCATTGTTTTAATTTCTCTCCCCAATATAACTGCCTGACAATGAGCATCTTTTTTAATGGGGACAAATTTACTGATCTTTATTTTTATTATGTGCTTTTCGTTTCTTGTGTAAGAAGTCCTTTTCTAATGCTATAAGGATGGTTAAATATATTGTCTTCTAAAAGCTCTACAGTTTTGCTTTTCACATTTCATCTTTATTTCATCTGGATCCATGTGTGATTTGTTCTAGGCTCTCTTACCTGTTCCCTTGGCCGATTTCTCTATCCCTATTGTAATATACCACACAATTTTAATTACTATACTTTTTAGTAATTACATTGAAATTAAAAGTATTTTGTGTGGAGATTATTTGATATTACTAAATAAAAATATTTTCTTATTTTTTGCAACATTATGAGGCATAGGAGGAACACTGGACCTAAGTTGCTTATGCAAACTAGGTGATATAAATAATTTATTGGAGAAAAATGGTTACCCAGACCCAGTTAAGGGCCAGCCATCCATTGGCCCATATTATGGGGCAGGCACTGTGCTAAATGCTTCATACATAATTATCTCACAAAAACCTTATTAGTATATTAATATGTCCATTTTCCAGACATAGTAATGAGGTGTTTATGGCACTCAGCCTTAGATGTGTTTGACACAAAGCCTGTCTTCTTGACCGTTATGCGTATTGCCCTCCCATATGGGCTCCTCTCCATAGTTTATCTCCCACACGAAAAGAACATATTGTTTTCAACCTGGGTGACTTCACATTGTAGGTGACTCATTCAAACCTGAGCCTCCTCAATTCGTCTGACATTGACGTTTCATCTCCAGTGACCTCTGTTCCTTCTTCATTTCAGCGGTACATCCCCACAGCCACACCTTGGGCCTTGTCATCACCCAGGATCATTCCATTTCTGAAACATTAAGTTCGAGGATCTCTTTCTCACCCCAGTCTTAGAAGTTTCCTGATCCTTGACCCCTCTGATACCTTTCTATTTGTCAGTCCCCTCCTGTGCTTTCTCCCTTGCCTAATCAGCTTAGTTTCCATGGTCCAACATGTGAGACAGTCTTCTGTCTATGTTTGAGTCTATCTCTCTTTACTCACCTAGGTGGATTGCAGAGTCCTGCTGAACAAAGTCATTCAAGCACAAAGATTTGTGCCTTTTCAAATGTGGAGAGATTTATATACCCTCCCTATATCTGGCTGATGCCTACTTATACTTTAGTTTCAGCTTAGAGTCTATTTCTCCCTGAAGTCTCCTCTGAGCTCCCTGGGTTAGGTGCTTCTGCTGAGTACTTCCATAGCGACATGTCCAGCATTACCACAGCAATGTCTGACTGTGCGATACGTTCCTCTTTGTCCCTATGAGATGCTAAGTGCTTGAAGGGGAGGGACCTTACTTCTTACCCATTATTGCAGCCCTAATACCGCTCATATTTCATTACAAAATGAAACAACCCACATTAAGTTAAGGAACCAACCAAACTTATAGATGAACATGTTTTAAATCTCTGTAGATTCCAAAGTCACATACTCATAGGAAAGTATTTGTAACCTTTCAAAACATTTTCAAACTTGTTTTCTCACTGTTGTGTGAAATCATGAAATTTGTCTTGGCAAAATTTGACAGAAACAGAGGTATATTCTATAAAGATATTTCTGTTTAGGAGAGAGAAAAAGAGAAAGCAATTTGAAAGACAATGGAAAGCTTTATATATCTGGTATACTGGAGAAGTAGCTTATGAGTTTATCTGTTTGAGGAAATAGCCCCTACAGAAATCTTAGAATTTGATATATAATGTACTATTTCTGTTGCTTAGGTGGACACTCTGGATTTTTTTTTTTTTTAACTTTGTGTTTACTATGCCCTCTTGGATGTTTAATTAACGTTGATAACTAAAAAGCAGAAGTTACTGCCATAACATTTCTTAGTGGCTAAAGTGCTTGTGAGTACAAAGATCATAAATTGTTAAATTCTTGAAGATAATAAGAAAGAAATATTAATTTGTTTTTCATCACATATTTATTTTTATTTAAATTTTCTTAAACATACAGTGCAAAATTGGTTTCAGGAGTAGAGTTCAGTGGTTCATCACTTATATACAATACCCAGTGCTCATCACTACAAGTGCCCTCCTGAATCCCCATCACCCATATATAGCCCATCCCCCACCCGCCTCCCTCCATCCTGCTTCAGTTTGTTCTCTGTTGTTAAGAGTCTCTTATGGCTTGTTTCCCTCTCTCCTTTTTTTTTTCTTTTGCCCCTGCCCATATGTTCATCTGTTTTCTTTCTTAAATTCCACATATGAATGAGATCATATGGTAATTGTCTTTCTTCGACTGACTTATTTCACTTAGCATAATACCCTCTAGCTCCATCCACATCGTTGCAAATGGCCAGAGTTCATGCTTTTTAATGGCTGAATAATATTCCATTACACACATATATATATATTTACATATATATATCTCATATCTTCTTTATCCATTCACACATATATTTATTTTAAAATTAACACTCAATTCTCATAAAGTAAAAATTTCTCTTGAAAATTAAATCATTCCTTGTTACCAAGTTTTAACCACATGCCAGGCACTGTGCTTGAGGTTAATAAAACAAAGATGAATGATTTACACAGTGTCTACTTTAAAGACAAAAATAATTCTTTTGGGATTTTGTAATGAATAAAATCTATTTTTCTATAGAGTTGAAAAATTTTTACAGAAAAAAAGATAGGAACTCTGCTGTCACAACTTCTAATTCCTAGCTTCAAAGGGCAAACTAGGATATCCTTACTGTTGGAACTTGAAAACAAATTCTGTAACTAGGTTTTCAAAAGAGTTATAGGTCCACGGGAGATGGAAACAGGGGCCTCAACAAATGTTTATTGAATTTGTTGAACAGAGTTAGTAATTTATGTTACTCCACAGAGCCAATGCCAATATACGGATTTATGCCTGCTTTTTGCCATACTTGAGCTCAATCAGACCTCTTTGCTCTGACTTCGTTAATACTAGGTACTCAATGCATGTATATTGAAATTTATTTTGGTACATACTAGGTTCAACCATAGAAAATTGCCCTTTTGCACTTAAAAAACACTCAGCAGCAGCCAGTTCCTATGGTTCAACCCAGGATATATCCCACTGCTATGATGAGATGAACACCGAGATGAACACTGGCAAGGAAAGAGACATTTTGTTCATTGTCTGGAGGAGTTTGTCTTAATTAAGGAGTGAGAAACATCTAAATGAAGTGATCAGGCTCTGTCCAAGAACTCAGGAGAAGGGTATTTTTAGGGTCAGCCATTTTCCTGGTGTATAAAGTTAGTGAGAAATCAGTGGTTTGGTTTTAGAATTAAGTGTCCTATTAGTAGATTATGTGTTATATTCAGGTGTTTTTGTAGACTGTAATTGCATGTGAACTTTGTGTTAAATGTCACTGGTATATTGAGAAGTAAGGCAAAACTAAAAGTTCTATTTTAGTATATTGCATTCTAGATGATTCATAACTTCTTGGCACAATTTCTTAATATTTTAACATTTGTAGTTTTCTTTGTAGTCTACATTCTGTGCTTTAATAATTACTACTTTTATATTTTTTATTATATCCTTAGGATGGGGGTTCCATTTCATTTTTATTATTTTTCAGATGATTGGAAGCAACTGTGTGTCTAACCATTTAAATAGCTTATTCTAAATTTGAACAAGTTGAAACCATAATTCTGATACCTAGGGTTGATGAAAGAAGCTTTTTGTGTAGAAAAAAAAAAGATAGGAAGCTAAAAATTCAAGGAGAGAATAACACCTTAAGGAAAGTAAGAACAGAAAAAAAAAAAAAAAAAGACCAGGCAGAGAATAGTATTGAATTGATAGAAGGAGAAAAAAAATGAAGACTTGGAAGGGCAAAGTATACATACACACACACAATCCCTGAAGTCAGTATATTCTACCTACTTATCCAAATATCTTTTTTTTTCATTTCCAAATATCTTGAAAGATTAAAAAGGACAAAAGCTTATAGGCAAATATCTTAATTTTTTGGTATTCCCAATCAATTTATAGGAAGGAAGTAAAATATATACTCACAGTTTGATAATCCCAAGGCTGTAGAGGTTTTGAAATGAAATCTCTGAACTTCCTATAATAGTTTGATGGGTCTGTTGTTGCTTACTAGCATTCCCCCATTTTTTTTTTTTTAAGATTTTATTTCTTTATTTGACAAAGAGAGACACAGTGAGAGAGGGAACACAAGCAGGGGGAATGGGAGAGGGAGAAGCAGGCTTCCCGCAGAGCAGGGAGCCCGATGTGGAGCTCCATCCCAGGTGCCCCTAGCATTCCCAAATATTTTGAATCTGATTCTTTCCCAGCTTCTGTGGGGAAAGGTGGTGATTTATTCATTAAGTATTAAGATCGGAAATAATTATGTATAAGGTTTCCATAATCTTTCCTTTCCTAGTCAACCCAGGATTACACCCTTAGTAGGTGATTGGTGTTGAGAAGAACATCATTTTTTGCTTTTAACTAGCTATGTGCATTGGTGGGAAATGCACATAGTTTTATATGTAAACGAAAATGTTTGAGTAAATTATCCTAAGAACTTTCTTTGGTAGAGTCACTATTCATGCTAGTGTATAGTGTTTCCATTGTCAGAACACTGTTATTTCAAAAGAATACACAACACGGTGGGGTTTCTGTTATCGTTCCCTCTCCTTACTATATATAGATAGTGTTAAGAAGGAATGTTCCTGAGAAGGGGACAGTGTTTTCCATGTATGTATATTCTTATATAAATATGTTGGTTGTTGATCTTTGGCCCCAGTGAAAAGGAATATAAACAAAAATTTTACCACATTCAAATGAAGATACACAGCCAGCCTCCTCCTATGAAGTATCACTGGTTTTGAGCAATAGTTATACATTCATTTGATTTCATACTGATACATTTATCTACTCAGTCTGCTCACATACAAATATATAAGATTGTAACTACGTGGTATCTGACTTGAATTACTTTTTCATTTCAGAAAAAGGTTAAGGAGGGGAAAAAAAAAATCAAGGTAAACAACAGGGGAGAGACTAAACCTCAGAGCTCCCTGCCAGCTATTGTGATGGCCTTGGATCCTGTTTGGAAGTGGGCTCATACAAGTTTATAAAGACTTAGCAGGTTGGACATTCTTCCAAGTTAATAATTTCATTATAGTGCCATTTTGTAAAGAGGAAATGGCTCTTCTACTCTTCTGTTGTCCTATTTGAGAAGTTTATTATAGAAGAATGTTTATAAGAAGGGTAAAGAGATTGTGCAAGCTATGTGCATTTTTATGTAGATTTGTTGATTGTTGTTCTCTGATCTAAGGGCTCCTGGCCTCAAAAAGAAAAACAAAAACAAAACTGGCATATTGAAATGATGCTCTAGAAACATTTCCTTTCTCTGAAACTTTGCCAGTCAGTGATACCAATTGTATATGCTCTTCATTTTAACATATAAATCAATAAACCGTATCTGCACACATCTGAATCTTTTGGGAATACAACTAAATTTGTACCCTACTACTCAAGCAAGTGTATCACAGGAAGGAGGGAGGTTGAGAGAAAACAGAATAATAGAGAAGGGCCAGGGGAATGGAAGGGATGAGACTAGAACACACTGTTTTAGAAAGTATATGCTACTTTCTGTGTTAGAACTTGTGTTATTTTATGCCAATTAAGCAATTGAGCATATAGTAATAAAGTATTTTTCCTATAAATGATGCAAGCTACCTAACTTAAAGAATATTTAGGATGAGTATAAATTATTAAGAGAGTCATTATTAAGGACTTTTCAAGAATATGTTCACAATTTTGTACATTAAAAATTTCATTTCCTGCAAAATTTCAGTTACATGTAGCCTATTGATAGTTATAGGTAAAAACACAAATGAAGGGCGCCTGGGTGGCTCAGTTGGTTAAGCGACTGCTTTCGGCTCAGGTCATGATCCTGGAGTCCCGGGATCGAGTCCCGCATTGGGCTCCCTGCTCGGCAGGGAGCCTGCTTCTCCCTCTGACCCTCCCCCCTCTCATGTGCTCTCTCTCTCTCATTCTCTCTGTCTCAAATAAATAAATAAAATCTTAAAAAAAAAAAACAAACACAAATGAATATAGTTAAAAGCAAGTCAAAACTAGTGATGAAATCAATTTGTCCAACAAAAACTGAACATTTTTATTAAAAGCTAAATTTGATTATGAAAACGTTTATCATGCAGACGTAGGCAGTACAAATATATAGAAAAGGAGTGGAGACAAAGAGGTAAACAAATCACTATATGAATTATAAATTAGGGTTCATAATATAGACTCTCTTGAGTGTGCCCACTTGCTCAGGGTGTTTAAGCAACTACAAAAAAGGTCAGTTATGATGAAAAACAGTGTACAAGGGTGAGATTGGAGCAAGATGATTGGAGCATTATCAGGGGCCAGGAAATATATGGTCTGGTAGGTTTGGTCCAGGAACTCAGATTTAATTCTTAGTGCAGTGGGAAGAGTTTTAAATAGGAGAATGCTATTAAAGAATTTATATTTTTAAAAAAAGTTATTCGTATGGCTATGTGAAAGACAGCCGAGCATCCTAAGAGAGTGGATTAGGAAAGGTCAATTTGAAAGTTAATGCTTGAATGAGCGGTAGAAATAAAGATGGAAAGAAATGGTTGATGAGAGAGCCATTTTGGAGGTGTGCTGTAGGGTGTGCATGCGCATGTTTGGAAGGGTGGCTCCTAGGGAAGAAGAGCTAACCATTTTTCTTTCTTCCAAAAAAGTTCATTGAGATAAAGAACATAATCTTTGTCACCAAGGTGGTCACAGTCTAGCATACATAAACTCTGCAGAAACCGTACGTAGAGAGATGCTTCTGTCCTAGTATGTATGTTTTGTACTGGCTAAGGAATTTTGATGCAATAAGTGGTGGTAGAGCAGTGAGCATGAACATCTAAGAGAGCATCTGTTTAAGGCACTTAACCCAGGCTTAAGAGAATGGTGGTAGTTTTCTCAGCAGGAGTGATATTTGAATCTCAAAGAACAAGAGGAGCGAGTCACATTGTTCCCCTCCTGGGTGTGGCATGAGCTGGGTGTGCAGATAACAGCAAGTAGAGCCAGGAAGAAGATGTAGCATGTTAATGAGCACCTTCGACCTATTCAGTAAATTTCAAAAAAATTCAACAGGATACATGTATGAAAGGAGTGATAAAATGAGGTAGACCATCAAGACTACATATATCAATTTTGAATTTCATTAATTGCTTTCATGCAATGTCACTGACCATTTTTCTGTCCCTCAGGTACTTCAAGCTCATTCCAACCTCAGGCTTCATGTTTATTGTTCAGATTGCTTGTTAAATCCCCCCACACACACACCCCCTCCCAAATGATTACTGCTTTCTCCTCAGGTTTTAGGATTTCTTCTCCTAAAGAAACCTCCCACCTTCAGCCATACACACAACCTGGTCACTCTCTGATCCAGTACCTGTTGCTAAATGATTCCTTATAATACATCTATATAGTATTATATCCATTTGATTTTATTTGTTGTCTCTGCTAAAATATGAACTTTTGAGGGAGGAACGTGTCAGTCTTATTTACAGCTGCATTCCCAATACCTAAGCCAGTACCTGCACATGCAAGACCTGTAAATATTTGTTGAATAAATGAATGAATTCATTGAATGAAAACTAGGTTATTGCAAAGCGCCTTTTTTTTTTTTTAAAGATTTTATTTATTTGAGACAAAGAATGAGAGAGAGAGAGAGCACATGAGAGGGGGGAGGGTCAGAGGCAGAAGCAGACTCCCCGCCAAGCAGGGAGCCCGATGCGGGACTCGATCCAGGGACTCCAGGATCATGACCTGAGCCGAAGGCAGTCGCTTAACCAACTGAGCCACCCAGGCGCCCTGCAAAGCGCCTTTAATCATTTTTGCTTATACTTTATCTTATCCCTTAGATATACTTTAGGACCGGACTGTTAAAGTTTTAGTGTGGTTGCAAGAAAGAAACATGCTGGGGCGCCTGGGTGGCTCAGTTGGTTAAGCGACTGCCTTCGGCTCAGGTCATGATCCTGGAGTCCCGGGATCGAGTCCCGCATAGGGCTCCCTGCTCGGCGGGGAGTCTGCTTCTCCCTCTGACCCTCCCCCCTCTCATGCTATCTCTATGTCATTCTCTCTCTCAAATAAATAAATAAAATCTTTAAAAAAAGAAAGAAAGAAAGAAAGAAACATGCTCTGTTGCTTTGGGGACAGGGGTTTCTGCTAGAAGGGTAAGAAAATGGCCCAGGACATCTTACCAATAGTCACTCCAGTCATTCCTTTCCATGAAGGGGAGGAGTACAGCAGGCTTTATGGGACTTTTTCAGGACCAACAGTTCTGAAAACTAGTGATCCCAGTCACCTCTTCTCAGGAGTCAGAAACCATGGTTCCTTGCTGACTTAATATTTATCTGCATCCTGCTTTCATGTTCTATAGGAGCAAATATGATTGGCTTGTTTCTCACTTTCCATTGAGGACTGCCCCTTCGGACTGTCTCCTTTCAAGCCTCCTCACATGTTCAGCAGCTTTATTGCAACCTTTGGCTTAATCACGAACCTCCCTGATGGACTCCGGTGTTGTCATAATAGCAGAATGATGTGGTTTATGTGATTAAAACTTTCTGTAGAAAGAACCGCACGTGGCTACTTGCCCACAGATCCACGGAACTGCGTGTGGACGTGTCAGGCACTGAGAGTGCCATCGATTGTCAAGCCCAGTGCATTTTGTTCTGGTCATTGAGGAGATTTAAAGCCCTGTCATTAGAATATACCAGCAGGACTCTTTACTTCCTCCTAGAATTCACCTAATCCTGGGGAGCACACAATCTTTCACCACTTGAAGGGGGAGTTCTACCTCCTCTTCTCCTGCTCCCCAAGATAATGCTGGACACCCAGCCGGATTCAGATAATCCCCAAACATGTATCAGTGCCTGTAGGAGATGTCTTCTCTGCCACAGTCCTGGTCCCTGCAGGTTCCAGATGATTGATGAGTCTTCAGCCAGGAGGACTGAACTAGCAGTTGGTGTATAGGGTTCTAGTTACAGTTCTGCTTCTCGCTAGCTGTTTGACTTCAGACATTGTTATTTGCCACTTTGAATCTTAGTTTTATAAGGTAGAAGATGAGCTGGTTGGAGTAGTTTGTTATGTTCTTACTTTGAAATTGTGTGATTGTGTTCTTTTTTCTATCTTCAAAGATGTTGAGATAGCTCAGGCTGTGTTTTTCAATTGGCCTCCCGACACCCCTAGGCTGTGGTCATTTTGCAGGGGTCTGACAAATACAAGGCACATTCTTGTAGAGCTTTAATCTTAAGGATTTTAGGGAAACATTTCTTTTCACTAAAGCGCACATATTTGATGGAACAGAATATTAAATTTGTGTGGATTTTAAAATAACACACAAAATTTTGTATTGATTTTGTATTTGGTAGCCTATAAAATCTTTTTAGTGAATGAAGGAAAAAAAAAACTTTCAAAAGGTGTTATATGTTTCATCCCTGATTTACTAATACTCCTATAAGCAGTGCCAAAGAGTGCATAGTCAGTGTTTCTAAAGTCGAAGGAACGTATCTCTGTCTGATCCTTGTTTTTATAAGAGGAGTGACAGTGCTCTTTCCCTCATCTGATTCATCATTGTTTATAAAAGGAAAGAGTAGCCTTCTCTGGGTGAAAATTTTTGAAATCATTGATGGGGAGTATTACCTTTGTGAACAATTAGTTCTTTAGACCAGTTTGTTTTCCACCAAATTGTCTGTTTCTGTTGTAACACATGGTTTCCATTATAAGGCTCCTTTTCTCTATGAAGACCAACGAGTGAATGAAAGTGCACTGCTTAGTTGGAAAGAGCCCTAGGAGATGTGGTGGGCAGGGGAAGCCCAGCATCCTAGCTACCTAAATTGTGAGCTGCTTTTTCTGCTCAGCCTGGTCATCAGATAAGATTGTTCAGTTGTGAACTTCTATCAGGAAGAGCCCAGACATTAAAGAGGATTTAGTTGGCAACATGTTGTTTTGCTGTAGCTTTCTCAAAAGCAGGTTTGGAACCCTTGGTCATGATGAATGGCTCATGTAGCCACAAAGTGTGATTCCCTAACCTGGCTAGGATTTGGAAACGACACCTAGGAAACTTATAGAAACATGTGATATATATTTCAGGGTTCTGAAGACATACAAAAAACATTCCCTGAAATGCTTATAGATAGGCGTATTTTGAAAAATTTCCCACTGGACAAGAGCCCATGCCCAGTTGTACTGTATTTGAGTTCAACTGCCTTGTCAGTAGATTGTAGGCTCTTTCAGGGCAGGAAGCATGTCCTTGTTCTGTTGTCAATCCACCATGCCCAGAACTCATGGAATGCTCAGGACATTGAAGAAATGAATGAATATGTGATGCTTGTAATCAGCTTCCCAGGATAAACCAACTACATTCTCTGACATCTTGTAGAATTAATTATTTTTTAATGTGGCTGTGTTTAGATTTTAAATTAGGCCTCAGAGGTGAAAGGCCAGCACATTACTGACAGCCCATTTATCTAGTACATAGCACTCTTCTCTAAGTTATCGCCCAGGGAAGCCCGTTGCATTAGGACAGTGATATCAGCATCGTGTATAAATGCTAATCTATATTGTGGCCATCACTCTTTTTTAAAAGCCAAGTGGTTGATAGTGGTACAGTAGGCTGTTCACTGAAGTTTGAGGGTTTATGTGAAAATTGTCAGTGAAATAGTTTATATCTGGCAAACTTTCAAATACGGTTCTACTTAGAAATAACTTTAAAAAATTATTTTTAAAAAATTTCTTGGCATGTGTCATTCTTAGTGGCATTGGATTCAAATCTGGAAGGAAATCTTCACATCCCTTTTCACTTACATATTATTCTGGAAAACTCTAGCATGCCTTGTAATTACATTGGCTTCAGTTTTATTTAACTGGAACCTGATAACTATTACTAGAGTATAGCCGTAATTTTAATATTGCCGATTCTTTAGTTTGTTAATTCTTCATGCTTAAGATGACTTGGGGACCTTGTCTGATTTAAGACTAAGTATAATGACTAGTGTGAACAAAAGTTAAAGGGCAAAACTGTCCAGAAGTTGTATATCAAGGATGTGTAGTTAGCTGTACAGCAAAGCATTTGTTGTAGGGAATGAAACAAGCTAAAATAACATTTGGCAGAAGCGCTAATTAGTCTTAGCCATTTTAATTATATTCCTTTAGATAAAGATAAGTGATTAAAGTTTTGGGAACTTCCTACATTGCTTAGCTGTACATGTTGAAATTATATATGATTATTTTGCATTTAATATCTGAAGGCCGTTGCACGATATATTTTCAAATTTTGATGGGCAGCCCTCTAACTGTACCAACCTATCCATTATAAATGCTGTTCTGGAGCAGAAAGAAACTAAACAATGCTTGGGTCTGTGTTTACCCAAGAGGAAAGAAGCAGCTTTCTGGGATGAGTTGTGATTTTATAATATAATGGAATTTATATTTTTAAAATCAGTTTTTAGAATAACTTTTGGTTATTTATTTCTGATTGGTCATAGTTAATGAGGGAAACTGTCATCTACTTTTGTAGATTTATAACATTTTGCATCTCAGAATTCCTTGAAGTATGGATAGCTAAAGGAAAATATGAATAACCAGGGATTTTAAGCCTGAACAAATTTTGAAAGGCTAATCTATAAAAAGGAGATTTGCCTTCAGCATAACTCCAGATGGAAGGAGGCAGGTCAATGGAGAGAAGTTACACAGGGATTTTGGAGTAAATTTTAGATAGAGCTTATTAATAAACTATGCCCAACAATGAGTTATAAGGACATGTAGTGAATGTTCTGTGCTGGACATTTTTAAAGAGAGGTTAGAACCTGTCAGGAATATTTTATAAGGAGAGAAGAAAACCTGCAGTAAATCAACACTAAATGGCTATTTGAAATAGGAGTATGTGTACATCTAATTTCTTCTCCATTCTTGATCTCATTTATGAGGTGGGATGCCTGCTGTGGGATTAGATTGTGTTAACAATTATACTGATGGTTGAGTGCTGACATGAAGTTTAACCCATTCTCTCTTCTTATTTTAATTGCATTTTTATCTATCCATTAATGGGATTATGTTCACCTTCTTAGCAATGTTACTGTGTCTTTCTTTTCTTCTTCTTCTTCTTCTTTTTTTTTTTTTTTTAATAAAAGGAATGTAAGCCATTCGTAAGACCAGTATCATAGAACTCCTATTATATGCAAGCACCAGAGGCAAGGTCAAGGTGTCAGAATTCATCATGTCACAGTGGCCTTATTCGATCCCTTTTATTCTTTGATTTCTGGAGCCCTGTTGCCCTGATGACAGATCATCCTGAAATGGGAAGTGCTGACCTATCAGAAATAAATAGCCAGAGATTATTCTAACAAATGACTAAAAAATATAAATTCCATTATAAACTCCTAACTCATTCCACACACAAAAAATATGAATCAAATAAACGCTGTATTTTGAAAGTCACTTATGGCTGAATTCAGGTTAGTAGCAGTGTCTTTTTAGCAATTACCTGGGCTCAACCATCATTCTTGGCAAAGGTCACACAGTTTTGTTTTAAGAATGAGGTCAGCAACATACCTTATGCTAGTGTGCTCCTAGATCAACTTCCCAAATGAAGTTCATAACCAAGAAGAAAGTCATAGCAGAAGAGATACAGTAAATGAAAAAATTAGCAATAAGTAAGACTGTAAAAATCAAGTCATCATTTCAAAGATGACTTAGTTCTAGGTAAGTTTTAAGACTACTGAGGTCTTGTTTCCTGACCAGAGAATATTAATATATGTAAGACTTTAAATTTTAGAAAGGATTTTAGTAGGCCATGTGTAATGGGCATTGCAGTCCATCAAAAAAGATAAATAAGGCAGCATTGTTCCATGCCTTACATTTCACAGCCGCCTTTGTCGCCTGGGTATGCCGTATATTAATCCCTAATTTATATTTGGCTGGTGAAGTGTCATTAATTTTTTTCCCCTAGATACTCTACGCGTTTTCAGGCATTTTTTTGAGAATGGCCTAACTCGGGCATGTTGGCAATCATAGAACTGTTGTTTCCATCACGCACTGCTTGATTTTGTCTTGGTGGGTCTTGGCCACAGAGACAACCGCAGGGAAGGCCAGAGCCCTTCCAAGCACTTCACTGGTCCCAGTCTCTGAGGCCACATCAGTTATTTCAGGTTTAAAAACTCTTGTTTCTTGCCTTCAGCCTTTATTTTAAAACTGACATAAAAGCAAAATTATCAAGGGAGCCTACTGAATGAAATGCTTTCCTTGACTTAAAAATACTCCATAAAACTGGGGCTAACCACAACTCTGGCCCCCAACATGGAACAACTATCATTCAGACCAGACTCTGTTTAAAAAAATTCTACTTTAGACTGCATCCTCTTCCATCTTTTGAACTTCTAAATCAGTTGTGTGCAGGAAATATTTAGGTTTCATATAAAATAAACAACAGCAACTTGATAGAAAGCATAAAATAAGCTCTTTCTCTCCTCATGGCATATACAGCATGTTGAGATCAAGTCTGATAAACACTTGACTGAGTTCTGTCGAGTGAGTGTTGTTTTTGGGAAAGACAGTAAAGTCTGCTGTTTGCGTAAGGGCGCCACCTTATAGCATCTGGTCGGGAAACACTCCACGAAAGATGTGGGATGAAAGTCATCCCTCCAGGGGTTCTGGGGCACAAAGGGGAGCTGTAGCAACTTGTAACATGCCTTAGCAGCTACAGCCGCTAAATTGGGGTGAAGGGCCCAACGTTTTTCAGTCCTCCTGCCTTCTGATGGATGGGTGTATAAGAAAGTGTTAACTAAGTTCTGCCTAATTTACAGCCGCACTTGTTTTCTCCCATCTGGGGTGGTTGTTGAAAAAAGGATTGTGAGGACTCTATTAAATTGTTTGCAGGAGCATTCCATGTAGATATTGAGGTCTGTGTAACCTGTGTAACCTGGACAACGTAACTCGGACATCTAGAACTGAATGACCATCACACATGCTCCTCCTTTGTCAGGCGCAGCATTTCCAGCCAGTTACAGCTTTACTGTGGTCAATCATTAGAATAGAGTCTTTTTTTTTTTTTTAAGATTTTATTTATTTATTTGAGAGAGAGAGAATGAGAGAGAGAGAACACATGAGAGGGGATAGGGTCAGAGGACGAAGCAGACTCCCCGCAGAGCAGGGAGCCCGAAGCGGGACTCGATCCAGGGACTCCAGGATCATGACCTGAGCCGAAGGCAGACGCTTAACCGACTGAGCCACCCAGGCGCCCTAGAATAGAGAGTCTTGATGTGTAATAAGCAATGGCTTGAGTTCCTGAATGTGCACCAAATATCATGTTTGAGTGCTCTCACTCACAGGAGGGAGCATCTTACCTCTAAATGAAAAGGTGACTGTGAAGTTGTCCATTTGTGACCAATATTGGTGTAGTTAGGCCTGCGTGCAATTGAAGCTGTTCTCAAAAATGAAATACTGAACTTAGGCCTTCATTGCATGTTCTTCGAAATACAAAGAAAAAGGATGGACCTGTATTTCAAGTGTTGTTGATGCTATTGGCTTAGACATGTTCTCTTTATTGGGTCTGTTTTGCAAGCCTAAATTTGAGCCTGAAGAATTTCTCCATATAAATGTCTTAAGTATTGCAGTGGCACATCCATCACCTTTTTGCTTTTGAATTACAAAGATAACCTTAAGATATGAGTCTTATACTGGGCACTGTGATACATACACAGAAAGGGTGAGCCTCCTTAGTGATGAAATCAGCCAGTGCCCAAGAGGAAAGTAATAGGCAGAAAGGATAGAGTTGATGAAAAAATTGATTCTTTTCTATTAAACTGTACGTGATGTGTTTTTTATGAAGCAGGCATCAGCTGAAAGAAATATTTTTTCAACTAAAAAGAGATTGATGGTGAGGCAGAGGCAAAGTATGTAAGGGATTAGGGGATAAATATGTGTCTTATTCCATTACCTTCTCAAATAATAAGAAGGTTGAAAAGCATTCCATTGTAGTTACTTCAAATGTTTACTTGGCCTTGGTGCTATTAAACCTTTTTAATGTTAATGGCCTTGCTTTTATTTTAAAGTACTTTCAAGGCTTCACATGTCATTATTTTCTCAATTCTAAAAGTTGTGTTGCTTATTTTCAGGTTTACCAAAGATGCAGGTCATTAAGAACTATGCTGGAGCACCACCCCCAGCTCTTCATGAAGGACCCCCACTGCACATCCAGGCAGGGGATACAGTTGAGCTTTTGAGAGGAGATGCACACAGTCTGTTTTGGCAGGTACGATCCAAATGACAGCGGTTTGGTTTGGTTTTTGTTCTTACTTAATGGATGATTTATTGCTGCTTAAAGAATAAAGCTCTTTCAGGCGCCTGGGTGGCTCAGTTGGTTAAGCAACTGCCTTCGGCTCAGGTCATGATCCTGGAGTCCCAGGATCGAGTCCCGCATCGGGCTCCCTGCTCGGCAGGGAGTCTGCTTCTCCCTCTGACCCTCCCCCCTCTCATGCTCTCTCTATCTCATTCTCTCTCTCAAATAAATAAAATCTTTAAAAAAAAAAATAAAGCTCTTTCTTTAGAAAGTGACTGCATGCTTTCAGCTTTAGAAATTTTACATGAGGTGGGGGAAAATATTTTTTATTAGCCTTCCCATGTTTACCAATGCCAAAGTGGCGATGAACATTAGAACACTAAAGAAAAATAGGATCAGTGCTGTGAATCATAATTACCATTTTTATTAAAAATTCATACTTTGCCAGAGCATTTTTTCCAAATCTAGGACCTGTGGGGGTATGATCTAATTTGCATTGCTTTAACATATTAACGGTTCATTTCAGGGAACCACCTAATTAACTTGCCAGTGGCCATTTCTGGCCATATTTGATTTGTGCCTACCCACAGAAATACTGAAGTTCTCAGAGGTGCTCTGGGCATTGTTCATGAAATGTATGAAATGTGAAAAGTAAGTGAGCATACTGATGTTTGCTGGTGATGAAATCTCTCTTGTCCAGTAAGCCTATATTTGGTTGAAGGATTGTGTTAGGCGAGGGCAATATGGAATAGTGTTAAGATTTGATAAAGCTGGATGGTAGAACATTGCTGTTCATGAAAGTATTCTCTATTTACATGCGTATGTTAGAAATATATCCCAATAAAATTAAAGAGTTCATTAAAAATCTATTGTGTGTTGAGGGAAAAGGGCATGGGCTTAAGAAAAAAGATTAGCACATAAGTGAAATTTGGTTAGGGGTGGAGAGAGCAGGGAAGAACTAGTGGATAATAATCCATTGTGTACATGTATAAATGATAGTTATTTTGTTGGCTTAAAACTATTTATGGTCTGCCATTTTGTTACAGATGAATGCTTCTAGATTGAACATTTATCTCCAAGCACTGTAGCCAATGCTGTGGCCAATGAGTTTTCCAAAACTCCATTATTCTTCTTTAGTAGCCTACCCTTCTCATACCTCGTTCTTTCCAAAAGTGGAAGAGATAGAATGGCGGACTGAAATTCTACCCACTCTTCAGTCCAGTCCTGCACATTCCACCCCAAAACAAAACATAATTGCATGTGTACCTGTAAGATTCCTCTTATTCAAGACTTCTTTTTCTTCGTGGTTTTTTCATCCCACATTTCATCAGCTGGCTCTTGACTCCTACATTTTCAACTCCATTCTCTTCACTAGCTCCTTTTCTGTGGCAAATAAATATACTTAAGCTCCTCCCATCTTAAAACACATTAACTAACCTTCTGTCTTGTTATGTTAGTATGGAGACTCCCTCTTCCAGTCTCAAAACTAAACTTCTTGAGAGAGTAATCTGTACTTGGTCTCTCCCTCCTTATGCCCTATTTATAATGTAGTCCCCTGCAGAAACTACTCCTACTTGGATCACTAATGCCACTTAAAAAGTATTGCAATACATAATACACTGCACATATTTGAGTGTATAATTTGGTAAGTTTTGACAAATGAATATACAAGTGAAACCATCACTAATCAAGATGATAAAAACCAGCCCCCAAAGTTTTTGTGTGTGCCCCTTTATAATTACTCCCTCCTGCTTCTACCTGTTGCCCTTCCTCAATCCCCAGGCAAGCACTGTTCTGCTTTCAGACTGAGTTTGCATTTTTCAGAATTTTATAGAGTACATAAAAAAAAAAGAATTTTATATAGTGCATCATATAGTATATATTAGTTTTTGTATGGCTTCTTTCACTCATAATTATTTTGAGATTAAACCATGTCTCTTTGTGTAACAATAGTTCTTTTTTTAAAACCACTTTATTGATTGTATAATTGGAATACAAAAAACTATATACATTTAACGTATGCAACTTGACAGACTTGGAGATAAGTATAAATCCTTGAGGCCATCACCATAGTTTATGCCGTAAACCTATCCTTCACCTCCAAAAGTTTCCCCCTGCCCTCTTCATTTATTTTTTTATATACTAGCATTTAAGATCTAGCCACTTAGCAGATTTTTAAGTACATAATACAGTATTATTAAATACAGACTCTATGCTGTACAGTAGATCGCTAGGACTTATTCATCTTGCACAATTTGAACTTTGTACCCTTGGACTAATACTGCTCCATTTCCCCTTTACACCGGTCCCTTGCAACCACCATTCTGTTCTATATTTCTATGTGTTTGACTATTTTAGATTTTTCACATAGGTAAGTATAGGCAAGGCACAGAAGTAACCCAGTGTCCCTCAGTGATGTGTGTGTGTGTGTGTGTGTGTGTGTTTGTATACACATATACACACAATGGGATATTACTCAGACTTCCAGAAGAAGGAAATCCTGCCATTTGCAAAAGTGTGGAAGAACTTGGAGGATGTTATGCTAAATGAAACAAGTTCTTTCTTCATATTGCTTATTATTATTCTATGTATGGGTATAGCACAATTTATCCTTTAGCCTATTATGACCAGTCTGGGGCTATTACAAATAAAACTCCTATGAACTTTCAAGTATAAGTCTTTATATGGACATATGCTTCATTTTTAGGTAAATACTGAAAGGGGAGTGGGTGGATCACATGTAGATATATGTTTAACTTTATGAGAGATTACCAAACTATTTTTCTAAGTGATTTGACTATTAACAGTCCAATAAGGGAGAAGGAGAAAGAAAGAATCTCAAGCAGACTCCCCACTGAATGCGGAGCCTGATGCAGGCTTGAACTCACAACCCTGAGATCTTGACCTGAGCTGAAATCAAGAATCAGATGCTTAACCAACTGAGCCACCCACTGCCCCCTAGTTCTTAATAAAATACATTATTTCCACCTATTTTCTCCTAGCTTGTTGCCTGACTTTTTATTATCTTAATAATGTTGTGTATATATATAACAGAAGTTTTTACTTTGTTGTAGTCGAGTTTAATTTGTTACTTTAAGGATCATGCATATGGGCATTGTATTTAAGAAATATTTGCCTACCCCAAGGATACAAAGATATTCTCCTGCATTCTCTTCTAGAAGTTTTATAGTTTTAAGCTTTATATTTAGGTTTATAGTCCATTTTGAGTTATTTTTGAATATGTGTTCATTTTTTTCACGAATGGTATTCATTTTTTCACATATGGAAATCCTTGTGTTCCAGCACCATTTGTTGAAAAGACAGTCATTTCTCCACTGGATTGCCTCTGCACTTTTGTAGAAAATCAGTTGTCTGTGTATGTGTTGGTGTGTTTCTGGATTCTCTATTCAGTTCCACTGATCTCTCTCCATCTTTAAACTAATACAATGTTATTTTGATTATTGCAACAAATAATGTCTTAAAATCAGACAGTGTTGGTCCTCCAGATTTTTTCTTTCCAAAGGTATTTTGGCTCTTCTAGGTGCTTTGAATTTCATATGAATTTTGGAGACATCTTTTTTTTTTTTTTTAAGATTTTATTTATTTGAGAGAGAGAGAATGAGAGAGCACATGAGAGGGGGGAGGGTCAGAGGGAGAAGCAGGCTCCCTGCCGAGCAGGGAGCCCGACGTGGGACTCGATCCCGGGACTTCAGGATCATGACCTGAGCCGAAGGCAGTCGCTTAACCAACTGAGCCACCCAGGCGCCCGAATTTTGGAGACATCTTATCTCACCAATAGAAGGTTGCTGCAGTTTTTATTGGGATTATGTTGAATTATAGATCAGTATGAGAAAACTGACATCTTAACAATATTGAGTCTTCTGACCACTGAACATGGTATATCTCTCCATTTATTTAGGTCTTTAATTTTTCAGCAATGTTTTATAGTTGTCAGAGTGAAGGACATACACATCTTTGTCATATATCCTTAATCATTTCATTTGATACTATTGTAAATGGTGGCTTTAAAATTTCATTTTCTATTTATTGCTAGTGTATAGAAATATAATTGATTTTTGGAAATTGATCTTTTACCCTGCAACCTTGTTAAACTCACTTATAGGAATTCTAATTAAATTAGAATTATTCTAGCAGATTTTTTAAAAAGATTTATTTATTTTTGTGAGAGAGAGCAAGTGAGTGATGAGCGGGGGGAGGGACAAAGGGAGAGGGAGAGAGAGAATCTCAAGCAGACTCTGCTGAGCATGGAGCATGACACGGGGCTCGATCTCACGACCCTGAGATCATGACTTGAGCTGAAATCAAGAGTTGGACACTTAACCAACTGAGCCACCCAGGCACCCCAATTCTAGCAGATTTTAAAAATATAGACAATCAGGGGTGCCTGGGTGGCTCAGTCGTTGGGCATCTGCCTTCAGCTCAGGTCATGATCCCAGGGTCCTAGGTTTGAGCCCAGCATCGGGCTCCCTGCTCCATGGGAAGCTTGCTTCTCCCTCTTCCACTCCCTCTGCTTGTATTCCCTCTCTCACTGTGTCTCTCTCTGTCAAATAAATAAAATCTTTAAAAAAATAAAAAAATAAAATATAGACAATCATGTTGTCAGTGAATAAACATGGTTTTACTTCTTCCTTTGCAATCTGAATGCTATTTCTTTCTTGCCTTATAACAGTGGCTAGAACATCCAGGAAAATGTTTCCTAGAATTTGGGAAAAGGTACATATTTCTGATCTTAGGGGGGGAAAGCATTAAGTCCTTTACCATTAGTTATGAGGTTATCTGTAGTTTTTTATAAATACCTGTTATCAAGTTGAGGATGTTCCATGCTAGGCCCAGTTTGCTGAAAGTTTTTATCAGTAATGCATGTTGGATTTTACCAAATGCTCTTTCTGCATTAATGGAAATGATTTTATCATTTTTTAAATTTATTAATTTGGTGTATTACATTAGTTTTCCAATGTCTAACCAATCTTGCTTTCCTGAAGTAAACCCCAACTGGTTATAATATATTGTCCTTTTTAATTATTTTTTTGTTTTCTTGCAATGTCTTTATTCAGGTTTGGTAATAGTTTAACACTCAAAGAATGAATGGGAAACTATTCCTTTCTCTTAAATTTTCTGAAAGAGTTTTTTTAGAATCAGCATTAATTTTTCCTAAAGTGTTTTATAGAATTTACCAGGGAAGCTCTTTAGGCCTGGAGTTTTCTTTGCAGGAATTTTTTTTTTTTTTTTTACAGTTCAGTTTCCTTCATGAATATATGGCTATTCGGGTTATTGATTTCTTTTTGAGTGAGCTTTGGTAGTTTTTGTGTAGACTCTAGCAGTGTCCCCTCTCGTTTCTGACATAGGTAATTTGTCTTTGCTTTTTTTCTTGATCAATTTAATTAGTTGGTTATGAATTTTATTGAATTCATATGAGGTTTTGTTTCATTGGTTCTATTTTTCTATTTCTCATTCCACTGATTTCTGCTCTGTTCTTTATTACTGCCTTTTTATTTGGGGTTTAATTTATTCTTATTTTTCTATTAAGGTCCTCACTGCTTTGAGAATTCTCTTTTCTAATACAGGCATTTAGTGCTATAGATTTCTTTTTCTTTTTTTTTTTTAAGATTTTATTTATTTATTTGACAGAGAGAGACACAGTGAGAGAGGGAACACAAGCAGGGGGAGTGGGAGAGGGAGAAGCAGGTTTCCCGCTGAGCAGGGAGCCTGATGTGGGGCTCGATCCCAGGAGCCCGGGATCATGACCTGAGCCGAAGGCAGACGCTTAACGACTGAGCCACCCAGGCGCCCCAGTGCTATAGATTTCTAAGTACTACTTTTGCTGCCTCCTAAGAATTTTGATATGGGTTGTATTTTCATTTTTGTTCATCTTGAAATACTTTCTATGGTTGTTGTTGTTTTTTAACTTTCTTATGGGTTATTTAGAAGTGCATTATTTAGTTTCCAAATATTTAGGGATTTCCCAGATATATTTCTGTTTTAGTGAGCCTATGCCTCTGGACAATGAACTTCACAAGTGTTGTTTGTCATTTTTTTTTTCTCCCTGCCATGGTGGGACAAGATGGGTAGAGTGAGCTAGAGCTGACTATTTCCTTTCCCTGGGTCAGTTAGACTCTGATAATACCCCAGCAGGTCAGGCTTCCTTTAACTCGTTTTTCCTGAGGGCATGTCTTGTTAAGAAGAGCAGAGTGGGAGCACCTGGGTGGCTCAGTGGGCTGAGCATCTGACTCTTGATTTCAGTTCAGGTCATGATCTCAGCGTCATGACAGCTAGCCCTGCATGTGGGGCTCCCCCCGCTCATCAAGGAGTCTGCTTCTTTCCCTCTCCCCCCACTCACATGCGTGCACACTTGCTCTCTCTCTCAAACAAATCTTAAAAAAAAAAAAAAAAAAAAAAAAAGTGCCTTTTCCCCTCCCTCTTCCAGAAGCTGGGGATTTTTCTCATATTTACTGTATGAATCTGGCCAAGCTCTTAAGGGTAGTGTTACAGTATTGTGGGTTTCCCCTATGACTGGTCCCCTGGACTGTTTAACTCTTAAGAGTTGTAACTGCTGGACCTTCAGCAATTTGTCAATATCGGTTCAGGTTCTCCTAGCCCAGCCTTGGCACTGGATCCCACAGTAGTTTCTGCTGGGGAGTCTCTGCTCTGGTAAGCTCTGACTCCCTGTGTTTGCCGGTCTGTCTCTCCAGTCCTGGGGGCTGAGGTTTGTCTTGTGTCTTTTCCTCTCTTAGGGATCCAAGAATTGCTGATTTTTTTTTTCAATCTATTCAGTGTTTTACTTGTTAGGCAGAGTGATGACTTGCAAGATCCTTACATGAAGAACTGGAAGCCCAGTGTTCTTTTTACTAAATTGTATTGCTTCCTATTCTTTTTAGATGATAAGAAAGACATAATTATTTGTCATTTCCTCTCAACAGCCTGGAAGCATGAAGCTTTTCTGGTATGATGTTAGTATAATGGCTTTGGAAACTCTCAGGAAAATTATAAGAGAAATGAGACCATTGTATGACAAAATGTATGTGTATATCTGTTGAGGAGAGGATGGTAAATAGGAACAAGTAAGGCTAATGTCTACAGCAGAGAAAAACAATTAGCACATTTATTTCAGATCAGCAAATATATATTGAGTGTCAACTCTATACTCACTACTCAGACACTGCTCACATTTCAATTATCAACTCCAATTATTGGTTTGATATTATGTCTCCTGTCTTTAGAAGACCCGTTCATGCTTGCTGGGAGCTAGCAATATGTTTGGGTTTTCAGAGATAAATTAAAAGTTCATCTAATGTTTTCAACAAGGATGTAACATGAGTCAGAATTGTCTTATGTGTACTTCTTAGCTTTTTTTAGCCAACAGATTCTAGCCTTACTGAAAGGAGCAGTGGTGCTGTGAGAAAACCTGACTCAAGTCATGCATCTGTAGCCAACCAGCTATATGGCTTGGGTCAAGCTAATCACTATGTGGTTTTCGTTACAGGACAAGGGCTGGACCAGAGCTGTGCTCACAACTCTGAGTCATCTGGGAGCTTTGCAATAATGTCAACACACAACCCCACTTCCAGAGATCAGGGTACAATTGGTCTGGGTTCAGCAGACCCTAGATAAATTCAATGGAAGTCATTGACTAGGGTGATCCAATTGAGTTCATGGAGTTATGACATTATTTCCAGCTGACTCATGGGTCATTGGTAGCAAACCAACTTATTAAGCATAGCTACAAGATAAGGTGTTACAGTGAACTCAGTACTTTGTGTCTGATAGTTACCAAATAAAGGGAACATTTTCAAAGAACTAGTTTGCAATTAAAATATATTTGCTACAAACTTCATACTGAACTTGATATATAAGTGTTTTCTTTGGTTCAAAAGATAATTCACATCTTGCAGTTCTCCAAGGCTATCGTGATAAAATCAGCTTTTGTTTTATAGACTGTACATATGGAAGGTATATCTAGGAAACTGGTCTGGATGTGTACTTACTCAATGGCATGATTTAGAATGACATGTTTTAAAAATTTCTGAACAAAAGTCTTTCCTCTGTATTGGATCTAAATGTGTAAAGAAAGTTGCTGTTTTGATCCTTTGAAGTCATAGGAGTTTGTATGTGTGATTACAATGGATCCATGTACATTACTTTGTTGATAGTCATATTCAAAGAAGACAGGCACTTTATGGTTTGCATCCTAAAAGATGTGACTCCGCACTGGAGACACACACACACATGTGCACGTGCATGCGCACACTCATGCACTGTGTGTGTGTGTGTTTATGTATATGTATTTAATTGCTTCTGAGAAGATAGTTTTTAGGCACCTCCTTTTTGGACCCTACCCAGTTGGTTTGGTCTCATTTGAGATTGTACATAATTAGCACCAGAAAAATAAATTAAGTGTTTTTCTTTTCTGTGTTAGAATTTTGGAAATTGTACCTCATTTTGCTGAGTAGTAGTTACTGATACTGCCATCTATTGGCATCATGACCTTACATAGATTACTCTCGGTTTTATCATCTGTAAAATGCATACAGAATAAAATAAATGATATATGAAAGAGTTCTAGCCCAGTGCTCATTAAATAGTAGCTCCTACTATTCATCCATTCATCCGTCCAAGTACTTTGTGTCTGACTTCATGTTTTGTACTGATCACAGAAAAAAGGACAACTGGTTTCTAACCTTGTGGTTTAATGACCTAAGGAATGATCAAAGCTTAGGATAGGTGATGCAGCTGGTTTCCATGTTGAGTTTTGGGTTAACGCTTTTATAATCATATTGTTACAAATACATGTAAAGTTAAAACTGTGGATAACAATATGGATTAGTTATTGCAATATTACAGTGGCTTTGCATTTGAATTTCAAAAATGTCTTTTGTACTAGTTAAGTGCTTTGGCTTATTTGGAAATTTTCAAGAAATTATGCTTTTAAAACTAAACTGTTTTCTCCTCTGTTTTTTCAAGTGAGTCACTTTACTCAGTGTGGAAAGTTGGATTTTATTGTAGACTGTCATGTTTTCTACATACTCTATGTCCAGAGAATACAAATTATCCTCCACTTTCTATCAGGAACTTTCTATGAATAGCTGTTATAGTGTAGTCTATATTATTATTATAACAACAGTAATTTCTAATGCTATCAAAGTGAGTGGGTATCTGCATTTTCATTATAACTTCTTTCAAACAATGAGTTGACAATTGAGCCGTAAAAATATTCTCTGTACGGTCCTTGCATTGAAGGGATTCATTTTGGCAGCTTTTTCTTGTCGTCTTTGTTGTCTTCTTTCTCTTTCCTTGAAAGTTTCATAAAATTGTCTTCAAGTGAAATGAATATAAAAGAGGAAATTGGCCATTTCCTAGTGCAGGTGTAAGGCATAGTTTTTACTGAGAGTAACAACATATGGAACCGTTCTAGTCATGTCATTGGACTGATGATAAACCTGTTGCTTTAAAGTTGTTTCAGTATATGATAATAAGGACTTAGTAAGGAAGGAAAACATCCTTCATGCTGAGACTATTCCTATTAGAAACTTTATTTTCCCAGAAGAGATACAAATTATACTTATCAGAGAGGGAGAGAGGGCAAGAGAAAGAAACAAGCAAATGTAAAATCATGCCATGCCATCTATGGGGTCTTTTTGTTTGTGTGTGTGTGTGTGTGTGTGTGTGTGTTACAATAAAGAGCTTTATGTGTTTTCTTCTTAGAATAAAGCTTATGAAACAATGAGGATCCTGTGTCCTGTATCATGGGGTTTTATTTGCTCCATTGTCATTTATGAATACCCAAATGTTCCACAGGGAGAATTTTGTAAGCTAATTGGAACCAAAAGGCAATTATAAGCAGTAGAACTGTAATCAGTGTGCCAAAAATATATATTTTTATCCACAATTAAAGTTAAATAACCTAGGAAAATAGTTGTGATACTTCACACTTACAAATCATGCATCTACATGATCTTTATTCTAAGGAGTGAAAATGTTTTTACACACATTCTGATTAATTCACAGAAATCTCCGTAAAGAAGGTGAATTAGAATTGTGGTTTTAAAGGGCCAAATTTATCATCCATCTATGTAAGCTGGCATTTGCAGAATTAAAATTAGACTCTATTTCAGACTTCTGGTCTCCTGCCTTAGTTCTTTTTTTTTTTTTTTAACGTTATGTTAATCACCATACATTGCATCATTAGTTTTTGATGTAGTGCTCCATGATTCATTGTTTGCGTATAACACCCAGTGCTCCATGCAGTACGTGCCCTCTTTAATACCCATCACCAGGCTAACCCATTCCCCTACCCTCCTCCCCTCTAGAATGCTCAGTTTGTTTCTCAGAGTCCATAGTCTCTCATGGTTCATCTAACCCTCTGATTTCCTCCCCCTTCATTCTTCCCCTCCTGCCTTAGTTCTATATGTTAGACTATCCTACCTTTGTTTTAGGAGAATCATTTATAATTCTTAACACCTCTAAAGAAAAAAATACATTTTTAAAGGCACTTTAGTTCTTCTTTGGTAGAACAATCAGGAAACACAGCATTGCTTTATGTAGAAGTTTTTGCTTTATAAATTTTTTTAACTCTTTGCTGCAAAGGAAAATTGAAAAGTCAGAAAATAAATTGAGTTTGGAGAGAACTTGAGAGATTGTCCTGAGGGAAGCATTCCTCCTTACCCTGCTTCCAGAGGCAAGGTGGGGGAGGGGTGGCTCTTGACTTGGCCAGGGGCAAGAAGGTGTTAACTTCCCCTTTGCAAACTCCAGAGACTCTTAACTCTAGGAAACAAACTGACTGTTGCTGGAGGGGAGGTGGGTTGGGGGATGGGGTAACTGGGTGATGGGCATCAAGGAGGGCACTTGATGGAATGAGCACTGTATGTTATATGCAACTGATGAATCACTAAATTCTACCCCTGAAACTATTAATACAGTATATGTTAACTAAATTGAATTTAAATAAAAAGTTTGTTTTTTTAATCCCCTTTGCTACCATCTTAGCCCTTAAAGCACTGTTGTTATGTTTGCATGCAGGAGGTGAACCTTGTCTTAGTTTACCAGGTCAAGGAAATTTTACTTCCCGTATGCCTGCTATATTTAGCAAAGGCAATTGTGGAAAAAATATATTTTTGGCACACTGATTACAGTTCTACTGCTTATAATTGACCATTTAGTTGTCCATGCGATTTTTTTTTTTTAACAGATATGTTTTCCTCATTCTAACCTAGAAAAAAAATTAAGGGTTCAATTGGGGAGTATCTATCTTTTTCATAGAAGACATGTTTTTTTCAAACCTTTAGCTATTGATTCATATTTTACCTTCTGTCTGAATTTTCCCTTCTACTTCCCATTCTCGTAGCTAAATCCTTCTTTACCATCAAGGTCAATTTTGGGGCACCTCCTTTGAGGTCTTCTCTGAACCAAAGGGTTTCTGTCATAACACTTCTAGTGTATCCTCATGGTCTGTTCATTGTTTTCCCTGCCTGGTTAGAGCACTCCAGAAAGATAAGAACCATGGCTTTCATCTCTTTATCTCCAGTGCCTAGCATAAAATAGGCATTCAGTGGTAGGTCTAGAATGAATAATGCTATTCAGAGCTGCTATTTCTATACTATGTTATTTATAAGTTTTCAAATTCATTGTTTATGGACTCAAATTATACTTTATGATGTTATCTGAAAGACCATTAAAATATTCATCTTGTCAGAGTTAAATTTATCTTTGTTCTCTCAGAATAGTCTTAAAGCTATTTAACCTTATGTCCTCAAATTCC
Organism: Mirounga leonina; assembly: GCF_011800145.1. Classification (NCBI taxonomy): domain Eukaryota; kingdom Metazoa; phylum Chordata; class Mammalia; order Carnivora; family Phocidae; genus Mirounga; species Mirounga leonina. The sequence goes on from NW_023270447.1 coordinate 4,743,735, forward strand.
TCATCTATAAAATGAGAATTTTAATACCTAAATGACACACGAGGGTATTATAAAAATTATAGGAAGTAAACTTGAAAGAAAATTGAAAAGGAGAAAAAGTATATTTCTGTATAATGGCTAATGAATTTGAAAGATAAGCTTCATTTTCCAGAAGTGGGAAAATGATTGTTTTTTAAAATTTTTAAAAAATTTCGTCTTCCCCATGTTTCATATGAAGAGTCCCACTAATGTGTGTAGGCTCATAGAAGACCACTCTGCCCTCCCAATTCCTGTACCCAGTTCTTGAAATTTCTTTAATCAGGTATTAAAATTTTTACTCCTACTTAGACATAAAAGCACAAATGATAAATTCTGAAGGGAATAGTTAGTGTAAATAAAAAAGGGTAAAATCATGAGCCTTTTTCTTAGAGTGAGGTTGGATGAGGAAGGTGTAAGATGGCTCAAGGAGAGGGAGGGAGAATAGGAAGGAACACGAGACGGGTTTACAGAAAACAAACTTTGCTTAGGGAATGGTTTGCTTACTTGTGGACTCAGCTGTAGGCACTATTGACCTTTTGTGTTGAAAGCCTTAAGCAATCTGTCCTGTAACACATGACCTGTCCAGAAACCCTCTGGGGTCTGGGAAGGGAGGTACAGTGGAGTGGAGTTAGTAGGTCTTTTCTCCTGACATCTCTCCCTGCAACTTTAGTAGCCAAATCATTTCAAAGGAATCTTTTCCTTTGCTCTACATTAAGAGACTTTTCTAGTTTCTTCTAGACCACATAGGAATATTAGCTACAATAGAATTTTCTAAAACTGTATATATATTTTTTTCCTGATCTAAAATTCAGGTGCCAGGCTGTATCATAATCAGAGGCAAATAAAAACATGAACAAAAAATTTTTAAAAGAATCTTCTTTGTTAAGAAAACTGATTTTTTTTTTTTTTTTTTTTTTTTTATTCATTTGAGACACAGAGATACAGAAAGAGAGAGCATGAGCAGGGAGAGAGGCAGAGGGAGAGGGAGAAGCAGGCTCCCCGCTGAGCAGGAAGCCGGATGCGGGGCTCGATCCCAGGACGCTGGGATCATGACCTGAGCCGAAGGCAGACGCTTAACCATCTGAGCCACCCAGGCACCCCAAGAAAACTGATTCTTTATACCAAAAGGCTCATCGCTTTGGCATTATAAACCATAGAATAAACATCTCTGGGAACTGTGTTTTTCCCCATTCAGAATCCTGCTCCAGAGCATTTCTTTGTGAAATCCCAAACTTGGTTTTTGTCATCGCAGGGATACCTGTTTAGGCAGTGCTGGAGCATAGTTTCAGGGTCTTCCTCAGTTGACCTTGACTTTGCTTCTGAACTTCCTCTCACCACTTGCCCATTCCTTGTATAAAGTCAGGAGAAGCCACGGCAGAATTGAAATTGTGGATGTGGGGGTAAAAAGCCATGTGAAAATAGTACAGCTTATTTGGTAATAGTATGTCATGCAATCATGAGACCTTTATTTTGACAGGTGTTTACCTCAAAATATTGCATTAAATCAGGATCCCTAATTACAGGGAAGAAGAAAAAGGCAGAGCGTGACTATAATAGAACAGGGGAGGCCCGGGAGAGATGATTATAGATGATAATAGACATTAGTGAAGGTCCATAAGAAACATTCTCCCTGGGTGATTGCCAACTGGCTTTGATTGAATAGATCTTAAACTGAGTTTGCAGGAATGTTTCCAAGTGTACAGACTGTATTGTGGGAATTGGCAAGCTCTTGACAAAGTGGGTGAGGTCCTAATTGTTAACTCTCAAGATGGGCATTTTTGGTTAACAGCTCTTCACTTGTATTTTTCCTATGTTTGGTACAGGGCAGAATGTAGGTTATAATGTATGTAGGAGAGGACACCTCTGTCTAAGGAGAAGTTTAGACAGTGAAGTCTTTTTTTCCCCAATAGAAAGCAACATTATTAAGGGGGTTAGTTCTGAGAAATTCTGTTGTGGTATATTTTCTTCTGTTGTTTTATTACCACAGAAACTGCATTCTGCCATAATTACTACAAGGGTGTGTCAGTCACAGAATACCTTCAGTGGACCACCAACCCGCAATTACATCTGATACGACTGTTGATTTGACACCACAAGGGGTTTCAATATAATGTGCACAGGCATACTCTCTAAAGACTTTGGTCCAAATAATTTCTCAGATTATAACATATATTGGATTTTAATTGTTCATGGTAATTGGAGTTCCTGAAGAGTGAATGAATGAATGTCATTTCTAACAAGTCAATCCTGTGTACCCTGGAAAATAGAGGACTTCACACTGAGGTAAAATTAAAGTCATTTAGGATCTGAAATGTCTTTATCTTCTATAAATAAGTGCAAACAGATTCAATTACTGACACGTAATATCCCTAATTAAGAATTTGTGAATCAAATACTTCTTAGTAACAGTAACTGACTGGAGAATTGTAGGTAATTAGGAAAAGTGCTCATATAAGCAAAGAGCTTTGGTGTTAAAAGAGACCTCAGAAATTCTTGGGTCAAAAAAAACAAAAACAAAAAAACAAAACAGAAAAACCCCTTGGGTCAAACCCTGTCATTTCACAGGTGAGAATATTGAAGCCATAAAAGGTTATATGACTTACTCAAGGATCAGAAGGATAGGAATAGAACATCAGGCTCCCAACTGTCTATCCATATCAAATTATTACCTCCTGGGTTTTTTCCTCTAGTCCAGAATTCTATGAAAATGACCAAAGCAAAAGCTAATTAAGGAACCACATAATCTGAATGAGATCCTTGAAGATGTTACCCATGTTTAGTCATATTTAATCCCCTAGTATGTAGCATAATCCCTCATACTTATCAGGTAGTCAGTACATGTTTCATTAAAGCAGTAATTTTGTTCTTAGTAAAAAAGTAATTTCTTTAAAAATATTTAATGCTGCCATGAGTGTTTGATGTGTATGGTGCTATTACTCGGGATATTTCCTTTGTGATTACTTAAGATTAAAATCACCAAGGATAGGAGAACATCCATTAGTTGTCCGCCAGGATTAGAAAAATGAATTTCTATATTTTGGACCTCTGTCAAACCTGGTTTACTTTTTGGGTTATATAGCCTCTCCCCAGATAGGATTTCTTCCAAGAGTGGTAGATCCTGTTCTTTCCAGATTTTGTAATAAGTAACCACTTGGGATTTGGCCTACCTACATTCAGATTGATTTTTGCTTGCTAATTTTTTTTTCTTTCATCAAAAGTATTCTTCTCTTTCCTTCAACCAGAAACATATATTTATTAAATTTTGATTCAGGATTACATCACGTACAATATCTTACCTCGTAAGACTTTAGAGAAAAAGCCTTAAGACATGAAAAACTAGAGCATTCCCTTCCCTGCTAGAGAAATCCAGGAACCCCACAGAATACATTTTTTGGATAATAAGAAAAATGTTCTGCAAAGTATCGTTCTGCTATTATATTCATCTCACATATAAGTGTAGAAATACAACTTATGGCTTTTTAGTGGGTTTTCTGTTAGTGTACATTTCACAACTTTTAGGGGTTTTTTTTTTTTTTTGAGTTTTGACACTTCTTTCTGACAGAATCTCAGTGATGTAGTAAACACAATCTTGTGTGCATTCAAAAAGCCATCAAATATAATTGAGGCTTTTGTTATAAGTTTTGATGATGTGATGCAATTATAAACCCTTATAAATTGAAAATAAATTTCAAAGATTCTAGACCAAGATACAAGTTTTTTTAAAGTTATTTGTAATTCTAAGCCTATGACAGCCACTTAACTACAAATGAACTAGATTAGGAATATGAATTTTATATAGTCCTTTGAAAAACCTCAGGAGTTTATGCACTGGACAAAAGTTAATCCTATTCTCTTTTGACTAACAAATGATAAAAGCACTAGGCTATGTTTTTGTTCTTCTGTATATGTGCGTGAATATTTTGGAATTCATTGTGATGACCATTTGGTATAACCCTATGCCATTATGCTTGGCAAATTTTCAAGTTGTTCACTGGTGGAAAAATGCACATCTTACTTGTCATAAAGAAGCAGTTAATGATGAAAGAATGTGTATACTTGCATGAAAACACTAGCACATTTGAGATAAGGAAATGGACTCTCTGAATGTAGTATTTCTTGTTCAGGTGAAAGTTATACGGGAGTCTGTCTTACTTGTGGCTTAGCAAACTTGTCTAAATATAAGGAGGCTGGTGGGATTATTACCCGGCTAGGTATTTCTATTTTAATAACACAAGAACAGCCAACAAAAAAAATTTAGAAGTGAGAAAATTGGGAATAATCAAAAAGCAGTATTGTGGAAAAAATAGAAAACAGTTATTTTTAGCAATCATCATGTGTTTTCAGACATGTTAATTCTTTGATCCTTGTATTACCCTAGTGAGGCATGTGTGGCAGATCTTGTCATCATTCTTGTTTTACCATGGAGATTTGCCTAAGGTTATACAGTTCTTTTATAGCAGAGCTGGAAATAGAATGAGCTCTCCCAATGCCACCTCCCTACTGTATGGTAGTGATTTTCTATGTTTTCCAAGAACTAGCACTGATGTATATTTAACTGATAACAATGGTTACAGTATGGTGGCAGCTAGGATCACAGATCCTTACCAAAGGTCAATTTCAGACAGGGTCTTTGTCCTGCTTCTCTCCTTTTCCAGTCCTTTGGTTCTATTGCACGTACTCACAAAGCCTGTCAGAATAATTCCAGAAATAGTGCTTGGTACAAGCTATTCATCATCCATCCATCCATCTGGTCAGTAAACTAATTTGTATATTTGCCTAGATTCCCATAATCCATGGCTACCCCGTATGTCGTCTTCCCCCACATACCCAGACTCTACATTTCTGACAGTGAGAGAGGACTAGGTAAAGTGACGGTTGCTCGGGCCATTACCCATGTGTGATAAATTGCTTAGTAATCTCCACAGCACCTTCATGCATATGTTGAAAGTGTTTAGGGCATTGTAACTTGGGAAAATTTCCAATCTTTCATAAATAACCATTAATCTGTCCCTTTTAAATTCAGCTTTCCACATCTGTTTCAAATTGTTCAGTGCTATTCCAGGAGTGCATTAAAGCTCCAATCCAGGTGGTATTAAGGGGATAAATGAGCCACAGGGAAAAGACACTCTGTATTTTTCTTAAAGCAGTTCTTTCTCCTTTTTGCAAAGTTGGGAGCCCAGCAATTTACGATTAAGATTTTTGGAGGATATCCTCTGTCATTTTAAGCCATCCTTGTCTATGAGTTTTAAAAAAGCAGTTTCAGCTCTGCCATGGCAGCATACATTAATGTTTTTCTCTGTTCAGGTAGATTGTAAATATCATTTCTACCAGCAAACTTAATGTAGTTTTAATTCATTATGGTTCTCTGTGGATTCTTATTGGGGGAAGATGAAAAATAGTTATAATCTAAGGTCAGTTAGAAATAAGGAAGTGTCTGAATATTTGTGATGTTCAGGAATTTCAGAGAAAGTTAGCAATAATTTTAATTTGATACATTTTTCTAAAGCAACTTGCTTTTCAGAACAGAAGGCATCATTATTTTATGAATTATTATTTAATATTATTTTGCTTTGTACCTGCTCTACTTTAGCCAATGAAAATTATAAAGGTGCATCTTTTCTTACCATAACTTATTTTCTCAGAAACTTTCCAAAGAAAATATTTTCATAAGAATGAATCAGCCTTTACTGTTAGATTTACAAAAGTCTCCTCACATAATATAGAGAATGCCCTGTAGAATAAATGCACATAAAGATAGTACTGTGTGGTACATCAGATGACATGTAACTATGAAAGAGGAGTGTTTTCAAATTGACCTTGAAGATGTTAAGGGACTCACAAGAACAAATATTAGACGGGGGATAACTAACAAAGAAGATTTCCCATCTCTGGCATTTGTAAGGGGCATAAAAGGAACGACACGTTGATTATCTGGCCCAGAATACAATGCCCACGCAGGAATGCAAAGAAGAAAATTCAGGTGCATGCCTCTCATCAAAGTTAGTAAAAATTTCATAGATGGATCATCACATAAAGTGCACAAAATCATTGGCTTTGCAAATGGCTTATTTCCTAGCTACAGTCTGCTGTTCTGTCCACGCATAGGGGATTGACAGGTGCTCCACCCATTAGCATTAAGGAATTATCAATGTACATCCCACACACTTCCACCAGGGAAGCAAAGACACTCCTCTTACACATTACTTTGTTTTTTAATCTTCCAAATGTTGTAGGACGCTTATTACCTTAATAAGTGGAAAATCATTGAATACAGCGCATATTCCCCCTCCCCCCCAGCTAAAACTGACATCTCATAGGAGTTAGTGAGGAAATGCAGTTTTATTCATCTGTTAAGATATGTTATCTCTCACCTCTGTCATCTAAGGGATGCCTAAGACCATTAAAGAAATGTAACCTGCACTGCTAAGGCATTTTATTAAGGAAAAAACAATTCAGAATGACCTTGGTAGTCTGTTTAGTGAAAATTTCCCTCTCCTGAGAAAACTCCAGTAGTGTTCTTGAAATGCAGGGAAAAAGAACAAAATGGTTTTTGATACAGTAACCATACATCCTGGTTTACCCCTAACAGTCCCAATTTATACCTGTTGTCCTGGCATAGTTGTTAATCACTACCCTTCCCTCTCAAAAGATCCTGGTTTGGACAGAAAATTGCATGTTTACCCTAGTTTTAGGACATTTCTTATATGACCATGCCCCTGCCTCTACTGTCTAGGACAGTTACAGTTCCCATTCACGCCTTTCAGGCAGAACCCTTGGTTCTATAAAGGAAGAATGACAAAAAAGGTGGGCCGGTCCATGCACCCTCAGAAGTTATAAAATTCATTAATGTGTCTCCTACTCTTGCATTCTTTGTGTTCTCACCTCATTTCTCTCTATTTTGTGCATTACCTTCTTCAGCACACCGCTTGCTTATATAAAATGTCAAGCAGTGCCACTATAAGAATATTTTCATATATAGAAACAGTTTAATGCTTCTCAGTGCTCGACTGTGTGAAAACAAAGTGTGGTATATTTTCTTCTTTTCAGTTAAGAGGAACTTAAGGTCATGCTCCTCACTGACATGGGACTATCAGATCGAGAAATACCTCAAATTACAAACATTTCTGAAACACTTACTATGCATTTGGCATTCTCTCGTAAAAACTGACCTTGTCCCAGATTCGAAGAATTCAGTCTAGTAAAGGAGAAGACCGTGTAGAGCAATAATGACCTCCATGTGGCAGTGAACTACTAACAGTCTGGGAAGGTGCCGGAGGAGGACAGGGCGAGATTAAATCTGCACCCGCAGAGTGAGGACATTTTTATAGAAGAGATGACAGAGTAGGAATGTGCAAACCCAGCTTTGGGGGAGGAATGAGTGAAAGTGTCAGTCCGTATGAGGGACCCCGTGTCAGTTTTGTTCTAGGGAAATAGGTGCCATTGTATTGGCCAACATGCATTGTCAATGAAACATCACTGCTGCTCTTAAACTCTGCTTTCCAAAGATGAAGATCATGTGTTCTTTTTTCTGACGAATGTGAATTGACAGTTCACCATTCTTAGAATAGCTGTAATCTTCCAACTTGTTGATTTATCTTCAACTATAGTTTTGAAAGACCGTCATAGAGCTCTCTCTCTGGCCTCTCCCCTGCAAAATAGACTTATTTCCTTTAGTGTGCTCTCAGAGGTCTGATTTTACTTCTTAAAAACGATCACCCTTCTCTTTTCCTCTTCTGAGCCTCCTTTGGTGTATGGCTCCAGCCCACATTCCTGTATATGTTGTACTTGAGTAGCATTACAGTGCATCCCGTACAGAGGTCTGGCTAGGCGTACAGTCCCCAAATCATACTTATTTACTTGTACCTCAGTGTCATGCTTAAAATAAATAAAGCACTCAGAATACGCAGTTGAATGAGAGTAACACTTCATTCCAACCTTATAGCTGTTGTGTTCTCATCACCCTCTAGTCTGGTACATCCTTCCTGCCTCCTGGTTACACTAATTCCTGTAAGCTCTGTCTTTTATCTTCTTCTGTCTACATTTTCTTCCATGATAGTCTTGCTCCATTGACTTTAAGTTTCCCCTCTGTGTAATTGCCATCTACATCCAGATTATCTGTTTGGGTGCCTTATGTAATCACCTCCATCCTTGACTTTCCTCTAGTCTTTAACTCCCATGGTCTTCTCTTCCTCACCCACTCCCCAGGTAAGCCCCATGGACTCTAGTGCCATAATGTTTCTAGTCCCGCTTTCTCCTCCCCCTTACCGTGATACAGTTCTCTAATGATATTCTCACCTACCAAGCCACGCCCATCTACAGGCCAGCTTGCATGCTGATGTCAGTTTACTTCTTTTAAAGCACATAACCGCGTCACTGAAACTCCCTCACCAATGATAAATTCATGTCTCAGTCAAACTGGTTCCCTGCCACCTTTTAGCTCCACGTCCCTCTGTCCTCCTTTAGGAGTCCAATGCTTGTGTAGAGAGGCAGTATCCAGCTCTGAAGTTAGAACATACGAATTTGAATTCTGGTTATGTCACTGCTGGCTCTGTGATCATGGGGTGGTCATTCTCCTCACCTATAAAATGGGGATAATAACTGGGCCTACTTCAAAGGACCACTGTAAGGATTATGAAATGCTCAGAGTGGTGTGTAGCCTACAGTAAGGGTGCACTAAGTGTAAGCCATTATTAGACTCTGCCTGTGTTTCCTATGCACAACCTGTATTTTTATACCCCAATTCCTTTCTCATGCTTTATTTTGTTTTCAGAATGTTCTCCTCCATTTCCATCTCTGTGTGTTCACATCCCACACATTTTATATTCATGTGCCCCCCACTCTTCCATGTAGCTTTCAGGCAAACCCCTAATACTGAAAATATCTTTCCAATTTCCATAGCCTCTCCTCTGCACCTAACAGTATTTAGCCCTTTCCACCTTGTGTTAAAAGTATGTGTGTATGTATCTTTGCTCTGAGAAGATAGGGGGAAACAGGAATGATTTACGAATTTTTGCGTTTTCCTAAGTGCCTAACCAAATTAATATTGATACTGTATTTGTTGAATAAATGAATGAGTATTCCACTTGTTCATTTACCTTTTCCCTGATACGCAAGTGCGATACAGTTTTAGAACCTTGGCCAAATGAACATCTTCTCTTTGCTTGGTTATTTGTTTTCCCTCTGTCCTAACCCCACCCTTCCTCTTCTCTTTTCTATCCTTTTTCCCTTTCTCTGACCCTTCCCCCTTTCCTGCTACACCTCCCCTCTCTCTTTCCCATGCCCCTCTCACCTCTTCCCCCCCTTTTTTTCTTCTCTTCTTCCTCCTCCTCATCCTTTAATTCTGGATTCTCACTTTATAAAACCTTCTCCACAAACTCACAGCCAAGCGCCATGGGCACAAAAGGATACTGTTTCAAGAGGGAAATATTTGCTGATCTTTTTTTTTTTTTTTTTTTTTTGGTTACTTTTGTCAAAAATAAGCGAGCATGTAATATCCAGTCATAATGCTATTTACTCAGCTACTGAGAAGAAGCAATTGTTGAATAGCAAAAATAAGCCCAATTTTTGGACAAGAAGAAGTCATCTCATAAGAACTTTTTAATTACATGTTCTGATTGTTGCAGTGTGTTTTGAGTATAGTTTGTCTTTCTGCAAAAGGGAAACAATTGCAGGGTTAGTGTCTTGAGATTTTGTGTGTGTGTGTGTGTGTGAAGTAAAACAGAATGTTACATTGTTTCGGGTGTGCAGCATAGTGATTTGACAGGTCTGTATGTTCTGTGCTCACCACGAGTGTAGCTCCTATCTGTCACCAGATAACACTATTATAATACCATTGACTATATTCCCTCTGCTCTACCTTTTATTCTGGTGACTTATTCATTCCATAACTGGAAGCTTGTATCTCCCACTCCCTGTTACCCCTTTAGCCCATCCCCTCAACTCTCTTCCTTCTGGGAATGACCAGTTTGTTCTCTGTATTTATGGGTCTGTTTCTGCTTTTTGTTTGTTTTTTTCATTTGTTTTTTTAGATTCTGCATATAAGTGAAATCATATGGTATTTGTCTTTCTCTGTATGACTTATTTCATTTAGCATAATACCCTCTAGACCCATCCATGCTGTCACAGATGGCAAGATCTCATCCATTTTTATGCCTGAGTAACATTTCATTGTATGCATACACCACATCTTCTTTATCCATTCATCTATCAGTGGACGCTTGGGTTGCTTCCATATCTTGGCTATTGTAAAATAACGCTGCAGTAAACATAGGGGTGCATGTATCTTTTTGAATTAGTGTTTTTGTTTTCTTTGCATAAATACCAGTAGTAGAATAACTGTTACTTGTATTTTTTAATGTTTTGAGGAACCTCAATACTGTTTTCCACAGTGGCTGTACCAATTTACATTTTTTTTTTTTAAAGAATTTGATCAAAGGTCTCTAAGAATAAATTCTTAAGTATTTTTGTGACCATTTGGTGTTTAGGTTTTCCTTATTCCGCTAATTCCTTCCCCCTCTTCTCATTTGCAGTGTCATTTTAACTTATAATACTTTCCTTCAACATCTTATCTGTCTTCTTCTCTTGATCAGTACCCTGTCCTTTCTCCTAAATCTGAAAACCACCTAAAACATCATATCATGTTGTTTTTAATTTCCACAAGTCTTAAAATGTCTCCTGTCTTGTTGGAGGAATGTTCTTATGATTTCTGTTAAAGATACCAATAGTAACCATCTAAATCACATTTCTAATTGTGAGCCTGCACAAAACCAATGTATTTAATTGTATTAGTGAATATAAAATAGATCAAATATGCTATTATCTCTGTATTGGAGTGAGGGATGTAAAGTTAACAAGATTGAATGGTAGTTTGGGAAGTCAAACTTGAATTCTTATTTTATAATTATCATCTGAAACAACATGTAAAGTTTAATAATTTTAAAACCTCTTTGCTTCTGCTTTTTTCCCTGAGCCATAGTAAATTAATGCTTAGGACTGGACAAAACATGTAATTCTGGGGAATCCTGAAAAACAACACCATGTACACAGCATTATGAGATTATCATTTGTGGTAAATGGGTTCTCAAAACTGGTATTATTTTTTTCCCTAATTTAGGGTAGAAATTTAGCATCTGGAGAGGTTGGATTTTTTCCAAGTGATGCTGTCAAGCCTTGCCCATGTGTAAGTATGAGTATTTTCTTTCCATTTTTTCCTGGTTTTGATGCTGTAATTAATTGTGTAAGAATGTATAAAGGATATGGTCTTGTCACTCAATGTTATTAATATTTTCTGGAGGGATCATATTATTTCAGGTTTGAATATATGGTCAATGTTATTATAAGCCTAAAATCCTCATGATTCCATTGTCAGAAAATATTTTTAATTGGTATATGCAAGGAGAAAATCCAACTTAGTAGCTACGTTTACAAAAATAAATTGTCTACAAGGTGTTAGAAGGAATAAATCAAAGCTATAGATTAGATGCATTTTCCCCTTTTCCCATGGAGGTGAGAATGGTAGGCTCTAATCTATTCCTAGTCATTTTGGGTTATAGAGAGATGTTATGTTTCCACTAGTGTGTTTGAAAGCATAATAGCATGAAGTCCACAAAATCTTCAATCAAATCTCTAAATACATTTTTCTGTGCTTTAGTTTGTCGTTACTGTTTATTTAATGTCATAATGGCATTTTCTGAAAACATCAAGCACATTAGATAGATACAAGGAGAATGAATGAGCATTTACTCAAACATTATTATGGATGAATATAACATAAAATGTGCTTTCTGGTGTTTTATTAGATTTATAAATTTCTGTTTAAGGTGACATTATTTTTTTGTAAGTTGATATTTAGGGTTGATTTTTCTATGAAACTCTTGAAGTTCTTGATTGGAAGTATATGAAAATTCCTTTATTAATATAATGGAGTTTATGGTTAAAAAAAACTCCTTAAATTATCTTGCTTGCTATATTTCAGTCCTTCCTAGATTTACAAACTGGACATCCTTTTTAATATTATAAATGTCTGCCATCCTTGATTTCAGAATGTAGTCTGTAAATTAATTTACTGTACTCATTCCAGCTTCATTAATTTCAAAAGCAAAGGGAATCAAAAACAATTTGCTATTCTATTGGTTCTGTGATCTAATGTCACATGTTCTTATCTAATAATCTTAGGAAACTGTTGAACTTTGATACCACTCTTATTTAATTATGTAAGCAAAATGAATTTTTAGTTAGTTTTCTGTCATTTGTATGAACAAGATTCAAGCTTCCTATGCTTAAAACAATGATATTTATATGTAGGCAGGAAGCAGGAGATTATACATTCCAATATTAAGATGTTTGGGAACCAAAAGACATCAAATCAAGAATATTAAACATTTCATATATCAAGTTCTGTTATCTTTTTACAGCCTCTTGAAGTTTTATTTTAGGAAAATTCTGGCACCTGGCAGGTATCTAATACACTTTGTTGTGTGAATGAACAAAGGGGTGAAAAAGCAAGAGAAAATTCCTAGCTGAACCTACATAATTAACAATAGTAGATACTAATTATATCAGCTTATAGTGAATGGTATTTGGTGACTCAGTTACTAGAAGGAAAAACATGTTCAGAATTTTAAGCTGGTAAGGAGTTAAAGGAGTTAAAAATAATTATGGGTAGGAATACTAACTAAATATGATTGTTTTATAGTGCAAAGTTAATAGTTATTAAAATTTTAGTGCTTAATAAAATTGTAGATTCATTTGTTGGTTTAGGGTAAGTTAAGTAGGTGGAGAGATTGGAGGGGAGGATATGTTGAAGGAGTTTGGAAGATGGTATCTCTTTTGACTCTGGGACATATTGTTTATCAGGGGTCCATGAGTAGTGCGGAATATTCCATTCTGAGCTCAAAGGTTATTCTCCAGTATATGCTGTGCCAGATAGAAAGTTAGAACTGAGAAAATGCAAGAGGAATATAAATGAGACCATTTCATCCCTGGTAATATAGTAACTGGGAACAAAACCTGGAGCTACAGCACAGTGCAGACTTGGGTAACGCTTTGTGACTCCCGAAGTCTTCAGTGGGTGAACAAGAAGAAAACAGTTCCACAGAAGATATGTCTATCTTCATCTTGGATCTGGGTTGGGAAGAAAAAAGAAAGCAGTCTCCCGTAAGAATTCCTAACTTTAGATCCAAAAACCACCCAGGCGTAGGGCTGAAATTCATACCAGCTCTGTGACTGAAATAATTCTAAGCTAGAAACAGTTTAAAATGATTCCACATTGATTGTGTTTCCAGTACAAATACAGATTGTCTCTGGATTGGAGCCTCATTGCACACAGTCCTTAAGAGGATTTCTACAGATAAAGTCCTAGGGAGTATAAGTTCACAATATGGGATCATCACATTCAGGATTAAACAAACCATCTTAAGCAAAGTTCAGCAGAAAAAATAAAATTCAAAATTAGATACACAAAGACAGCAGATACTGTAATTATCAGGTACCAAGGTCAAATTTTTATATTTAATATGGTTGAAGAAATAAAAAAGAATAAAAGTCTAAGAAGAGAAAAGCCACTCTCCAAATTTCTTGGATATATTTCACAAAGAATCAGGCAGAGTAAGTGAAATGAAAACCTTAATGGAAACATTAAATGACATATTAGACACAGTTGGGTAGAAAATTGGAAGACAAATCTGAAGAAACTTCTCAGTGAGTAGTCCAGAGAGATTAAGAAATGGAAATCTAACAGAGAATGGAGCAATAAAGTTCAAATGCATGTTATTGAAGGAGAGAATAGAGATAGTGTAGAAAAGCAATTTTCAAATAAATAACGGCAGAGAATTTTCCAGAACTTATGGTAAAACTGAAAAGTCAAGAAGAGTATATGAAATTAATCAACACCCACACACATTTTAGTTCATTTCAATGGCAGAACATCAAAAACAAGGAGGAAATATTAAAACCAACCTTAAGGAGAATATGGATTACCTATAAAGAGTTGATGATTTGACTCATAGCTAACAACAGCAGTAATGGAGGCAACAAAAGTTTTCACTTCTGGTGGTTGTCAAGTAGCCCCTATTGGATCAAGCTTCCCACAGAAAACAACCACAAGCTCTGGGCGAGATATTAAAGCAATAACAAAAACAATCTGAAGGCATTGGCTAAGAGATGAGTTGACACTCGGTAAAAGGGGATGACACTAGGTTAGTTTCCTGGTTTTGCAGCTGGCTTGAGGACAGATACTAGGTTGCACCATACAGGGTAGATAAAGTTCAGATAGAAACTTCACAGTGTCACTAGCTTGAAGAAGCGGAACGTGGAGTTGGAAGGAAATCTTAGAAAGGAAGGTGTCAGAGAGGGAGGAACCTCGAGTTCTGTGTATAAACTTTGCCTCAGTTTGGCTGCATGGTGCAGACTTTGTCCCAAAGTGGTTCAGTTTAGGCTCAAAGAACAAAACTGAGAATTCATCTGCTTCTCCCCATAGGGGTGATAGTTTGCAGTTGGAGTTCAACCAAGTTAACTGCCTACTTTAAGAAAAATCACACTCTTTCTAGAAGCATCACAGAATTCAGAGCTTCTACAGCATATTATTCAAATTGTCCAAGATACTATCCAAAACTACTCAATATGTAAAGGAGGAAAACACAAACTATACTCAAAAGAAAAAGCAATCAAAGGAGAACAACCCTGAGAGGTCCCAAATGATGTAATAAGCAGGGAAAGATTTTTAAAGTAGCTATTATAACTATGCTCAAGGACATAAAGGAAAGTATATTCATAATGAATGCACATAATGAATGCAACAGAGAAATAGTAACTATTAAAAAGAACCAAATGGAGATTCCATATTGTGAAACTTTAATATTTCAAGCAATAAGAATGATATGTTCAAAGCTTTGAAAGGAAATTAGTCAACTTACAAATCTATCTTTCCTCCGTAGGGATGAAGTAATGACATTTCTAGCCATGGGGTGCCTGGGTGGCTCAGTTGTTAAGCATCTGCCTTCGGCTCAGGTCATGATCCCAGGGTCCTGGGATTGAGCCCCACATCGGGCTCCCTGCTCAGCGGGGAGTCTGCTTCTCCCTCTCCCACTCCCCCTGCTTGTGTTTCCTCTCTCACTATCTCTCTCTCTGTCAAATAAATAAAATCTTTTTAAAAAAATTTTTAAAAAATGACATTTCTAGCCAAACAAACACAAACTAACTTACCTCTACCTGTTCCCTCTAACTTGTATAAGATGTACTTCAGGAAGAAGCACATATCTTATATATATTATTTTACATGCATGCTCTATATCCAGTAAAATATTTTTTAAAACTGTATGACTACAGCCAAAGTTTAACAATATAAACAGCCTGTGATGAAGGTAGAAAAAGGCATTAGGGAGAAATGATCAAAGTTGAGAATATATTCAAAGATAGGAAAGTATCCAGAAGAAAAGTATCTATTGTTTTATATAAGAAAAGGGCCAAAAAAGAAGTGCGGAGGGCCTGTGACAGATGGAGAAAGATAGGATCCCACCCTCAGTATAGGGATTAGTGCTGAGAAGATAGTCCTGGCACTTCACACATCAGAATACATTCACCAAAGAGTGAGAAAGCTCTAGAAGGACATCAGGGTGAAACAGACTGGGATATTGGTTCTGCTTTAGAATGTTCTATCACCCTTCATTTTCGTGGATCTTCAGCTTTCCCAAGCCAAAGGAATCCATAGAATATGTTGAAGTTCTTTTTCCTTCTCTGTCCCATCTTTGTTTTGTTGGTTTTGTTGTGTTGTGTTTGCTTTTTTTGTTTCGGCTCTCTAGGGAGAAGGGTTGATTGAGGAATAAGCATGCATTTAGAGAATACGAAGAGGGAGAAGGAAGGAGGCAATATTTTTCCATCAGATTTCAGAAGCCACGTATATCTTCTAAAGAGAAATCATTGAAGATTGATTACTATTTGTGAAAACAAAATGGTATAGGAAAATATTTGCAGGATTTGAATGGGTGTAATATACTCTACATATTATTTTCTGTGTATCAGGATTTTACATGGTGGTGAAATTAGATGTGTGATCCATAGGATAAAAATATTTAAATACTAATAACTTTGGAGATGCTCTGACCAGAAAGATAATTTTGTTATATATAACTATTAACCTGGAAGGTCAAAATAGTAACAGCCCATTATGAAAACTGACGTAGCTAAGAGACATATTTACATTGATCAGAGCTCTATTACAAATTACGGGTAACAGAGATTCATGAAAAATTTCTAAATACAAAACAAACTATCCATACTCCTTGTCTTTTCTTAGGAATTTATAAACTTTGTTCCCCTCTAATAGTATGGATTTAGTTATTCTTGGAATATTAGTGTACCTTCTTTGGCTTTGTCCATCTTGTAGTTATAATCAGCAACTAGAAGTTTTCTTCTTCTTCTTTCTTTATTTGCATAGCAAATGTAACATTTTTCTCTTTTGCAAAGCTCCATAGGAGAAAAGGGAAAAATGAGTATTTCCCATGACTTTTCATCAATAAAAAGTTTGCCAGTTAGTAGACTTCAAAATCAGAGGTTAGAATTTGTGATATAAAATAAGAGTCTATATCCAGTATATATTGTTTATTTTGCCTGTTTTCTGGGAAAGCAAAGTGCTATTTGGTTTTCCTAACATTTTCACTTAATTTTCTGTGATAGGATTAAACTGCCTTGATAATAAATACCAAAAGCTTCCAATTCATATTTTTCCTGTTATCTCTCCTCTTGGAGGTACAGTGGTGGTTAAAATGAATGAAAGAATGAATTAAAGTGAAATGAATTATTTTCTACTTATCTGACATATACTATGATTCACTCTGTATAAAATTGCCAATGGATGGTTCCAGGACTGTGCTATTTAGGGTTTTATAGAGCTGAGTCAGCTAAACTGAATTAATGATTGATTCCTAAAAGCTTCCCTTAAGTAAACTTAATCTATTTTTTGGCTTTTTATATCCTAGGTGCCCAAACCAGTAGATTATTCTTGCCAACCCTGGTAAGTATTAAAAATGTTTATGTAGCTAAGTTGAAATACCATAACCTTAGCTCCAGGATGCCTTAAATGTGGGGGTAGTAAACCACCTTCCATTTCTATTTATCCTGGCTAAAGTTGTTTTCAAATACGACAAAACACCGTAATGAATTTATATATCACTGACCTTTCCATAACTTCATCAGAGTGGTGTGTGTGTGTGTGTGTGTGTGTATGCATGCACACACTTGACTGTAAATTCAAAGTTTGTAACAGCCACAGAAAGGAATGGGACATAGGCAAATATGTATCTTATATTTTGGAAGAGTAGATTTCATGAAACAAAGAAAAAAATATATGATTATGTTGTTTAAAACTAAAAATTAGCCCAGAAAGGATAGTAGATCCTAAACTGTAATATGAGAGGAGCAAGATGTATCCATGTCTAACATTTTGGGTTTACATGGAGCCCACTTACCACTTAGAGGCTAGCATTACCACTAATAGAAACAAGGAAGCAAAGGGAATAGTGATTATTAGTTTTTAGACATGATGAGTTTAAGGGGGAAGTGAGTGATATCTTCAACTGGAAAAAATCTATTTAAGATCCAGGATAGTTATCATCATCATATGGTAATAACTAATATATACCAAGCACTTACTATGTGCTTAGTATTTTACATGTTTTATTTCATTTTGTTTTCAACATCTCTATGAGGAACATTGTTATTATCTTTACAGATGAGGAAACAAAGGTTAAGGCCATGCAAGTAGTAAGTAGTAGAACCAGGATTCCAAGTTATGCCATCTGTACATTGCCATATTGCCTCTCAAAGTACAAAATGTGGGCTTATTTACTTATTTATATTTGTTTCCCTGAATTTTATGTTTGGCTCCTTTTAAAATGACTGCATCTGTTTTATTTTCTGGATATAAAGTATATTTGCATACAAATTAGATATCAGTATATGTATATAAAGGAGATATTCTGAGAGTATATAGTACTAGTTCAGTTTGCAGGTGTAGATAGAACACCTGAGCTGTCTGATATTTTTAAAGTGTTCTTGGAGCGCCTGGGTGGCTCAGTTGGTTAAGCATCTGCCTTCAGCTCAGGTTATGATCCCAGGGTTCTGGGATCAAGTCCTGCTTCGGGCTCCTTGTTCAGTGGGGAATCTGCTTCTCCCTCTCCCTCTGCCTGCTGCAACCCTTCCTGTGTGCTCTTTCTCTCTCTCTGACAAATAAATAAATAAAATCTTTAAAAAATTTTTAAAAATAAAGTATTCTGATTATTTTCTATTATATAACCAAAGCATAGAAAACGCCCAGTTGTTACAGGACAACACTGTCCAAAGTATGGAATTCTTCCCATCAGCCCTCTTTCTCTCTGCAACCATCATGTCTGCCCTCAGTAGCTATTACCTGCTTTCTCTGACTTCCCTGAGCTTGCTAAAGAAATTATAGCAGGCTTTGGTAGAACTGGGAAGCTTTGCTACATTTTTACTTAGTTTAAGATGAATTTGAGGTCAGAACCACATGGAATTAAAAATCATGATCCTGGGCGCCTGGGTGGCTCAGTTGGTTAAGCAACTGCTTTCGGCTCAGGTCATGATCCTAGAGTCCCTGGATCAAGTCCCGCATCGGGCTCCCTGCTCGGCAGGGAGTCTGCTTCTCCCTCTGACCCTCCCCCGTCTCATGCTCTCTCTCTCTCATTCTCTCTGTCTCAAATAAATAAATAAAATCTTTAAAAAAAAAAAAATCATGATCCTGACAGGAATTAAATTTGGAGAATAGAGCTGATAGCATGGATAATCAAAGGGAACACCACCAGGAGCTGATAAAATCAGGAGAGTGTGGTGATTAGCTTCCTTCTCTTTTCTTTTACTATTTTGCACATAACTAGGCATAATAGTTACAAGGGTAATGATTTTAGAGATAAATACTAATGCCACAAACTACATGGATTTTATTAAATAAACATATACCTGGGAACCATTCAGGGCACAGGAGCTGAGTTTTTGAACACTTTGTTTTAAGATGCACCCTTGCATATATGTAAAATTCTATTGAAAATATGACTTAGAATAGTATTATTCCTAATGATAAAAAAAAAAAAATCAAGGTGTTCAGATAAGGAAAGAGTCTTGAAGATAGGAACAAATAAAGATATTTCATAGTAAAATTTTTAAATTACTTTTTTTCTTTTTCTTGAGCAACTTAGTTTATTCACACTAAACAGACAGTTTCATGGGAAATGCTTTCTGCTAGGGGACAAAATGGTCAAGTATATCATAAATGGAAACTTCAATTTTGGAAATACTACACTGTTTAGAGAAAATGATGCTGAATGATGACATGTTGTTCTCAAGTCATCGAGAAGTTGGATATCCACCAATTGCATTGTCTATTCATTACATCTCCATTTAAAAACAAGTTATTCTCACTAGGTAAACTTTGTCTCTTGAGTAGAATCAAGGTGATTATCTTCATTTGCCTGGGTATAGAATTCTAGGTGAGAAATTATTTTGCATCTCGGATTTTAAGGCATTGCTCTATTGTCTTCTAACTTCCAGCTCAATGCCATTCTGATTCCTTCCTTCCTTTCTTCCTCCTCCTTCTTCCTTCCTTCCTTCCTTCCTTCCTTCCTACCTTCCTTCCTTCCTTCCTTCTCCCTCCCTCCTTCCCTCCCTCCTTCCTTCCTTCCTTCCTAAGAGAATAAATCTACACCTTTATTTATTTACTTTTCAGTAAGTTTAAATCCTTGAGGGGTACAGCATCACACAGATTCTGTGGCCAATGGCTTTAGCAGGAAGTTTGCTTTGGAATTTGGCACGAACCATGCCACTGTTTCCATGAACATGAGTTACTCTTCCCCAGATTACTCTGGTTTTGTTCAGTTTGCCACCAAGAGTCACTGTGTTGTTCTTTGTTTTGTACACATAAGCACATCTCTGCCTAGGTAGAATTCAGTTTCATCTTGAGCATAAACACCTTCAATTTTAAGAAGAGCTGTGTCTCCCTCTGGTTCTGGAGACCCTACTTATAGACTGCAAAAATGGCCTTGGACCACAGCCTTCCAGACATATTTCTTGATTTAGGAGTCCTCTTCCCAGCAGGCCTCCATATGTTCCAAGATGGTGGAAAGAGGCCGTTCTGACTTCTGATTCTTTGTATGTAATTTGATTGTGAGGGGGAGGGGGAGCACACACCCTGCAGGCAGGGATGAGGCATGGGGCTTAAAACTGGGGAACTATCTGAAAATCCGTATGAAGAACAGGATGCAGATGCCAAGATTCCTACGCCATTCTACAAGTAGTGAGACAACTTACTTTTCCCTACCCTAGCAGGAGAAGTAGAATTAGAAGGTGTATTATGTGGAAAAATTGCGGCATGTAGGGCTTACACTTAGAGCAATGCCAGCAGAGATTGAGGGAGATGCTATTCTGCAGAGTAGTCAAATTAAGGAAAGTCTACATACTGACTGATGACAATCCCCAGTTCCTTTGTGTAGCTCAGTTCCAATACTGTGACAGCTGGGTCTCATACACACAGACTATCCTCATTGCATCCAAACAGAAATCTGGAAGATTTTTCTCTAAAGGAACTGAACAGACTCAGTAAAAAAAAATCCTAAAATCCTACCATTTGGGTATTATCCAGCCCCATGAATCACATTCTTGCCAAATGATTATGTTCCTACCCAGTGAGTCTGCTTTGGTGCTCCCCACCCCCACAGAGATGCCTCTCTCCTAAATATAAACAGACAACAAAGAGTAACCAGGCATTTGAGAAAAGCCTTGAACTAGAGAACAAATAGAATAAATGGGGAAAAGAAATGAGGAAAATACAGACATTAGAATGAGCAGAAGAAAGATTTATTTTTAAAGCCTTTAATTTATATTCTCAGAATTAAGAGATGACAATATACCCATGGAAGTGAGCTGGTTGTTTTATAAAAGGAAAATCAGAGAACAAGAAAGAGCTCTTAAATTATGTATTAAGTAGTGGAGTTGGAAAATAAAGTTGGGCAAATCCTCCAGAAAATCAAATCATTTGATAATATGGGACAAAAGGTAGGGAAATTAGACAGTTGATCCAGGAGGTATAGCATTTGTTTAGTGGGAACTCCAGAAAGAGAAAACTGAGAGTAGCAATTATCAAGGAAATAAGACAAAAATTTCCTAGAACTAAAGGACATATGGCTCCAAATTAAAGATGCTACTGAGAGCCCAGGACAATATTGAACTAAAACGTATAGCATATAACTGGAAGGCACATTATCATGAAATTTTGCAATATGGAGAAAACAGAGTCTGAAAGATTCCAGGGAGAAAAAGAAATCAGATCACATACAAAGAATCGGAATGGCACTCAATCGCAAGTGAGAAGACAATAGGACAATGCCTCAAAATTTGAGAAAGTAATTTCTCACCTAGAATTTTATATCCAGGCAAATTCTGAATTAAGTATCAAGTAAAATAAAAATATTTTTTCTGGATGGGATGCTTTCTGAGTATTACAACCCATGTATCCATTTATAGGAAGCTGAAGGATGAGCTAATAAACCAATAAAGAGGGAGATACAGATTCCAGGAAATGAGAGCAAAGGGATGTCCCAGGACTATAATAATTCAGCAGGCTTAGAGAGCAAGTAGTATTGAACAGACCAAGAGTGTGGAGGGCTCAGAAGAAATGAATGTCTCTGTAGAAAAAATGGACAGGTTCAGTATATGGTGTTGAGAAGTGTATTATTGAGGTGTTTATCATTCTCTTGGGAGACTTTGGAGAGAATTTGTAGGACAAGTTTGAGCAAATAAAAACTTGGGGAATTGTTTTTCTGGATGTCAGATGTTCTTTGACTATGAAAACATGACAAAACTGGGCCAGATGATGGCTTGGCTTTGTAGAGGTTACATAAACAAGAGTGAGGAGAAGACCATGAAGAAATGAGCATGAATGGAGAAGAAATGATTTTCCTTCCTGACACCTAAAATTGATAAATTAAGAAATTGTAGTTTGATTAGATTATTTAGAAATATGCAAGCATAGATAAAAAATAGATAAAATGCTTGAAATGGAACTTGGGATAGAAAGCTGATCAGATGGGGTAATGCTGCTTTTTTTCATTATTATTACAGCACGAGTTGACTTTTAGAAACTATGTTCATGTGTTACTTTGATAAAAATGTATATACTATCTACTAATTGTGGTAAGTGCCATGGGAGAGATTAGGATACTGTAATAAGAATAACGGAGGGAAGTGTGAGATGCAGGACAACATTCTTCAGATGGGATGGTCAGAGAAGGTCACTCTAAGCTTGAGTGATGAGAAGGAATGTGTGTGGATTGGGTGAGTGTTTCCAGGCAATAACAGTCTATGGGAAGACTCGTAAGATCAAAAAGAGGCTGGTGAATTCCTGAACCTGAAAGAAGGCTGGAGACTAGTGAGAGATAAGATGGAAGAGTAATCAAAACATACTAGGCAACTACTAGTTCATGGGTTATCATAAGTGCTTTTATCCTAAGGTACTACCTGCATAAAATGCCCTTAGCTCTCCTTCTATACTTGGTGGAAATCTCACATATCCTCCTTCAACAAACTTTTGTATTTTAAATAAACATTTAATATAAATTAAAGGTGGGTGTTTAAACTGAGTTACCCCAGTCTATGTGTGAATCAGAGTTTTCCTGAATACTAATTCATGAAGTTTTGAAAGAGAGCCAATCTAAACATAAAATTTTTCCCTTTAACTTTTATCGCCCCAAATCTCCACTGTATTTTGCCAATAAATGTAAAATGTGTATTTGATGTGAAAGGGTTCCTAAGGAGTATTTTACCATTGGATTTGGGCCTTTTATTATTACTGTTGTTATGGAATTTGGGTATGTTTAAAGTGAAGATAGTTTAGGAAGAATTCTATTACTGAAAATATCTACCTTAAATTTTAGCCCCTACTAAGTTCTTAAGAAAATTGGTTATCAAAGTTGTGGATCATAAGAATTCACCTTATATCCCCCCAAATAATTATTTAAAAATAATTTAAATTGTTACTGGAATTCTCTTAAAAAGATGCTCCAAGTAGGTTTCATTTCACAGTATGCATAGAAAAGGTGAAATTTTAGAGGGTCTGTATGTGTATACATGTGTGTATGTGTGTGTGTCCTATACATGATAGTCCCTCTCTTACAAGTCTTTTTCCTTCTTGTTCTTAAACTCCGTATTAGGCTCTCTCTAACTCAATACCTACTCACTCCTTTCTTTGTCCCATTTATTTATTTGATAAATATTTACTGGGTGCTTACTGTGCATTAGGCACTATTCACCATTGCTAGCTTTGTAGAGCATTTGTTTTTCACTTATCAAAGGACTTTTTTCTGCACTATTTTTTGAAGTAATGTAATTAGTATCGAAGTAAAAACAGCTCAGATCTGCCACTAAACTAAAATCTTGACAGAGACTTATTTTTAGCTTCAGTTCTGTTTCAGGTATATTACTCAAATTTTCTGTGTCATTGTTTCTTTCAGGTATGCTGGAGCAATGGAAAGATTGCAGGCAGAGACTGAACTTATTAATAGGGTAAATAGTACTTACCTTGTGAGGCACAGGACCAAAGAGTCAGGAGAATATGCAATTAGCATTAAGTAAGTAGGACAAGTACTTTTACAGAAATAGATTTCCTGTTTTCATAATTGCATAGACCATCTGACATGTATAACACTGAAGTTAAAAACCAAGGTTCTAATAGCAGCAGAAATAATGCATCTATCCAGACAGTTCATTAATACTTGAAAATATCTGTTAGAAAAACAGTATTAAGTGTTACAGGCTGCTAATTGGCATATTAGATTTCTTTCATAACATTGTATTTTGGTGATTTGATGTGTTTATGTTTCTCATTAATTCTAAAAATATATATTACTAGATTTCGTTTGATTTGATTTTGTTTTTCTATATTCTCAAACTGAACTTACTCAATAAATTGGGCATAGTGATTGGTCAAATCTAACCTCCCCTTCTCACTTCAAATATTGGTTGTATCTTCAACCAATCTAGTAAATATATTTTGTTAATTAGCTGTCACCAGTGTATTGGCATAGGTATATATTTTGTCTTCAGAATTAATTCCTATAATTGTATTGGGGCATGCCCACTGGTAATTATTGATTTCTACTGGTTAAAAACACATTTATATTCATACGTCATTCATTGCCCACAGGTACAATAATGAAGCAAAGCACATCAAGATTTTAACAAGAGATGGCTTTTTTCACATTGCAGAAAATAGAAAATTTAAAAGTTTAATGGTAAGCATTGATTAGTTCTTTTCAATCTGTGGTCCTTATTTTGCTCTTATTTCAAAGGTCAGTTTAATTCGATCGTTTCTTAGAAATTTTGTGCACTGAAAAGTTGTTTATAAGAGACCCCTATAATTTTGCAGCAGAATCCTGATAATTCTAAGAATTCCAATTAAGTGTTATATTGCCCTACTCATATTTTTCACTGTAAATTCAGTTTGCAAGTTTTAGATAACATTTCAGAGTCCACATTATTTATGATTCTTAGAACAATAGACAAATTCGGTCAACTTTCAGTGATTTGTGTTTTGCCTTGTGTTTGAGTCACAGGGCAGATCTTTCACATCCATCTTTCTCCTCTTCCTTCCTCTGCCTCTAACTGCTCATGCAGACAGAGGAAGGTATTTTTAATAACAACAAAAAAATTGTAGCTGGTAAAATACCTCTCACTAGGTTCATTTCATGCAAAGTACAATATAATGTC
The DNA here is from genome assembly GCF_011800145.1 of Mirounga leonina. NCBI lineage: Eukaryota > Metazoa > Chordata > Mammalia > Carnivora > Phocidae > Mirounga > Mirounga leonina. The sequence continues at coordinate 4,768,515 of NW_023270447.1, forward strand.
AAGTGGAAAAGCTTTTTGTATTTTCTGCTATTTTAAATCATCTGTTATGGTTCTGCTTCATTACTTTGGACAGTTAAGTATTAACGGTAACATTTTTACCAAACATTTGGTATTTCATAGGAATTTTATATTTAAATTGAAATAGTACATTGTTACCAAGTTGCTTCAAATGAACCAAGATTACTTTATTCTTATAGTTTAAAAAATTACCACTTAATAATTTTATTAGTGCATCATATTATGGATGTCATAAAAACAGTGTCTATATGGCATTATATATGCATTGCTGACAGTAAAGAAAAAGTTTGTATTTCTTTAAAAATGGTCTCAAGTCTGTTTTTCACGTTTGAGAGTTTCTTGAGATAATGAAGAATTTGGACACAAGATACAAGATGCATTTGTAAGTGCACTTCTAAGTACTTTGAGTAACATTGGGAAGGACCACTCATTGATTGAGCCATCAGTCAAATGATACATATTGCATCCTCCAGAAGACATCTCAAAGCACTTTGCAGATGTTAAACATTAAAGTTAAAATGGAACGGAAGAGAGCCTTACAAAATAGGGCAGCTTGAAAGTCTTACCTAAAAATCTAGAACAGCTGCAAGACAGGGATTAGTATTTTAAAGAAATGGAAGCATCTTGAGTTGGAAAAAAAAAAAAAAAGGCAGAAAACCTCTCTGGACATAAATATCACATTCCCAATTCAGCAGTTACGGATGGGCAGCAAGATCATGTCCTGGAAAATGTGAGCCCTGCCAAATTAGTAACCAGGATCCAGGCATCCTCCCTGCTGGAAGTGACTTACGTTCTGTTGGAACAAGCAGGCTGTGCACAGAGAGAACTGGACCTGAGGAGGTTTTTCCTAAAATGAAAATCTAGGGGGGAGGTGGCAAGCGGATGCACAAATAATGAATGGCTCCAGCTGAGACATGATAAAAGCAGGCACAGGGGTTCTCTACCTCACTGGAAGACATATTGGCTGGAGCTTTCACCTGCAGAACTTCCGTGGATGATAATGAGGCTACTCCACGGTATTAGAGTTAATGTGAGTCTTAAAAAAAAAAAAATGCTGTAGGGCCAAAGATGACTGCCAGTTTTGCCGACTTTGAAAGTAACAAAAGGAACTCCCATCCGAGGAGACAGGCAAATAGGATGAAAGGAATAGTCACTGGAAAGGGCCAATCAATTCAGCTTTGTGTCCCTTGGTTCAGCTCCAGAAAGTTCATCAGCAGCTGAGGGTTAAGAAGTGAAAAAGCCAGTAAATACTTCATGACCTGGATTAGTGGACATAGGTCCTCGCCTTCCTATCTCCATACAAAGCTGTGATTATAGTATAAGCAACAGACCCCCCAGCATTCTTAACTAATGTGTACCAGAGAGCAGTGCAAGGTTCTGCAAAGATGTTCTGGAAATTGAATTAAGAGTACCGTCACAGAGCTAAAACAGGCTGCCCCCTTATATGGTATGTGTAGAATATCCTAAATGCCACTGCTAGAGACACAGGCAAGTTGTTCTTCTGTATCTGGAGGGGAAGCACATAGCACAGTGGGCTAAAGGGAGGGGATTCAGAATTAATAGCGTAACTACAGTGAAACTAAAAAAATATTAACGAAAGGATATAATTGTAAAAAGAAAGCTAGGCAGCTGAAAAACTGTGTCTTGGATAAATACTTTAATCAGGTTTAGCAAATAACTGTAAAAGCTGCGGAAGAGACCGAGGAACTGTAGTTTGGAGCTGTCCCTCCTCTTTGTTTCTGTTTGTTTGTTGAACCAATTTATATTGCATCCTTACCTTATGAAATCAGTATGTTTTTACAAAACTCAACATGACTCCACTATTCTAAAGCTTTCAAATTCGTAAATCCATCCATAGCAAGAATCTCACAGTAGTGCTGTCCTTTACATCTAAACTCAAAAATGCCACATGGATACTTGATCAGAACGAATGGCTCCTATTTTAGTAAGCAGGCCCTTTGGAAGGGGAGAGAGAATTAATAGGCACCTTTGCCTTCACTCTGGTAATGTGTAGGGGCTTCTCTAAATCAGGATCATACAACTTCAAGGAGTTAGTTACCTTTTATCACATTGGTGTCAAATAACACAGTTTCTGTTATATGTACATAATGGTCTGTGCATTGGAGTTATTGCTTAAGAATAGTTCCGTGTCCTCACATTATGGGTGGTAAAGTTATATGCTTCTACCTATGAAACTTATTAGGGCCTGGAATTAAATTTTAATTTGGCAAGGATGTGAAATGGAAGCAAACTCCAGAACTTGTTTTAAATTAGCCAGTTTCTCAAAGAGAAGATTGACCTTAGGTGGTTATGACCTAAGCTTTTCCCCCTTGGGTTTCAATAGCTTGGCTAATCAAAATCTTTGTTTTTCTTAGTCATTACATTCAAATTCTAAATGAATTTCTCTATCCAGATTACAAGGCATTAATTTTGTTCTAATTTTCATGTATGCCAGACAACCCATGTCCAAATGCTGTTTATGAATCATCTCCATTGCCTGTTTCCTTGGTAATTGGAATGACTGACTCTCACTCATTATTTTTCAGACTTGATTTGTTGACACTGCTTTGTCAGTGTGAGATAAGGAAAGCTTAGCGATTTCTTTTGTTTAGAGTCTTCTTATTTACTTGTAGTACCTGAAGGTCAATGACTGCTAAAGCAGGGGTGGATTAGACTAAAATACAGAAAGCATAAAGGCATAAATTGGAAAAGACCCATGGTGGCACAATTTAATTCTACCCAGTCAGAAACATGTAGGAAGATTTACCCTCATGAGACTGTAAAAATGGAACTTAAACTATCTTCGATGCTTAGTGAAGTGATAAAAGAGTATTTGCAGCTTACCAAGCTCCATGACCCAAGGCCTTGGAAAAGTCATTTTTTTCTTCCATAAAATTTGGAGATGGGTAGGTAGGAAATGATCACCAAGTCCTTTTCAGTATGATAAGTCTGTGGTTTCTTGCCAACTTCACATAAACTTTAATTCATACTAATCCATAATATTATAATGCATAAAATTCATACTATTTATAACAAAATTACATTGAAGCTCAAAGTTATTGGCTTATAGTTACTTTCAGGTTTATTTTCATATTTTTGCTAAAGAACACGTTTTATTTAATTTAAATAATAAGACAAAAGAACAACACTTTGATATCATTTGCATCGGCAACACAATATATATGAATGTACAATTCTTGCAGAGACCTTACAACATTTTGCCTTTTATTTTTTAAAAGCAATAAATAATATTTTTGTTGGTCAGATTCCAAATTCCTTTGCTTCATCAAAGACCACCATAATCTGGGCTCAAAAAAGAAAGAAGAAACATAGATGATGATGATAATAGATATAGATAGATAGTTATAGATGTAAAGTATGTAAAACCTTAGCATCTTAGATCTAAGAAAACAAAGTTCTTGGTATAACATGGACACTTAGAAAATGCTCCTTCCCTTTTGCCTCCATTTTTTTGTATTTACATTTGCTAAGCATTACTTGCTAATAGTACGATGTAGTTATGAGCACAGACTTTGGAGACAGACATCAACTGTTCAACCTTGCACAAGTCGATTAACTTCTCTGAGACTTGACTATCAATGGGGACTAAGCCTGTCTCTTGTTTATCGTGTGGAGATGGAGCAAAGCCCTGTAAAGGTCCTGGCGTATGGGATTGTGGTGGTAGTTAGGATTATTCACACATACCAGGCACTCTATACATTCTTACTATAATCTGTGAACCGGTGCATTCTCCCCGTTTTACAGATGTGGGATTTGAAGAATTTCCATTTGCTTTACCCAATGCTTCAGTCAAACCATGCTGCTTTTTGTTTATGAATGTAGCCTTCAATCAATCACTTTTATGTCTGTTCCTAGCCCGGCTGCTCTACTTAAAACAATCCTTTCCGTCTTCCTGGCTTCTGCAATTTTGCCTGTTCTTCAATTTAAGCCAAGCTACCTCCATCATGAACCGTTCCCTCGTCCTCTCCATGGGGCTCACAAAAGGAAGTACTCTTTCTCACCTTTGAGTGCCCATAACCTTAACTTTTCCTTCAAGAGTGAGCAGTCCTAGAGGGCAGTAGCTTTACCTTCATAATCTTTGTGACCTCTGGAACTCCCCACACAATGCATTCTACAACTCATCTGAGTTTAGCCATAAATAATGTAAATCATAGGGGCGCCTGGGTGGCTCAGTCGTTAAGCGTCTACCTTCGGCTCAGGTCATGATCCCAGGGTCCTGGGATAGAGCCCCACGTTGGGCTCCCTGCTCCGCGGGAAGCCTGCTTCTCCCTCTCCCACTCCCCCTGCTTGTGTTCCTGCTCTCACTACCTCTCTCTGTCAAATAAATAAATAAAATCTTTATAAAAAAATGTAAATCATAAATAATAGAAATCATTGATTCTTTTTTGCTTCTTTTGGGTGATTTTTGGCTCAGTTGATTTGTTTTGAGGAACTTGGAACATAACCACTGAGTGGAGGTACTGAGTTGATGACAGTTTGGTTTTTAGAAGAAATGAGTTACTTTTACCCTATTGGCTAATAGAAGCACCAAATAATTAGGTTAAAAGTGATATTGCTTTTTATTTCAGGTATTTCTAAGAAACATTATAGTACTCATCTAATAATAATATGCATTTTTTTTCCATTATGAATTATTATTTTCTACTTAAAATAGAAGGATTCATATTTGTGCAGAATCCATGAAACCAACATCTTAAGAGAAATTTCCTGAAATTTTAGTATGGAAGAGGGTGGATGGTATTCTATTAGGCTTGGATATATTTAAGGCAAATTAGATATAAGGGAAAATGGAAAGTACTACATTATTGACCTCTATAAGTAGCAGATGCTATGCAGAACTTTGAAGGGCACTAACACTTCACTGTAAGCCAGAAATAATATCAGGTAGCATTTGTGGTTTATCAACTTTGGTTTACCGTGGAAAAGAACGTTTAGAATCAAGTTTGTTTTTCTGCTATGTTGAAAGAAAATGCGGGAAACGAGAAATTGCTATATATTCAGCAAACAGCTGTTCCCTTTATTTTTGTTTAGAAAAGCAAGTATTTCATAAATAACAATAATTACTGTTCTGCAATTAAAGTTTAGTATGGTTTCTTTTCATTGACCACATCTGACTGAAGACTAACAGGATGCTCTCTATCCATGAATAACAATAGGAGGTAACTCACATTATCAGTCAGTGGCCAGCCTGAGTAACACGGACGATTATTAGTTAGGTGCCATGTACATCCAGAAAGCAGGGAGAGATGATCATTTACCTACCCTTCCATATACTTATGGAAAATTTGGCATTAAATCAGTCATCTTCCTCTTGTATATAGTTATGTGTTCAAGAGTTCATGTGTTTGAGAATAAAAGTACCCTTATCAAAAATAATCTTTAATTCTTTTATCCTAAAGGAACTTGTGGAGTACTACAAGCATCATTCTCTTAAAGAAGGTTTCAGAACCTTGGATACGACCCTACAGTTTCCATACAAGGAGCCTGAACATTCAGCTGGACAGAGGGGTAATAGAGCAGGCAACAGCTGTGAGTACTGCAATTCAGAATACAATTTGCTGTCACTTAAGGATTGGAGGCACAAGAACATTAAACATCTTCATTCCAGATTTTGAAATATAACCAGTTAATATGCTGATCTGTTTAGCCAGGACTTTTTTGTGGAGCTAAGCAAAATCAGATGGACCAACAAATTTACGAACGTGTCTAGACATAGTTCTCTGTGCCACATCAAGGGTCATGTTTGTGTTTAGAAATCCATCAGAAGTGCAAAGGGTATGTTAATATGTAAGTTTCAAACTTTTCAGTGAATTGTATATTCGCTCAACTCTTTTTAACTCATATGTGTTTTTGGTCATAATGCTGTGTGAGTTAATGGTACCTAAGTAAGGCTGGTGTGCAGCTAGCCCATCTCACCTGGTATCCCAGATCTGCTTATGATCCTATTTTAATGATTAGTTGCAGGATTTTGAAATGGCTAAAGCATGCTTCCTCTGATGCCAGTATTTACAAGTATACCTCAGTCACTTTCTTGCAGAATGAGAGCTGTGCCACAGCGAATCACAAAAGATTAGCATACCATCCAGAAGCATGTGATAGTCTGAAAAAGTCAGAACTTTTTTCTCATCACTATTTAACGTCACATAATCTTCCTGGAGGTAGATATAGCATGTAAAGAGAACATTGTGTTGAAAAACGCTATGAATAAAGTGTGATTTCCTTCCCTTATGTTAAAATACCATTTTTTTTTTTAAGTAAAATTCTTTTGGAGGAGAAATGAATACAATTTTATTACTCTTAGAATCTTTAGCCTGAGCAAAACAGGAATATCTAGGGGTATTTGAAAAAAGAATTTGCATCGTGTAATATAACCTTAACTTTTTTTTTTTTTTTTTCCCCTGAAAGCAAAAACTGAAAGGGAAACAGGTAACACTCAGGGCTCTAACAACATCAGTAAAATTTCATACACTTGTATATAAGTAAATATACAAGTAATATGTCACATCAACTGACAGATTTTTTTCTATTTGAATAACTTAATAGCTTTTCTCTTCACAAGGATCGGTAATAAGTGACCAAGCTTGTGTAATGAAAGTAGTCAGAGCACACTTTATTTTGAAACTTTAAACACCTATTAAAAGTTACCTTCCTGGGGGTGCCTGGGTGGCTCAGTCAGTTAAGTATCCGATTCTTGATCTAAGTTCATGTCTTAATCTGAGTGTTGTGAGTTCAAGCCCCAACATTGCGCTCCATGCTGGGCATGGAGCCTACTTAAAAAAAAAAAAAAGTTATCTTTCTGTTTTTTAGCCTAGTGTTACCCAATTATCTTAGATTCTCAATAGGCCATAATTTTCACTCATTTAAAAACAGAAGTTTTCCTTGAAAAACAATTTTCCTACAAATACCTTTTTCTTTCCTACGAATTTCTTAAGATTCTACCGAAGTTATGACCTTTTTCCCCAAATGAAAAGTATAAATTTCTACTGTCCTTTACTTTGCCTTCCTAGCAGCAGGAGATGATAAAAGTTGCCAAGGAGGTCAGTTATACTAAAAATCCTGTTTGTTTGAGTTCACTTAGTTCTAGAAAGCCAAGATGGAAGATTGGTTGGCAATCAGGGAGAGCAGATGTCCCATATTAGTGGAAGGTCATTAGCCCTCATATTGCACTGCGTGGTTACTCCCAGCACTTTCTCTGTGCTTGGCACGTGTAGATGTTCAGAGGATATTGTCCAATGATGAGCGGAGTTGCCTAATCTAAAATTTGTCTCTAATGTTCAACAAAGTATTTAATGTTCAAACTTTTTTAGCACTAGGAATGGAGTTTCAGGCCTTTTGCCTTTTTTTTTTTTTTTAAGATTTTATTTATTTATTTGAGAGAAAGAGAGACAGAGAAACAGCATGAGAGGGGAGAGGGTCAGAGGGAGAAGCAGGGTCCCCACTGAGCTGGGAGCCTGATGCGGGACTCGATCCCAGGACCCTGGGATCATGACCTGAGCCGAAGGCAGTTGCTTAACCAACTGAGCCACCCAGGCGCCTGCCTTTTCTTTTTTTTTTTTTTAAGCAAAAATTGCATAGCCAACAGAATGATTTTGAACATTAATGTGAGCTACAGGGAATTTTTCAATAAACAGTCAAATATTCCCCGCCCAGATTTTTTAAGAGACTCTGATGAGCATGCCACAGAACCCTTTTGCAATCAAGAAGTAAAAGCAGATCATTCATTTAAAATTAATCTTTGTCAGAGTTTGGTTTTATTTATGAATTATTTATTCATTCCTTCAGCAGATACACATTAAATACCTAACACAGGGCACTGTTCTAGGTACTGGGATATAGCAGTTGAGAAGACAAGTTCCTGCCCTTACGGAGCTTATATTTTAATGGGGATGCTCCGGCAAGTGTGGGATGGGAATTTGCTATTTTTATATAGGGTGATCGTGGAAGACCTCCCTTATAAAGTGACCAGAAAGAAAGGAGGGAATGAGTTAGTCTGTCAGTCAGCAATAACTGCACGGTGGTCTGGACTCCAAGATTATTCAGACATTACCATGCAGCACGATTATAATCTTAGATCAAATTTATAAAACTATCCCAGTGTTTATACTGACTTTTGTGTAAAATAAGAACACTAAGATGGTTCTCAGGGTTAAATGAGGAGTTTTAAGCATTTGGCACAGTGCTGGTACATGGTAAACAGTCAATAAATATCAGCTACACCTGATTCTACCACCACCACCACTAGTAACTCCTAACACAGCCAACATTTTCCTGCATGTCTGAGTTGAATTACTAATTTTAACTCCTAGAAATTCGCATCTCTGCTTTTATGATTTTTTAAATATACTTTATTTTATACCAAATCCTGATTGAGAGTTAATCCTTAATTAAAACACTGCTTCTATTTTTCTGCACATTGTGCTTCTCAGAAGCAGTAAGGAGGAATGCTGCATAAGGATTGCGTGGGATGGTTTTATAGTCCTTACCTCTCTTCATAGCTTGGGTATGCTGCTAAATATTACCTAAAAATAATTTTTATCAAGAAATATTACCTTGGGATACTGGATTGGCTAGGGCACTGACATCTCCCATTACTTCTAAAAGGTTTTGGAGGAAGCAGAGCAGGCAAGCTAATGCCTAGGTCCACCTGTTTTCTAGGCAGAGGATGAGATTGGAGTTCCAACTCCTCAAACCTGCTAGTTTTTTTTTTTTTTTTTTTTCTTAAATAGTATAGTCTCCTTGGGAAAGAAAGTCCCAGGGCATTGTAGAAGGGTCTGCTTGCTTCTGTATTAGTCCAGGTTAGAATATTCTTGGGTAAATTACCAACTATTTTTCAAATTTGTAAAACATGATAAGATGATGGCAGAACCACCCCATGCAAATGCAGAATAACATACAAAAAGGTATTGGTTAGAATTAAACAGGAGTCCAGAGTATTGGGCAAGGAGCATATGACAGTTCTAGGTTAGGATCCCATTGTAGGCAATGCTCTTTTCCAGAGCTAGGAGACTTGACTTTTGCCTTTGGAATGACATGGGTGTTGCCAAGGGAGAAGAACAAGACAGAAAGGAAGAAGACACAGAGAGCTCAGGCAGAGCAGTGGGTTGTTGTACTTCCCTAGAAACCACAGTGACTCCATGGAAGATGTTCTGCCCTGTCTGTGGATCTGTATAAAAATCCCACTGCTTTCTAAAAACTGTCACAGCAAATCTGCTTTAGACAGCGTCAGGTGTATCTGTAGGGCTTATGTATTTGAAGGGCACTGAACTGACTTTTGCCTTTCTTACTCTACAGTGAGCACTTAATTATTTTCAGGTCTGCTACTGAGTAGCTGTCTGACCTTAGGCAAGTCACTTAGCCTGTCTGGGATTCAGCTTTCTCATCTGATGAATGATGAACGAGATTAGATATTTTATTATGTTCTTAAAAAAAATAGCATCCTAGGTTTCTTTCTTTGTGTGCATGAGGGGAGGAGGTTAAGGTAGAATGTTAATAGACCATTACACTAGGGAAAGTTGCATGACTAGCTATTTCATGACCCATAAGCAGACTTTAAACATTTTTTCAAGTTCTTATTTATGGAGATTTAGTTGGACCATAGACTAGAGTTGGCTAATTAGAAAAAAAAACATTGGTTATTAGTATATTCACATAATCTCAAAGTATCTTCTCACAAGAATTTACTAATAACAAAAGGAAAAACAGAAACCTTAATCGGGTTATTAAAGTTAACATCACTAATAAAAGAACAAGTAGATCACATGTACCTCATAATGTGATGCTCTAAGAAGGCCACAGCATCACTTTGGTGGGATTCCTGCCCCCATGAGGCATAATTTGAACCTAATCATGAGGAAACATCGGACAAACCCAATTTGAATTATTCTACAGAATAATTGGCCTATGTACTTCAAAAATGTCACTGTCATGAAAGACAATTGTATCAATTGTACAACAGAGACTGAAGAGACATGATAAGTACATGCAACATGTCCTAGATGGAATCCTGGGCCTGAAAAATTTTATGTATGTATGTATGTTAAAGGACATACATGAGACAGTGAACAAATTTTGAAGTTTTTAGATTAATAGTATTAATTTTTTGCTGATAATTGTACTGTGATTATGAGAAGAAACTATCTTGAGTTTTAGAAAATACACACTGAAGTATTTAGAGGTAAAAGGCATTATGTCTGCAGTGTCTTCTAAAATGGTTCAGGAAAAATACAGAGATGGATAAAGCAAACATGGTAAAATGTTAGCATTTGAGGAGGTTGAGGTGAAAAGTATACGGGAATTCTTTGTATTCTTGCTACTCTAAGAATGAATCATTTTAGAAGTAAAATGGTGACATTTGAAGATAATCCCATTAGCTGTATAAGTCTAACAGGATTGAAAGAAAATGGCAGCATCCCGTTTCCTCCCCCAGCTACCGGTGTAGGGGGAGCTCGGTGCACTGATTTAGGGGTATATAGAGAACTGAGTAGGTCCTGTTTGAAACCATCTGTTCCTTACCTATGACCTCACTGTATTTGCTTATTCATTTATTCATTCCTTTATTCAACAAATATTTACACAACGTTTCCCATGTGCCAGGCCCTATGCCAAATGCTAGAGTTAAAACAGTAAATAGCATGGACAGTTTGGTGGACAGGGACAAATATAAAACAACTTCACAAATAATCACCAGTTTTGACAAGCCTTGTGAAGCAGAAGCACAGCTGAAAGGGTATGACAAGAGGGCCTACTTTACCTGCAGTGTCAGGGAAGGACAGAAGAAGTGACATCTAGGTGAAACGTAGAGGATATGTGTGGATTGGCAGGGTGTGAAGTGGTGGAGAGTAGCGAAACTCCACGGTGGAGACATAGCTTGTGTGAAGGCCCTTAATCAGGAAGTAACTTTGTATGTTGAAGGACTTGGAAAGTCAACATGTTTGGAGCATAGTGAGCGCATTCTAATATATTTATATATACAGTGGAAATGTATTAAGCTTTGTAAGCAGAAAATGATATGAACTGGTTTACACTGTTTTAAAAGATCACTGTCTACTCCATGATAGTGGCTTGGAGGGAGGCATGGACAGAACAGAGATGAGTTAGGAAGTCATTGCAGATGTCCAAGGGAGGAATGATGCTGGTTTAAACAAGAGTGCAAAGTGGAGCAGGACTATGGCAGATTTGGATATCTTCTGGAAGTCTGATTGCGTAAGGGAATTGAGGTAGCAGTAGTACAAGGAAGATATACAAGTACTTGCCTTGGATGACTGGCAAATGGTGAAGCCATTGACCAGGAAACAGAAGAGATATTAACAGGTATAGAGGAAAAGGTAATTCATTCAGTTTTGCACAAAGTTTTAGTACCTGTGCATCCTCAATATTTCAGTAGGTGGTTGGCACCAAAAAGAGTGGTCCGGGATGAAGATGAATCATTAACACCTTCATTTCATAGTTGACATAGAACATATAATATTATTTTTATATAGGTTAAGTGATTTCTTCTGGCGTACTGTTCCCTCAAGCCTTGGGAACCCGACTCCTTTGCTCCTCATTCTCATATCGATCGCACTTTGCACAGTGCCTTTGATGAAACATGCGTTCAGAAAAGGCTAAATAAATGAAGTCAGAAAATAAGGCCCATGGGAGACCTAGCAGGTATTAAAGTGCCATGTGTAGTTGATATTTGAAAAAGCAGGGGAAAATGGGACAGTTTGAAAATAAAATATAGATCAGTATGCTCCTTTTGGTACGGTGACAAATACTATAGCAATTCTTAAAAAATCAACAAAGGTTTCATTTGGTCTCTGGGACCATACAAATGACCTTGCAGGACAAAGAGCCAGATCCTAGGCGGCTTCACTCCAATGCTGTCTCTTTCCTTGCACACATGCATCCCCATTACTCTACTAACCATTTGACAAGGTGCATGAACTTCATTTTAGCCAGGGTGTTAGAAACTTGGAGAATTTGTATCATTCGTGTTTATTTAACTCAATATAGCATAATAGAGCTTTCATGTTTCTGATAATTCCTGAAACAGCCTGACAATGCCTTAACCACTATTTATTAGTTTAATCACAGTATAATAGTGGATAATATTTATTATCTCAAACATCCACTTCATTTAGTTTTTACCTTCTTGCCCTTGTAATTCAACAAACCCATTCTCACCTACCCTTATTTTCCGATCCCCTATCTTATGCTCAATCTTTTGTCATTTTTTTCTTTGATGACTTGGCATTTCGGTTTCACTCCATTTTATTCTGATAACGTGTTTGTTTTAAATCCCATTGTAATAGTTTCCTTGGGCTGCCATAAAAATGACCACAAACTGGGTGGCTTAGAACAACAGAAATTTACTCTCTCACAATTCTGGAAGCCAGAAGTTGTAAATCAAAGTGTTGGCAGGATCGGTGTCTACTAGAGACTCTGAGGGAGAATCTATTCCGTGCCTTTTTTATGGTTTCTGGGTGGCCGTTGGCAGTCTCTGGCATCCCAAGGCTTATAGAGACATGATTCCAATCTCTGCCTTGTCTTCACATTACCTTCTCTTCTGTGTGTCAGATCCCTTTCTTTTATCTTATAAAGACACTTGTCATTGCATTCAGAGCCCACCTTAGTGCAGTTAGAACACCCCCCCCCCCAAATATGGGATGACCTCATCTCTCATCTTGAGATCCTTAACCTACATCTGCAAAGACCTATTTCCCAAATAAGATCATATACACAGGTTCTTGGTGGACATATCTTTTGGAACAGGGTAGGGGGTTTACCATTCAACCCATTACAAGCTCATAGTATCAATTTAAAGTTTTTCTCTAAATTTTTCCATCCTTATTTTGTTTGTTTATAACTGATTGTTTATAAGTTAGAGTGGTAAGAGGACTTGCATTATTAGGGTAGACAGGTAGTCAATGGATGGGAGTTAGAAGGCAACCATTACCTTAGTACAATGAAGTGTTTTAAATGGATTGTAGCTTTCCTGCAGTAAGATGCACTATCTCCCTAAGAGAAAGCACTTCTAAGCCAATGAGAGTTTCCAAGATGTATGTCTGAAACTTCATATAAAATATTTGATCCGTAAGAACCCAGTAATCCTGCCTGATATTTAATAATTTGATGATTAATGAAACACTGTGTTTTTCAGACCCTTTTTATGTACGTTAAATTCATGTCTCTGGCAGTTCTGTGAACCAATAACTCCATGAGAAGTGCCACAAAAGGTTTCTTTTGTCACACGGATGCACCACAGTGCTGCTTATATGACATAGCAAAGTGACAGTTTCCCTCGGGTTCCCCTCGTTTACTTCATCGTGCAGTGCTGGCTCATGAGGTTTAATGCTCACTTGATGAGGCTTAAAAGAGTTGGAGTTTGTGAAGTACTTAGAACAAGGTCTGGCACGTGGGCAGTGTACGTGTCTTTGCTCTTACTGTTACTGCTGCAACGGCCACCACTTCCAGTACTGTTACCTGGCGTGAAATGTTACATCAGCCTCATCTGCACATCTTAATGTATTCGTAAAGCCCTTCTCCTTGCGACTTTGGTTTCCCACTTCCATTTCCTGGGCTTCAGCTATATTCTCCCAGTACACACACTCTTCCATGGGCTAAGATAGTTGTAACAAATTGCTGACATTTTTATATTCTTTTTCCTCAGCATGTCTGTGAGGTCCACAGAATTTACTGTTCTTGGGCAACTGATCAACTACAGTTGCGCATCTTCATTATCAGGTCATGCTGGGCTCCCCATTTTTATTTACTTACTTCAAGAGCTTTACTAGCTACTAAAAGGCATTTTTATCCTGAACCTGATAGCTTTAAAAATTAGTAGCCAGTGCTCAGGGTCCTTTCAGAAATAGAGCTTACAGACAGAAATTCTACAGATACAGATTACCTCATTCAAAGCCATCTTTTTTTTTTAATGTTTAAAAGCTCAAAAAGCAACCTTATGTTTTAATATTTTTCATCTTTTATACTGTCTTTCCCATAGACCTTATGTTCTAAATTAAAAACTAGTCTCAATCAATGTGTATACTGTTCCCTGACTATAGTACCCTCACATGGCAGCCCCGATCCAAGGCTTTAGTTTTTCTAGTCTCTCTTTCCTATGGAACACACAGTTTATCTAAATTGAGAAGAATTCCTTTTTTCCTTCCTAAAATTTGGATGAGGCTCCTGGCTTTGAGGAACAATGCCGAGAGCTCTCTTTTCCTGGTATTTGCCACTGATACGAGCTTCCCCCACTAAATTCCAAGTCCAAGTTGCAGGTCTTAATTCTACAACTCGCTTCTCTCCTAATAACATGTGAAATTGAGTACAGAACTGGCTATGTTTTCCTTTCATTCGTTCCTTTATGCACTCAACATTTTTGAGCATCTACTTGCACCATATATTATATCTCTCATACCCCTGAAATGTGACCTACAGTTTAGCTTAATGTCTGAACAATAGAGAGGGACACAGGGGGGATTCTTGTACCTTGCACCTCAGTGCCTCACCTGGCCCAGGCTTTTTCAAACAGGTACCTTTTATGACATTCCTGAGAGGTCATCCTCAGGCTTTGCTTGCATAGTCAGGTGACCTTATGTCCAATGCAGTACAAAGCACTCAATTTATTTTTTGAACAAAATAAAAACTTTTTTCTTATATTGATCTAGAAATGTACTGTACCTACATACAATAGTTCATCTCTTTAGAGCTACTCAAAGTAAATATACGATATATTCTCTCTACCATGATAACCTTTCTTTGGTGTGCTTTTCCCCCGCCTTCTCCACTGTCTTTCTATCTTTTTCTTTTCTATAAACTACCTCGGATTATTCAGTCCCCCCTCATATACACAGTAGCCACCTCTGTCACCATCCTGGCCAGTCTGCTAGGAACACACTCAAATTTGTCAGAATTGAGCATAAAGATTCCTGTATTGCCTGACTTGCTGGTTCAGGTTTTGCTCAGTCTTTCTATGCAAAGTTCAGTCTTCTCCAGTTAATTTTCCCTCTTTCTTTTCTCTTTCTTCCTCATAGGGTACAGTTCTCCCTATTTAGATGAGTCTAAAAACTTCTTTCCTTGTCTGTTCTCACCAATAACCCCCCCTCCATAGGTCTCCACATTCATTCATTCAGCAGATCTTTATTGGGAGCCTACTTCAGGGAAGGCATTGTTCAAATTGTTTGAATTGCTGGAGAATACACAACGGTGGGGAAAAAAAAATAGACAAACGTCTCTGCCTTTGTGGAACTTACATGCTAGTGGGGAAGGCAGATAATAGATAAAAATAAGTTCTAAGTATATTAGAAGTTGGTGAGTGCTCTCGGAAAAATAATGTAACTGGGTGATGGTACTCAGGAGTGCCAGAGAAGGTTTAGTCTTTTAACTGGGGTGGTAGGGGGATGAGAAACAAAACTAGGGGCTCATTTTTCCTCCTTTTGGTAGCCTAGCAGAAAGCTGGTTCAACAGTTCTGAGTTTTCTCAACAGCAGGAGAGGCTGAACCAGCCATTGGCTCCAGAAGCTCCCTTTTCTAATAGGGCCACTTGTAGGACCAGTGTCTTTAGTCTGTTCCAAATGCTGTTACAAAATAACATAGACTGAGTGGCTTATGAGCAACAGAAATGTATTGCTCACAGTTCTGGAATTTGGGAAGTCCCGAGATCAAGGTGCCAGCAGATTCAGCGCCTGCTGAGAGCCTGCTTTCTGGTTCACAGAAGGCACCACGTGTCCTCACATGGTGGAGGGGGCTAGGGAACTCGGTGAGATCGCTTTCATAAGAGCATTAATCTCATTCATGGGGGCACCTAAGCATCTCCCAAAAGCTCCCCCTGCCTAATAACATCACATTAGGCATTAGGTTTCAACATATGAATTTGGGGATAGGGGCAACACAAACATTCAGTCCGTAACAGGGAATTTCTATTATCACAAACTTGCCTAAATATGCTATCAGTCTGTAAAGCACGCTGCTGGAATTTTGACGATGGTGTGTGCAGACCATCTGTGCCCTACCTAAGCAATAGGACAGTGGGCGTTTGGGGTGGACTCTACCTGCTACTCTGCCTTCGTGTCATTCCCTCCAATAAACCTACTGTTTTCTCTCTGTACCACTTGGCACGAGTGGTGAATGTCCATGACACTTTTATGGGGCATCGAAGTAATCCTCGTTGTGAAGGTGACATTTGAGTCAAGACTCAAGTGAGAGAGGGAACGGCCAGTGCAAAGGAAGGAGCATATGTGATCTGTGCCAGAGCAGAAGGACAGGGAAGGGAGGCCAGAGCATGCAGTGCCTTTTAGGACTTTAGCCTTTACTCTGGAAGAAATGAGAAGCCACTGGTGGATTTAAGCAGAAGAAAGACATGATTTGAACCTTAAGTATTAACAGGATTATTCTGTCTTCTTTGTTGAAAAAAGGCCATGGAGAAGTGGGGGACAAGGTAGAAACAGGAAGACCAGCAAGGAGGCTCATGCAGCACCCCAGCCGAGAGCTAGCAGCTTGGAACAACAGGCAGCCATATAGGTGATGGATTTTGAAAGTGATGCAACAGGCTGTTCACATCAGATGTGAAACAGACTAGCAAGAGAAGATTCAAGAATGACTAAGGTTTTAACCTGAGCAGGTGGAAGATTGGAGATTTTTTTAAGGAGGGGCTCAGATGGAGCCTAAAGTCTAGTCATAGCATTCTCAATCCAAAATGACTAATTTCATCTCTATATCATTTCTGTATGTGTCTGTCTTCTCACGAATCTGTAAGCTCTTCTGAAGTCAGATGCTCTGTCTTGTTATATCTCCATTATCACCTTAGCACAATACTTGGGACATCAGTAGTTTTTTAATCAATGTCTATCAATTATTTTTAAAGAGTGAGGATTTAGAATTAAGTTTGTGTCTTGATAAACTAGATGTCTGTAAATAATCTGAAATTCCTAGAAATGTCAAATGATCTAATTTTCCATAACAATAGGAAAGGCCTTATACTCATTTTTTTTCTTGTTAATGGCTTTATATGCTTATACCGTGCAGTGTTGAATACAAAGTAGCTGTTTGGTTTTTTCCAGTAATTCTAGATATAAGTTTTCCTTGTTATAACTTTGAATTTCAGGTTCAAGGAGATTGGTCCATTTACCAGATGCCACCATTCAATGAAATGAAACCAATCTAAATTATTTTTTTCAGTGACAGTATATAAAATATACAACAAACACTGAACATTTGCGGGAAATGGGGGAGCAAATTTTTGACGTTATGTCTAAGACATGGCTAAGTTCTAAGATAAAACCAGGTTAAGGACCACAAATTTAAATTAAACATTCATTAAATTCTCAGCATGTTCTCTGCTGCTAGGCCATCTGTAGACAGTCTTGGTAAAAAGAGTCTACTGGATTGCTCATCAAAGTGTCCCACATAGGAACATCATTCTCCCCAAGGCCACTGCTGGGCAGCAGACTCACAGGCATCACTCTATTCATGATCATACCATTGGCCCGATTGCCTGATATCTTTACTAATAGCTTCCTGTTACAAAAGTGAGTGTGAACACGTGGTTGTTACAACCTAGATAGAGACAGACATGGGGAATGTCTATCTCATAGAATAATTAGCAAATGCTTAGGGTCATGTTCAGTTATACATGTAATGGTAGTTCAGAACTACCTTGTGATTTGATAACCAGTACCTTAAGGAGGAGTATTGATTGAGCTTGCTCTCTACTGTGTACAGATTTCAAATATTATTGAAAATCAAGTAGATTTTCATTTGGTCATGAACACGAATAGCCTAATCAAGACAGAGTTAAAACTTTAAAGCAATGTTTAGTTAACCTTGACAACAGAAGTATAGGCATCAAATACCAGTTCACGAGCACTTTTTTATACACTGTAAGCACTGTGTTCTTCTGGATTGATAGACTTCTGTGTGCTGTGGCTGGGTTTTCTCAGTTAAGTCTCAGAACTGAATACCGTTCAGCAGTGATTTGCCAGTTGATTATGGCTATATGCTGATAGCTTCTGTTCCCACTTTAGTAACAGGTGACTTCTGTTTCAGTTAGAGAAGGTCTGTACTTTAGGTTTTGTTTGTTTAACCTGGGAAAGTTGATAAATAATATTTGACTGTATTCTTAATAGTTCCTAATGAGAAATATTAAGTCACCATACTATGAGCCATTCACTTCCTAAGAAACCACCAATGTCAGCCCAAGTGAGTGCCAGGTGTCATGTGAAAAATAGCCAGAGACACCTGCCTGAATATGTTGGTCTCTCTGAGTAAGGTTCTCCTTTGTCTGTGTTAGTAAGGAGCTCAAAGTGTTTGAGGAAGGAGGAAAGTTAGGCCCTTAATTAAAGCATGCGGTTTGCCAATGATTGCTTCAGTGATAAAGGTCTCAACATAGACTTAACATTGTCTCAGAGGGTTCAGATAGGAATAAAAGAGTTCTTTCTCTCAAGAAACTTCCCAAAATGATGCAATGTACTAGCAGACAGGCTATCTATAATATTAAGTGGTGAAGTGAATATTAGCCCAGGAAGTGAAAGGGATGGGAGAGAATTCACCTCAACATTCTCATTTGAATGCCACTGTTACTCGTCTATTTCTAATTCCATTCCAGGATAGGCATCTACCAGTAATTCTTACATTAGCAGCACCTTGGTATAATAGGAGAGTTTGATGAAGAAAACATGTATATGCATCTAGAAATAGGTGGATATGTTCTCAGTAAGGATATAAATGTGTTTTGCAGGTTAAGCCACTCTGCAAAAAAAAATTTTTTTTTATCAAATACCTTATTCTGACATCATTTACATCTAGATTTAAATCCATACTTTCCAAGGGAACATGTTGTTTTATACTCTTGTCTCCATAGATGTCAGGCATTCAGATGCTATTTTGCCAGCTTATGAGAATTAAGGGCCCGAAGGCAGTGAAAATTAATGTATAGGAAGAGCAGCAACAGTAAGTCATGCTATAATGTGTAGAAAACTAGAAAGCATCCCTACCAGTCCTTAAAATATTTGGCTGAGAGCGGTGCACTGGGTGGCAGGAGAAAACTGATTAACCTTTTACCCCTAAGAAGATTCCTCAGGCATACAGTACGCTTAATGCCAAGAGACATACAGTTACTTAATAGCTGTTCGGCATCTCCGAAAAAATTACAGTTATTGTAGGAATATCAGTGATAGATTATGGTTCTCAGGGATCCTGGGGAATAAAACCTGAACATATTTCACGTTCTTTTCTTTGTGTTGTGCTGGCTTTTGTTGGAAGTCTTTTTGAGCAGTTAAATGTGCAGAAGATGAGCTCAATGAATAGGAGGAGGAGACATAGGAGCTTGCAAAATTGAATACCCTGCTGAGATACTTGTCCATTCAGCAGCCTCAGTAGCTGAGCACTGGGCCTGATCCTTGGGGATGCAGAAGCAGTATAAGGGTTAGCCCCTGCTCTCCAGAATCAACAACTAATTGGAGCTATGCAGTAATTAAACAGCAGAGCCAGGGAGTGCCATGATGTAAGTGCCTCAGATGGCTAGAAAGAACAAGGAAGGAAGGGGACAAGTGTTGTCTGGCTTGGTCAGGGAAGACTCGTGGAAAGGGCCTGAGCAGAGCTTTGGAGACAAGGAGGTTAAGGTTAGCAGGGGCAAGGTGAAGGAGCAACCTTCCAGAGTGAGCAAAAGTTTTGAGTTGAAACCAAAGCTGAGGGCCTTGGCAGGTATTCCCACCAGCTGGTCTGGGTGAAAAGAATTTATGTGACAAAATGATGGGAAGATTTGGTTAGAAAGGCAGGAAACAGCTAGACTATGAATTGCCATGGAATTCAGGGCAAGAGTTTGGATTTCATAATCTGGGAAAAGGAACGACAAATCTCTGTTTCTTGTGAGTAGCTGGGAGGCAGTATTTAGAATAGAATGGAAAGAAAGTGCAAAGCAAGAATACCAAAAGGAGGCAGTTGTCTTAGTTTAGAAATGGCGTAAGTACCTTGGTTGGGATGGTGGAGCTGAGAATTCAGTGAAGGAATAACTTCATGTTTCAGAGGAAGAAGAGAGTGAATACAAAGCATACTGACTTTGCAAGGGTAGTTTGCCAGGAATTCGAAAGTCATTGAAAAGACAAAAATGTGGAAGTTTGAGCTAGATCACAAGGAGGAAGATGATGACTTTGGTTTCAGGCAGGTTGCATCAGAGATAATGGTGGTCCTTCATGGCAGGGTCATGAAAACATCTGAAATTACAGACTGGAATTTAGGTGAGGATGCAGGGCATATCCCAGAATCTGTTCCATTCATTGTGGGGGGGAAAAAAATTAGTCTCAAGTGAAGCCAGCAGAGGAGTCAAGGCTTAACCATGGGGAAATAGCTACCATTCAGTGAATGGTAGCTTTCACATTCCACACAGCAGGATAGAATAAAGAACCAAACAAGAAAGGTGAATGCATATGCCAGCTGCCTTGCCAGGAAAAGTCCCACAAGCTGCCTCCCAGTACCCTTGCTTATATCCTGGTGGCAGGAACTCAGTCATAAGCTGCGTAGACCTGCAAGAAGACTGAGAAATGAAGTGTGCCTTTTGGGCAAACACAGCCTGGCCAAATAACCTATTACAGGGATGAAGGGGGGAATAAATATTGGAAGAAAATGTATAACCAGGCCTTTCTTTTCCTTTACAAAGGCACCGTGGCATTGACAGGTGGAGTTTGATAACTGCCTAGGGAGGGAGCTGATGCATAGCAGTGCAGCAGTTAAGAGCCTGGACCCCGAAGTCCTCCTGCCTGGCTTTGAATCCAGGTCGTTCTAAGATATCAAGGGGACACAGTATCAGTACCTTCCTCTTTGAATTGTTGGGGTGATTAAATCAAATGCTGAATATAAAACATAGAACATGGCATTTAACACTTCAGGACCACTAGATAACCGTTTGCTTTTATTATTTAAAAGTAAAGTAAAAAGTTTCTGAGGGTAGAGTTTTTACATATAACTTTTCCATACATTCCTAAAATTGGGAGATGTATTTATATGATAAGATTTGAAACGATTTACATTGTGTGTGTGTGCGGAAATAAGCTAGCGTGTGCATGCTTGACTGGGGGTGGGGTGGCGCGGCGCCTAACAAACCGTATGAGTGACTTTCCTACGGGCTCTGCATG
Organism: Mirounga leonina; assembly: GCF_011800145.1. NCBI lineage: Eukaryota > Metazoa > Chordata > Mammalia > Carnivora > Phocidae > Mirounga > Mirounga leonina. The sequence continues at coordinate 4,789,663 of NW_023270447.1, forward strand.
TTTCGTTGGCACTCCTCTATGGGCTCTTGCCCCTTTATATCAGTTTTGATGTGAAGCATATTTTCCATTAAGAACTTACAGGCTCCCCCTTTCCACTGGTGTAACAAAGTGGGAATTGTGCATGGAGGCCATCCTCGGATGGAAGGGGCTCAAAGATGGCACCGTGGAGTGGGTGTGCTGTGTTCACTTGTAAAGGGATAGACAGCTCTAAATTTCAGAACTCATGTCGGTCAAAATCTAAAAATCTGGCTTGTCCTTTATTTAGAAGTGGTGATAGGGGAGAAGTGGGTGAAAGCGAAGCTTGAGATTCCAACTTTGATGTGACCGTTTCCTTATGATTATAGACAACGAAATAGCTGTGTTGAGATATTTTTTTGCCATTACCTAAATGCTCTTTTGCTTCTCTCTTTTTCTTTCTCTAAGCCCCTTCTTTGTTCTGTGGGTTTTCTTTTGTAACTCCTCCAGACTACAGCTTTGTTCCCCCTTCTTCCACTCCTTTCTGGTCAGGTACTGCTTTACGGCTTTTATATGTCTTTTCCACTTGCTTCTGTTTGCAAATAAAATATTTTGACCTCTGTGTATGGCTTCTTGTATAGATGCATCTCCCCACAAGTAGTCCCTAGAGTCGCATTCCCACTGTGTAGTTTCCTCTTCTCTGTCATAAAGTCATTGTTTGTCATGACATTTCATGCCTCTGGTCTTGTGTGTGTGCTCATGTTATGTATTTCCATTAGACATTTTTAAATTTTATTTTATCCGTTGGGGGAGAGGTTGGAAAGGGTTGAGGGCTGAAAGTATAAAGTGGGGGATGAACCACTCTATTAAAATCATTACTTTTCTTGAGGCTTAGAAATTTTAGTTGAGGAAAGCCAACGTTTACATAGTCCCAATAAGAAAATAAACAGAACCAAAAGCCCAACTTTGTGTCCAACTAGAAAAGTAAAGTTCGTGTTGCTTGGAAGGAGGACTGTGCCCATCAGTTTGTGTACAGGCATTCTGGTCTTGATTTCTGTCACGAGCCCGAGAATTTAATGGCTGCTTATGTGCCAGGTAGGGGCATACGTTATGGCTAGGTCAAGTATGTTTTCTTACAGATTTTTAAAAATTAACCTGGAAGTCCTGGTGGAATCATAACCTTTAGTACCAGAAAGACCTTAGACGTCAGCTAGCAGAGACCTTTCATTTTATAGGTGAGAAATGTGTGGCCTCGAGGGTTAAAGAGACCTATGCAAGGTTGCATGGTTACGTTGATGATTGGTTTTTCCATCACAGGGGTGTTTTTCTGTGCACTAACTCTGAGAGTAGTGCCCCAGTAATGGGACCGGTTTCAGTAAGAAAACTATGAAAGTGGTTTGTGTTCGAACAGTAAAGTAAAATGACCATATTTTTACTCCCTTTACAGTTCTGAAATCTAGGGCATCGCTATTCATTTATCTTATGATAGACACCTGGAGACTCAAAGACGGTCACTGCAAAGCCCCGAGTAATAGGCTAGCGCTCCCTGTCTCCAAGTGGGCAGGCTCTTCCAGGCTAACACCAGTCGTAAGCTCTGCTGCCTGGGCGCTAGGAACTGTTAAAAATACAGATGTATGGCATTTCCCGTTTGTTTCTTTTTCTTATAATTCCGTTCCTCTACCGTTTAAGGGTTATAAAGTCCCACTGTTCCCAGGTGAGTGATTCTCAGAATCACTGCACATGTAATTGAAAATACTTTATAACCCCAAGGAGCAACAGGTAGAGAAGTAAGTATGAAATGTGTCACAAAACACTAGAGAAGAACAAACGTACAGCTTGAACTGAGTTTTTCTTTCAGGGTAGGGCAGGTTAGGACAGGGAGTAAGTTAGCTCTTCTCCTACCATAAAACAAACCTGAATATAGAAAATGAACACACTGACCTCTTGTTTTTGAGTACATTCCTTCAGCAAAGTTTTCTATACCTGCAGTATTTGTTTGAAAGAGGACAAATTGATAGTATTTATGTGTTCTTCCAGTGAAACCTCATTTCAGCTTCACAAAATGAAATTCTATATAAAACAACAACTGAGTTTGTCCCCAAATAGTTTTAACCCCCCCCCCCAGAAAAGGCTGGTTGGGGGAGGAAGAGCCATTTAACTAGAAGCAATGACGTGGATTCAAGGAGAATTTCAGAGCAAACCATTTGGTTGTTTTGAGTCTCCGTTGAAGAAATTATGAGGTAGAAATGTAAAGCTTTGACCTTAGAGGTTCTTGTTAGAAATGGATTATCATGCCATCAATAGGAAATTTATGCTACTTCTTTTAGATTCTATCTCCTTGGATAGTAATTTAGATATTTATTAACTTTTTTTTTTTTTAACAAAAACTAGTCCCTGCTTTGAGGTTCTTATGAAGAATGAAACAGAACAATGCTTCTTTAAGCGTTATGAAGTGAACTTGACTACACCTGACTGAATTGAAACAGTTGTGCTGCTTTCATGCTCCTCCGCCATTATCACGAGTCTGTAGTGAAGTCATGGCTGTGCATTTTGATAGCATCTAGAACATTCACCTGAGTAGGCGCTGATGGTTGTTAAACGCAAATCAGTTCTGACTCCCCGTCATTTCTTAACAGTGCTAAGTCCGAAAGTGCTGGGCATTGCCATTGCTCGGTATGACTTCTGCGCCAGAGACATGCGAGAGTTGTCCTTGCTGAAAGGAGATGTGGTGAAGATTTACACGAAAATGAGTGCGAATGGCTGGTGGAGAGGAGAAGTAAACGGCAGGGTGAGTTGACCCTCTCGAGGTGCTTGTGCAGGTGAATGAAGCGGACCAGGCGGTCGTTGGCACCCCCTGTGGGGCCTGGGGAAAAGCCTTCACCCCACAGAGCTGGGGCTCTGGAGCGTGGTGGTGGTCCTCACCGAAAACAGGCACTCAAGAAAAATATGGTGAATGGATACGATCGTGGCATAAAGAAAGTTCACCTGGGCAAGTTTGATGGCTTCCTATTTGGAAAAGGATTGAGGAACATTTCAGTTCTTTTTAGTCCATAAGCCTCAGAGCATAAATTTTATGTGGCATACAGAATATTTATAAGAGTTGCTGATGTAAATTGGAAAGAATGGGACATAGCACCCTTGTCTTTGTATCCTGTTCTAGAGCAGAAACGGGAAGCGTTAAGTAGGAGAGCCCTTATTACACTTAATTTACATATTTGTCTGAGTGCTAGCAGATTAGAACACTGTGTAGGCTTATTTTATTCCTCTGTCTCTATCATTCATGCTATCAGGCTTCTAGGGCAGTTAAATCAATCTTCCTTACCTACGGTGGCCATAAAATCCCAGCTTAATCAGGGTGTTATAAAAACGAAATGCTCTGTTTGTAGAACTCTTTGAAATGCCAGATGCAAAGTCATGTTGCTACGGTGGTTGCTTTTTCTTTTGTAGGTGGGCTGGTTTCCATCCACGTACGTGGAAGAGGATGAATAAATTGCACCCCAGCGTTGCACCCTGCACCAGAAGTCTCAGAGAAGGGATACACAGAAGCCCGCACAGCATTGTGAATTAACTGAAGTGTTTAAAAAGCCGCATTTCTGGCTATTCAACCTCCTCCCTCCTCTTCCCTTCCTAAGTCTTAATGCTGGGATTTCTAAAGATGCTGGTACTGACAGATTAATGGCTTGCCTCGAGCTGTGCAAGAAACAGCCTGCCAGTCTGTCATTGTCGGGGACCAGGGCAAAGCCCAAAGCCGCTTTTCCCAAAAGAGCCCCGCAAACACATTGGTTCGTGTTTCTTTTTACTCCATGCGGTCAGACACCATGAACGCCAGCTATTAGTAAATGTGGAACACATATTTACTTTCTTCTCACGTGCCATTCCCAGAATTTTGGATGGTACAAAGAAGCGGAAGTTTCATTTTGCTTTTCCCAGCATGAGGAAAAATTCGAGTTTCGCTATTTGGGCAGCTTATGGGAAAGGTCCAGCACTACTCGTGTCTTCAGTTGTCTCATAAGGTGACTCGTTGCCCGGCAAACTCTTTAACCCCCAGATGTGACTCATGATAAAATAGAAGTGGCAAATGCTCAGGTTTGCTTCATAAGTGACGTATCCCAGAGGGGTTTTAATTATTCATTTGATGTTCTATTTGCAAACTTCTTTATAAAAAAAATTACATAAAAGCGAGTGTCTTCCTATGAAATTTTCACAGCCTTTGTGATTTCGTAGGGTTATTTTGGAAATGTGTACTTGATGAAATAATCTGGGCTGGGTATGTTCTAGTTACAAGTAACCTGGGTAAGGTGACGTTGTTTACAGAAATAGATCAAGGGCTATAATTGAGAGTAAGTCATTTTATAGAAGCAACATCTATGAAAATAGGCCTTCCTGCCCGCCCCCCCCCCCCCCCTGCAAAAAAACAAAAAAACAAAAAACTGGTACATATCTGCTGAATCTCACATTTTCCTGAAGTATACAGCAGCACAAATAACTTTGCTGCGGATCTTGTAAGGGAAACACAGCTGGGTCCTTTATGCATTTCTGGGAGGGGAGAGTCCCTAAGACTTTTCTGGTCTTACTCGCTGTGGGCTCCCGGCTTCTTAATAGGACCTTCCCATTTGCAGGCCCTTTTGGGGTGTGTGCTAACTGGCAGGAAGATCAGTTTTGCGGTGCGTTTATTTGACCAAGCTTTTACTTTTTATGTGAGAAGTTTAAATATGTTCTTCCTGGGATATAGAGTCCTCAGTCAAGGCAGTCAAGTTAAGACACTAACTTGGCCCTTTCCTGATGAAATATTTTCCCCAGAGCAGAAGTCTTGTTCCAACACGATTCAGAGACTGTTTCATGTTTGAAGACAACAAAGCAGAACATTAGAAGCATTAACTTACTAGAGCCAAACTAGGAACATTCGGTTCTGAAATTTTAGATCATCTCTGAAATATGAGGTAGGTGTGGCCTGCCCTCTCCCCAACCCACTTTAATGCCAGAACTTGATGTTCAATAGACACATCCCCCTTCAGAGACCTTTGTGAGCTAGGACTTCTCAAAAGATAGATTCAGGATCTTTACCTCAGAATTATGTAAACTGTGATTGCATTTTAGAAAAGTTATTGTTTGCTAAAACCAATTAAGTTTTTGTATATGTGTAAATGATCACAAAAATGATTTTTATAAAACGTTCTTTCTGTACAGTCAAGTTGTACCCTTGAGACGCACTCTTGGAGTGGATTCTTTCCTGTGAAGTCTTATCTGTGACTCTGTGTCTCGGGAATGTTTTGTCTGTTACCGTCAGCCAAATGTCATTATGGAGAAAGTCGCGTCACACAAATTGAAACACTCCTGTAGCTTGTACTGTTTCTTTTATTGTTATTTTAGCCAATAGCCCCCCTCCTTTACAAATGGTGTTTGGTCTTCTTGTTGCATTTCATGGACCTGGGGGCTTCCTAGCAGAGGACATTAGAGCTCCTTTTCATAACATTACCAATTACATCTTTGTCTATGTTTAATACTTTGTACTGGAAATTTTAAATGCTGCGGATTTGTGTAGATTTCTAATACCAAAGACAGAAGTAAACATTTCTTTCCATATGCTTTGTCTTGCCTGTATGCTGCCATTGTGTAATATGGTGAATTAGAGTGGTATTTCACTTTGTAATATTTTGTAAATATGTCAATACAATAAATAGTTACTACTTGCATTAAATTGATTTCTTGAGAGTTGAAGAGTCTTTCCACGGACAATTCCATGATTCAAAATATACCAGCCTCAGAATAAACATGGGAATAGAAGCCCTAATTTTGATTAGAATTAGCTTGGGATCGCTGCCTCCGTTATGAACAGTGACCCGTAAGATATGCTCGGTGGTCACATACAATATCCACTGGCATGTTTACTATGTGTCGCACACTATTCCGAATGCTTTTTGTGGACTTAGAACAACTCCAGAAGGTAGAACCCTTCGTTATCTCCACTGTTTCAGATGAAGAAACGAGGGCGGCACGACCCAGATCACGCAGCTGGTAAGCGTCGGTACTGGGGTTCTGACTTCGGCAGTCTGGCTTCAGACCCTGAAGAGCCACTACTACTCCATGGTACCACATTTTAGGAGGCGAAAGAGAGATGATACATGTTTCTAAGATTACATAGCCAAGGACCTATCTGATGCAAAATAGCGGTTTAAACAGTTGAACACAGTTCAGGAACATTTGCCCGTTCTTGCCTCGTAGAAGAAAACCTCAAACAGATGTTTCCTAGAGTGACTGTGTCAGAGATTGAACCTTTCCTGTCTTGATTCAAATTTCGCACAGAAAATAATGAACTGCTAAAGCAGAAAGATCCAGAGGCAAGTTTCCTTTGGCAGAGCCAGCCTGAGGATTGTCCGCGGTAGCTGGGGCCGGGCTGGCTCAGAAGAGGGCGGCAGCCTGTTCCCTCTAAGGGCCAGGAAAGCCTTGCTCCCCAGGAGGAGACAGCAGTAGCTTCTGCTTGCGTCACCAGCACAACTGCACTCAGAAATACAAAGCCCCCCATCCCCTTATGGTACAGTGGGTTATCCAGCCCTCTTCCCTTCACTTGAAGAGCCTAAGCCTTTGGTGTTTTTGTTTTATCCCTTCCCTTTGACTTTTATTTATTTATTTATTTTTTTTTTTTTAAGATTTTATTTATTTATTTGAGACAGAATGAGAGACAGAGAGCATGAGAGGGAGGAGGGTCAGAGGGAGAAGCAGACTCCCTGCCGAGCAGGGAGCCCGATGCGGGACTCGATCCCGGGACTCCAGGATCATGACCTGAGCCGAAGGCAGTCGCTTAACCAACTGAGCCACCCAGGCGCCCCCCTTTGACTTTTAACATCCATGTGACTTTTAGACCTCCTATCAAATCATCACCATCCTCACTGCCACTGAGGACTCCCTCTTTATTACTTAACATGGGAATATATGCTTTTTTTTTTTTTAAAGATTTTATTTATTTATTTGAGAGAGAGAGAATGAGACACAGCATGAGAGGGAGGAGGGTCAGAGGGAGAAGCAGACTCCCTGCCGAGCAGGGAGCCCGATGTGGGACTCGATCCCAGGACTCCAGGATCATGACCTGAGCCGAAGGCAGTCGCTGAACCAACTGAGCCACCCAGGCGCCCGGGAATATATGCTTTATAACATTCCCTTGTGTTTTGTCTTCCATCCAGTGACTGATATAAACTACACGGATACCTAATCTCTAGGTCCGACAGCCGTACAGAAGAGCGGTGAGAACTTGGCCCCAGACGTCAGACAGCACATCTGGGTCCGTACCCCATCAGGCCACAAAGACCTCAGCCAATCATGATAAGAATGGTGCCTGTTTCAGAGGATGGTTGTGAGACTCAACTGAGGTTGTACCTATACAGTGAAAGTGTGTCTGACATATCATGAGCCATTTTTGCCATTATCATCATCACCCCTGTCAGATGGATTTGCTGGCAAATTTGGGTAGTTGCCATATTACTCTTCGAATTCCTTTAGCATAATTCAGCCTCATTTATTGGATTAAGGAGCGGAACTCTGCAGATACTCAATTAGTCTCTCTAGGAAGGAAATTCAACCCTCTGATATCACGGGAAGAGTGAGAGAGTCCTAGCATCTGTCAGATCTGGGTTCAAACCCCAGCTCTGCTGTTGACTTTTCTGAAATCAATTTCTCTTCTATAATAAAGAGATAATTACAAGTGTCTGAGGGGCTTGTATGAAAGATAAACCATAACATGAAAAAGGTGCCCAGCAAAGAGCCTGGCACGTGATGAGTACTCAAGAAGTGTTGATCTCCTTCCCTTTATGAACTATAAAATACGCAGGAATCAAGTTATATATTTGCAGCTTTTATTTTGAGTACTAGAGTTAATGCTTTGTTTCTTAAACATGGTTTAATTTTGAGCATTCAAATTACAGGTGGAATAAAAGGTGTGTGTTCAGGAAGATTAATATGCAAACCCACAAACAATCTCAGAAGTTGAGTTTAACAGCTCCACATTATGTTCACTAGGAAAATGGAGTTTTCACCCAGCTCATTATCATTTAGACCCCGTCCATTAGTCACCTCATTTTCACTGAAAATAGTTTTCTGGGATCAGGTGGACTCTAATTAGGAACGTTATGCCCTCATGTCTTGCAGACTTTGGAAGGCACCTTATTGCAAGTAATGGACATGTCCCAGAAAATAGATAAAAAAGGGATGCTATCTCTAGTTAGATGCCATCAATTAGACAGGATTAGGGAAATAGTGATAGAAGACATACAAAAAATTTAAAGGATTCTTGGGCGCCTGGGTGGCTCAGTTAGTTAAGCGACTGCCTTCGGCTCAGGTCATGATCCTGGAGTCCCGGGATCGAGTCCCGCATCGGGCTCCCTGCTCGGCAGGGAGTCTGCTTCTCCCTCTGACCCTCCTCCCTCTCATGTGCTCTCTCTCTCTCATTCTCTCTGTCTCAAGTAAATAAATAAAATCTTAAAAAAAAAAAAAATTTAAAGGATTCTAGACTCTGGCTCTGTCAGAAAGTTCCAGAGTTTCTAGGCACAATGCAACTAGGGTAATTCATGTTGAGAGACCTCAGTGCAGAAGTAGAATGTACACAAAAGTTTCCTCGTGCCCTCTGTTTTAATAGACACCAGGGTCCGTGTTGAGTCCTGAGCTAGGGGAAGGTGAACTAAAGAATGGCCGATGTGTCCAACCCATCGTCTGCTGCCAGAGCCTTGTCCCCTTTCCCCAGCCAAGTGGGCCTGGGCAAAGCACACAAGATCTTCATCTCTGAAAATAAAGAGGTTAACTGGTTGAATTCTGTTACTTCCATTTTAGCTCCATAGTTTTGTGAATTTCTGGGTTTTTTTTTTTCATTGTTCAGAATAAAGAAATTCAAAGACTTCATCAAAATGTGCAGGTTTTAAAATACACCAGCACTAACCATGCAAGTCAAATATCTGGTTGTATTGATGAGTAATTGCATAATTATTTCGTGGCTGTAAGTGGCACGAGGGCAGCCCCATGCGCCTGCCTTATTCATGTTGGTGTCAGGGACTGTCTGTGGAGTGGATTCTTGTGTGGGGACTTGTGGGCACTAACTCGAGATTCTGCGGTGGAACCACTAAGCGGGTCTTGGACTCTTTTTTTTTTTTAATTTTTTTTTTTTTTTTTTTTTAGATTTTATTTATTTGAGAGAGACAGAGATAGTGAGATAGCACAAGTGGGGAGGAGAGGGAGAAGCAGGCTCCCCACAGAGCAGGGAGCCCGATGCGGGACTTGATCCCAGGACCCTGGGATCATGACCTGAGCCGAAGGCAGACGCTTAACCGACTGAGCCACCCAGGTGCCCTGAACTTGGACTCTTAACAGTGGAGTTCCGTGTGGATGGTTACCACTAAACATCAGAAACCACAGCCACTCGCAGGACCTCTGGAGATTGGCCAGTTCTTGGTGGGTGACATGACACAACCTCGCTCAGAATTAATTGCTTGGGCACCTGTGCTCCTGGACATCACTCCATAGCCGCAGTACATTCGAGTTACTACTGAGGCACGCCCACAGGGGGCAGACATGCAAGTGAGCTACGTGTAGTCTAGATTTGCCTCCTGCCAATAACAAACAGTAAACAGAAACCTCCCTGCACCAGCGGCTCACAAGGTCTTTTCACAGACTCCAGGGCATCAGGTTTAGAGCAGTACCTGAAAGGCAGGTAGGCTGGCCTTGTTCTCTGTCCATCTCAGAGATGCGAAGACTGAGGCTTGGCAGAATGATCCGGCCTGCCCGAGGTCAGATCGATGGCAGCCGGCAGATTGAAACTCTTGGCAAAGTAAAGACTCAAACCCAGGAGTCCTGGCCCCAAGTCAAATAAATGGTCTTTATTCTCTTCTGTGATACAGCGATGCGTGGGAGCTTCTGCTTTTTCAAAATTATTTCTACAATTCCTGGGGCTTTTCTCCTGGGAATCTTTCAGGGAGCTGCTATCTGTGCTGTGGGCAGCTGCTGAGATCCTAGGTCAGGTGCAAATGTGACTGGGTCACAACCATTGCACCTCTTGCTCTCAGCGTGTACTGATGTGATTGAAATGTGTTGATTTTTTTTTTAAGATTTTATTTTTAAGCAATCTCTACACCCAACGCAGCGCTCGAACCCACAACCCCGAGATCAAGAGTTGCATGCTCTACTGGCTGAGCCAGCCAGGCACCCCTAAATTGTGTCAATCTAATAATGACTCAAGAGTTTGATCAGAGAATGTTTTTGAGTTTTTTAGTGATTTGAATGGTCTCTCCTCAGAAAGGGAAGGGTTTTTTTCTTGTGGTTTTGCTTTGTTTTCAGTGATAATTTAAGATCTGTCATCTTTTCCCAATTGGATATTCTATTTTTATAGTCATATGTGTAGGCGGTATACTAGGTGTTTGGTGTATGTGATCTAATTTATCTCATTTAACCCTTCTAAGAATTCATTAAACACTAATCAACACTAAACAACATCTAAATCATGAAAACTCTAGTCCTGGCTGAATGAGTCTTCTACACGAGGGCTGGATATTAAGACACTTTGGCCTGCTTTACTGTTGTATTTGACCTTTTTTGTCTAAGAAGCAACAGGGGACTAAGGGTTAAGGCCTCATGAGGCCTTAGAACCAGACTATCTGGCTCTACCACTTACTAGCTGTATGACATTGGGCAAGTTGCTTACCCTGCTTGTTTCTCTATAGTTAAGACTGGGGTGGGGCGCCTGGGTGGCTCAGTTGGTTAAGCGACTGCCTTCGGCTCAGGTCATGATCCTGGAGTCCCGGGATCGAGTCCCGCATCTGGCTCCCTACTCGGCAGGGAGTCTGCTTCTCCCTCTGACCCTCCCCCCTCTCATGTGCTCTCTCTCTCCTCTCATCCTCTCTCTCAAATAAATAAATAAAATCTTTAAAAAAAAAAAAAAGACTGGGGTGATGATAGCACCTTATTTCAAAGGGTTTTTATGAGGGTAAATGAAATAATATGTAGAAACAAGAGAGTTTTAAATTTGCATCTGGGCCACCATTTTTAAATTTTAATGTAACACATATAAAAGTAAATGTTACAGATTTTAAAAGTTAACTCAGACATGAAAAACAAAACCTCTCTTGTATGTATATTGGCCTTTGAAGAAGCATCTTGAGTAAATTTCTCACATTAATAATGCTTTAAGAATGAGGTGTTAGGAGCACAAATCGAACATGGTGCATGGTGTATTAGTTATCTCCTGCTGTATAACAAACTACTCCAACATGTAGCAGCCAAGGACAACAAACCTTTATTTTCCTACGTTTTCTGTGGGTCAGGAACCGGAGTAGATTCATTGGGTATTTCTGGGTCAGGATCTCCCATGAGGCTTTGGTCAAGGTGTCAGCTGCAGTCATTTCATGGTTCCAGTGAGGGAGAATCTGCTTCCAAGCTCACTCATGGGGGCGTCTCCACAACATGGCAGCTGGCCTCTCCCAGAATGAGCCAGCCAAGAAAAAGAGACCGAGAGCACTCTAGATGAAAACTAGTCTCTTTATAACTTAATCTCGGAAGTGACAGCCCATCACGTATATTCTACTTTGTTCTTTAGAAGTGAATTACTAGGGGCGCCTGGGTGGCTCAGTCGTTAAGCGTCTGCCTTCGGCTCAGGTCATGATCCCAGGGTCCTGGGATCGAGCCCTGCATCGGGCTCCCTGCTCGGCAGGAAGCCTGCTTCTCCCTCTCCCACTCCCCCTGCTTGTGTTCCCTCTCTTGCTGTGTCTCTCTCTGTCAAATAAATAAAATCTTTAAAAAAAAAAAAGTGAACTACTAAATCCAGCTCACGCTCAAGGGGAGGGAATTATACAAGGCATAAATACCAGGATGAAGAGATCATTGGGGGCCATCCTAGTGGCTGCTTCCCATAGTTGGGTAAATTAAAAGATTATTTAAACTAAGTATGTGGTCTGTCTAAAGGGCTCAGGTTAGTTTGGAGACAATTAGTTGACTAAAATTGAGTTCTTGGTAAAAAAACGATTTCCAGATGATTTCTTAAAAATCAATATTTACTGTGTTTCAGGTTCTGCAGAGAATACAGGGGTGCATAAGAGAGTGAAATCTCCTTAGGGGAGTTCATTTTGTTTGTCATTTCTTATTTAGGAATGCCCTTCCTGAGGTTCAAAGTGTTGAGAGAGGGAAAGGGGCCTGGGGGGGAGGGGGCAGGGGAAGATGGAGAAAGAGAGTTTTCAAACACATAAGAAGTAGGCTCAATATCACAGAAACAGAAAAATGGAAGCAGCAGCTAGGTATGCCTTGGAAGAAGCTGTTGAAAAATTAAAATTATAAAATCCCTAGGAATCTGGCAAGCCATTAGTTCATTCATTCAACTATTATGTACTGAGCTCTTTGGATATACTTCACCATTCTAGGCTTTGACGATAACAGTAATGAACCTGACATAATTCTTACACTTGAGGAGCCGACTTACTCGCTGATGGTGACAAGCAATAAACAGGTACATAAAATTAGGTACTGATAAGGGTTACTGAGGGGGGAAAGGAAAATAAGTGAAGAGAGTGTTATTCTATGGAGGGTGGTCAAGGAAATGATTTTTGAGCAAGAACCAAATTTAAGTGAGAGGGAAAAATATGTGGCTGAATGCTTGGTGGTGGGAGAATAGCAGCCAGGTGCAAGATGGTTGGAGAGAGTTACAAGGAAGGGAGTGACAGGAGATGGCATCAGGGAAGGAGCTCGGGCAGGTCTTGTGGTAAAGAGGGAGATGGAAGCCATTGGAGGGTTGGAAGCAGGGGCATGACATGATCCCATTTCCATCTCAGAAAGCAAACACTCAGTGCTATGGACTGAGGTAGAGCCTGTGGAAGTCAACCCTGTTTGCCATTTTTCTCCAAGTAGCTCCCATATTAGCTTGCTTGGACTGCAACAGAGTACCACACACTCGGTGGCTTAAACAACAGAAATGTATTGTCTTCTAGTTCTGGAGGATAGAAGTCGAAGATCGAGGTACCGGCAGGGCCAGCCTCCCTCAGAAGGCCCGAGGCAAGAATCTGTTGCCACGTTCTCTCTGAGCTTCTGGTGTTTCCTTGGGTTGTGCCAGAGAATGCTAATCTTCCCCTATGTGTGTTCGAATTTCCCCTTTCTAGGTAAAGATACCAGTCATATTGGGTTAGGGCCCCACTCTTCTCCAATATGTCTTCATCTTAATGAGTTACAGCTGCAACGCTCTCATTTCCATGTGAGGTCACATTTTGCGGCACTGGGGGTTAGGACTACAACATGTGAATCTGGTTGGGGGGACACAATTCAACCCATAATGACTCTCTTAGATTCTCAGATTATTAGAGAGCTTCCTAAAAAATATAAAAGCTTCAGCAGAGGTTAGGAGGGAGAGGGGGCAGCATGGTAGGAGGAGAGTGCGCCAGAGAGAGGCGGACGCCCCACCACTCCGTAGAGTGCGCCCAGGCTCTGTGCTGCTCAGCCTAGTGGGGTGTAAAGAAAGGACAGACTTGGGTAGAAATTGAAGTAGTTGCCAGTGGAAACAATACCACTTTTACCCATGTATTTTTCAGCTTCTCAGCATTCAGCCCCAAGTGAATTTACTCCCCCCACCCTTTTTTCTATTCTCACCCTCCTCACCCTCTGTGTCAGGATCACACATCTTCTCTCCAGAAGAGGAAGCCTCCAAAGCACTTTTGTGCAATGAGCTCATTAGGAACAAGCAACCTATTTAAATGAATTAATGAAACGCTCCTGAATTCTGTGCAAATTAAACCCACATAATATGAAGAAGGGAAGAAAAGTGAGCTGCGGTTTTGTAGAGAGGTGGGAAATGCCCTTGGTGTTTATTACACTTAATGATGAGATATTGTTGCCTGGGTGGTTTGAAGGAGAAAATTTACATTAATGATATGTGATGAAATGAATCTACATTAGTGTAAAAGACATTGTTGTCTTTACCTTTACTCAGTCTGCCTGGTCTACTTGTATTACAGGATTTATTTTGCATTTTCCTTAAAATAACTGACACGGTCCCATTTTTTAAGGTCCTGCCTCAAAGATGACATTGCAAGAGGGGCATAAAGGAAATAGGGGAGGGGTAAACCCTAAATTAACCACCCTGGAACGATGCCTTGGCTGCTGCACCGTCAGTTCAGAGCCACTGAGCAGAAAGACCCAACAACAATCTGGTGTGCTCTCTTGGGACTTCTGAGCACAGCCCGAAATACAATTAAAATTGTGCAAAATGTCCAACTTGAACTTGTAATCACATAAGTTATTTTTAAAACAATTAGCACTTTCAAAGTTCTGAAGATGTTAAAATTACATATAGTTTTTTCCAAGACAATTCTGTAATACAATGAATGCGGGGGGTAGAAAGAGCCCAGGAGTGAGAATATGGCAAAGCAGGTTTTAGTCTTGCCTCCTTCCACTAATAAGCCAAGAAACTCTGAGTGGAACCTCTAATCTTTCTGAGGCTCAGTTTCCTCCTCTGTATAATGAAGGCATCAAATTTGATCATTGCTGTGTCTACGTCTGGTTTTAGCATTCTATCGTTCCGCATCAAGCCACTCAATGAATATTTGGCCAGGGAATCAGATTTGTAAATGGGACAGAGAACTGAGGCTCCAACAAAATTGGGAGGGACAGCTTTAAAGGGTAGAGGCTTGAGTTAGCTTCTTCTTATTCCCACTCCCTCCACCTCATTCCAAGTTAACTTCATGTCACCTAGACAATCGCAAGAGCCCCCATCTGTCATCCCTGCTCCCATTCTTGACCCCACCCAATCTTTTTATTATATCATTTCATTTCCTTTTTCTTTTTTAAAAGATTTAATTAATTAATTTGTTTGTTTGTTTATTTAATAGAGGGGAGGGGAGGAGCTGAAGGAGAGGGGCAAACAGACTGCGCTGAGCATGGAGCTGGACACGGGGCTTGACCCCACGATGATTATCCCTGTGGATCACGACCCAAGCTGAAATCAAGAGTCTGATGCTCAACCAACCTACAGACCCAGCCAGGTGCCCCATCATTTCCTTTTTCAAAACTGTTCCACAGCTCCCTTTTATTCAGTGCATGTATTGAGTACAGACCTATGTGCATGAGTGCTGGAGACACATGGTGGACAAAACAGACAACTCTCTTGCTCTGATAGAACCTACTTTATATTAGCAAGAATAGGCAGGCAGACAGTAAACAAATACACATGACATAACATCAGGAAGCAATAAATACAATGAAGAAAATCAAAGCAGAGGAAGGAGATAGTAAGAGGAAAGTACTACATTAGACATGGTAGCCATGGAAGCATCTCAGGGGAGTATTTGAACAGAAATCTGAAGGAACGGGGGAAGGAGCCATGTGGACATCAGGGTAAAGCACTGTAGGCAGAAGGAAGAGCCAGGGCAGAATCCTGGCATGGTACTTCCAGAAAACAGCATATGGATCTGTGTTTCTAGAGCAGAGTGAACAAGGGAAAGGTTGGAAGATGATAAGTGAGCTAAACTTGGACCAAATCATCTAGGGCCTTGTGGATAATGGTAAGGGCTTTAGATCTTATTTTTGGAAAAACCAGTGGAAAGTTTTGAGGAGGGAAGTGACATGATCAGATTTTTTTTTTCCAAAGGATCATTCTGGCTTCTTGGTGGAAGTTTTATTAAAGGGAGACAAGAGTGGAAGCAGAAAGGCCATAAAAGCACTATTGTGTAACCTAAGTAAGAAACAAGGTGACTCATACTGGGATGATGTCACAGGATGTGTGAGAAGTATTAGGATTTCAGATATATTTTTAAGCCACTGCCTATGGCTTGAATGAAGAATGATGAGAAAAAGAGAAACATTAAGGCTGAGATCAGCATTTTTGGCTTAAATAGTGTTTAAGCATGTGCATGGTGTGATACATGGATGGTGAAGGGTGAGCGGCTAATTTGGGAAAAGCAGCAATAAATCAACTATTCAGTTCTGGGTGTATTGAGCTTAAGATGCCTGTTAGCCATCTAGGCACAGATGTTAAGTAGCAGTTGGGTATGAGTCTGTAGTTAGAGGAGAGGTTGGGGCAGGATTTGGAGATGAGCAGCATATTTGAAATCATGGGACTAAATGAGATCATCTTAGCAAATGAATGTAGGAGAAGCAAGCCAATGACTGAGCCCTGGGGTGCTCCAGTGTTTACACTTTGGGTGGAAAAGGAGATTCCAGCAATGGAAATAAATCACAGAAGACCATCTACAAACTTTCCCCACCACATCTACCAATCTAGGTACATCTGCACCAACATCCTTCCTTCTTCTTGTTGCATGAACTGCCCATGCTCCTGTCCAAAGCCACCAATTCACTGACACATGGAATCCCATTCCTTCTCCTGTCCTCAAGAACATTATTTCAATGATTATCCCTTTCCATGCTGCAAATTCAAACTTTATTTCTCTATTAGACCCTTCCCATCAGGATACAAATAACCTTCTTAAAAAAATAAATAAAAAGGAAAAGCTCTATTTCCCCCATATTCCCCTCCGGCTACTGTCTATTTTATGATCTCCTCTAGAGGAACATCCTTTAAAACAGCTGGCTAAAGTTACTAACATTAATTCTTACTCTATTCTTTCTTGAACCTACTTCAATCTGACCTTTGACCTCAAGACTCCACCAAAACCTCCTCCAAAAAAACTCCCCATTGCCAAGTCCAAAAGTCAACTCTTAGTAGCATTTAAATTGCTGACCATAACTTTCTTCTTGAAATAATTGTTTCACATAACTTCTAGAATACCATTCTTTCTTCTTTCCTTTCGTACCTCACTAGCTGTTTGCTGTTTCTTCCCACACTCTAACCCATTCAACAAGCATTTAGTGACTACTATGTGCCTACATTGTTCTTGCCACTGGAGATACAGCAGTGAACAAGCCAACGCCCTTTGTGTCATGCAGTATAGCACATTCTAGTAGGTAGAGACGGACAATGATGTTCTGGAAGCCAGATGAAGACAATGCTTCAAGAAGGAAGAGGGATCAGCTGCACAAGTGAGGGTGAGAGATGGAGTAAGATGAGGGCTGCAAATTAACCACTGGACTTGGCAGTTGGGGGTCCGATGCTAATCCTGATATGAGTTTTAGTGCAGGAGTAAAATAAAATTGTTTGGAGCAGTTTCCAGATAAAAGAGCAGGTGGAGGGAGAGGTGGTAGCAAGCACACTCTGCTCCTTTCAAGGCATTTAGAGATGTCTTAGTCTTCCTTTTTTCTAAAACATATCCTTGCACATTTCATTTTTCAGGTCTCAGCCTAGATGTCGTTTCTCAGGAGAGTATTCTCTGACCACCCAATCTAAATTGTTCTTCCTCTGTCATTTTCTCTCGCAGGCCCATCTTATTTTCCATCACTACACTATCATGTTTATAAGTATAGATTTGAGTGTTTGAAATGTACTTAGGTCTGTCCCACTGTCCCACTATTCTTCAAGTTCCATTAAGACGGTTTTAAGCTCTGCAAAATGAGTGCCTAGGATGTTACTGGCACAATGTATTTGTTGTTTGTGTGAATGAATGAATGAATGAATGAACGAACGAACGAACAAATGGCTAACCAGCCTTCTCTCTCTGGGGCTGTGCATGATTGTGCCATGTCAACTTAGTGAGTATGGAACTACATTTCCCAGAATCCCATTTCCCTTATGTCTCCAGAGTAGTGTTGGCAAAACAAGAACTTGTGCAAAATTTGAAAAGCAGAAGTAAAGCAATAGTTACTACTCTCAGAAGGTCTTGCAGTCAGATACGTAGCAGAGAACAGTTTCAGAAGTGCCCAGGGGCTTCTGCTTATCATTTCTTTTCTCCATTCTTTATCTAGTTCTCCTTTCTGGCTACTAGACCTGACTCCTAGGTTCAAAACCAATGTTTGGTAGCTGATCCATAGAGGTGGAACTACACAGTGGCCAGAGCTTCCTACAGGCCTATCAAAAACTTCCCCTTTGTAGCCCCAGTAGGGTCTCTTAGATTCTCTGCAAGCCTGGACTTGTCTACCTTGCACCAGTGTCTCAGGAGGACTAGTTAGTGACTCCATTGTGGTTCCCTCAACTCTCGTTCCTAGATATAACTTCCCTAATATTTGCCATAATTATGTAAAGATCTCATTCTGTAATAAATCTCTTATCCAATAACAGTCATAATGGGTCTAATTTTCTGATTAAACTTTGGTAGTTAATTGATTTTTTATTGGTTATTGGTATTGCTATACATGGGCTCAGCCATATGGAATTCTACTCTTCATGGCCAATGTGACCATAGCCTGTGCTGAGCGCTCAACCTACCAGCAGCAGGGACCAGCCTCAGTGCCAGATATGGCACCATTCCCCAGGGGAACCAGCCAGCCATCTGATTACCTTGGACCACTTCCATCATGGAAGGGCAGTGCTTTGTTCTCCCTGGAATAAACACTTAACTCTGGATATGGATTAACCTTCTTTGCCAGGAGTGCTTCTGCCAAAATCATCATCTATGGATTTACATCTATGGATTATTCATTATTCTGTAGTCTATTACTTCTGACCAAGGAGTTCACTTTGTAGAAAATTAAGTGCGGCAATGGTCTTGCATTCACAGAATTTACTACTATTATCATATTTCCCATAACGCTGAAGCAGCTGACCTGAAAAACTAAAGATTCAGTTATGGTTGCAGCTGGCTGGCAACACCGGGGTGATGTACGTATGTAGTACTTCAGGATGTAGTATATACCCTGGATCAGGGACCAGTATGGGTTGTTGTTTTTCCCATAGCCAAGATTTTCAGGTCTGAGAATCAAATGGTAGATACGAGAGTGGGTCCTTTTACAGTTACCCCCTTAGTACCCCTTAGTAAAATTTTGCCTGCCATCCCTGTAGTTTTAGGCTATACTGGTTTAGAATCTTTAGTTCCCAAGGCAGTAATGCTTCTACTGGGGGATTCAACAAAACGATTAAGTTGGAAGGTGAGACTGCTGCCTGGTCACTTTGGGCTCTTCAGGACACTGAACCAATAGGCACAAAGGGAGGTTACTCTACTGGGGTAATTGATCCTATCAAGGGGAAATGAAGTCATTGTTACACACCGGGTCATGAAAGAGTGTATCTAGAATCAGAGCTCCTCTGGGGTTGCCTAGTAGTATTCTTATAACCTGTGATAAAATTAATGGAAAGCTAAGACAAATCAAACCAGTAAGCTCCATTAATGTTTCAACCCTTCATGCATGAAGTTTGGAGACCCCCACCCAACAAGAAACTATGACCAGCTGAGGAAAAAAGGAATTTGAAATAGTGGAAGGAGAAAGTTAGAAATAACAGTTATAATCACATGACCAGTTGTAGAAAGGAGGAATGTGGTAGGATAAATCCTTCCTCCTTGCTTTAATATAAATGTATTTGGATAGATGATAGATTAGGTAGATAATAGATAGATAGATAGATAGATAGATAGATAGATAGATAGATAGATAGATGATAGATAGATAATAGATAGACAGATAAGAAAGGCAAGAAGGAAGGAAGGCAGCCAGAAAGAAAAGGAAGAAAGGAAGAAGATATTTAGCCAATTTTTCTTCTCTTCTCCTACCATAAGATATGTTCATAATGATTAACCTTACATCTCAATATTTGAGTTACATGCTATCAAAGTAGGAGTGTGACTCGGCTAGAAGAGGAATGAATATCACCAAGAGGTAAATAAAGGGACATAGGAGACTTTGTGTATCTTCTTTCAGTGTGTACCACACTAGGTAGAAGCATGATTTTGTTATTGTCTTTATTCAGGAATTAAGTCTGCTTGAAGAGGAGTGTTGACAAGGAATGAGCTGTGCTGGATTATGGTGTGTTGACTTGGTTAATCTGGAAAATACATTTCCCAGAATGCCCTTCTCTATAGCTCCAAATGAGAGCCAATCAAGGAACTTAGCTGAGGTCTGAAGACAGAAAGGAAGTGGTGGCCATTACTCACAAAAGGGTTCAAGGTCAGATAAGTGGTCTTGGACAGGCACAGGGAGCCCAGCAGGTTCCAGCTTTTCCCGATTCTCCTTCACTCAGCTTCCAGCTCTTCCTCCTGTTGGCTGGCCCTGTTGACCAGCAGGAGTGCTGGACTTAATACTGGAGGCTTGACTTTGGTCCACACGGGTGGCATCACACGGGGCAACAGATTCCTAGACATCTCCATAAGCTTCCTCTTGCTGGTCCAACGGCCAGGTAGATGTGCCGGGCTTCTCAGATATTCCCACAAACTCCGCCCTGTCCACTTCCACCAGTGCTTCAAGGGGACTAATTAGTAGTTTATTTCCTATCCTTCAGTTGGCCTTGCCAGACCTTTACTTCTGCTACTGGATGAGATCTAATTCCTGTAATAAATCCCTGATCTCACAGCACTTACATGACTCTACTTCCGTGGCTGACAGACTCATTGACGATTTAAAATTCTCCATGAATAACTTTGACTCCGTCCAACACCTGATGCCCTGAATATCTCTGTGTTTTCATGTAGTCCTAGCTGTTCTCATATGAGAAGGATCTGGAAGCATTTTGCTTTCTTTCTTGAGACTGGTTACAAGGAGAAGAGTAAAGAATTCACATACTCTCTGCTATAAAAACTCCATGTAATTTTGGACTTTTCACATTAAGTTGCTAGGCGTTGGGAGGATAGACATCTAATGTTTTATTGGACACTAGAGTTAGAAGTGCCAGAGAACTCTCTTAATCTACCTAATAAAGTTATTATGAATAGTCAAAAAACAAAGCAAATATCCCTGCTAGTGGCACTGTTCCTAATGAAATGTGTAATGGGCATTGTGAGAGCAACTTATCTGTTCTTGAATGCCATATTATTTTTTCCTGAAAATTAGGTACTTCCCCCACAAAATACCAATACCCTTGGCCTCAGAGGAGAGTAAACTTATGTATCAAGTGCTTCCTATCAGTTCCTTCAGGGTAGAACTGGAAAGGACCCCAAATCATCAACAGAATGACATTTTATAAAAAGGAGGCATTTCTGAAAGATAGTAAAATCATTTCCAAAAACTCAAATAAATTATGGGCTGGTCAAGTGCTCATTTCTGTTTGGAGTGTGGGTTATGGAGAATTGAATGCTTTTTCTGTGTATTTTGTGCAATTACATCTCATGCTATTTGGTAGAAGCTACAAGCGCTGCATTTGCCATTGGCCTGGCAAAAAACACATGTCACGTGAGCCATGGAGACTTTAACGGAGAGACTATTTACAGCACTCAGGGCAGGGTTAAAGGAAACCAGTGAGGCTTGGTGAAGCATCCCTGGTCTAGCAACAGTGGAGAACCAGGGCCTGACACAAAGGAGGAAGAGGGAATGAGTGGTTTTGGGAACCTGGAGAACTGAAGGGAGCTGGGAGAGACCGCCTGAGACGGGTCGCCGCCAACCCTCAGCCCAACAGAGAGGCTGTGGAATAATACCTTTGCTTCAGTGTCTCCCACCCACCCAGCCTTGCCAAGGCCTCCCACTGGCCAAAGTCAATCATAGGCCAGAGGTCGAGGGACTCTGGTTGGTGCAGACCATAAAGATCAGCCCTCTATGGCGTATATGGCAGGGTGAGGAGCGGATCTAGGGGCAAACGGAGAATGTCCACACAGGATATCGCATCCGTATTTATATGAGAGAAAACCAGTCTTACTCCAGATGTAACCACCACGCTGTTACATGTTACTGGGGATAGCTTCCTGACGCGGACACGCCTGAAAGGACAGTCTACATTCGATAGGATGCAGCCAAGCTCCTTACTGGTTGCATGTCAAGGTTAGCAAGACTGTAAGTATTCATTCAAGTGAAAACTCCTTGGTGGTTTTGTTTTGAAGTCTCTTTTGCATTTTGTCTTTTTGAAGAGCCGTGAGGGTATAGATTTTTAATTTAGCTGCTGGGCATCAAAACCTACCGGCCTGTTTTGGGACATCTACATTTGGGATGGCCCAGAAGAAAACACAGCAGTTTTATTGTTATTAGGAAAATTAGTTGTGCACAAAACCTATCCATGATGTCTTCACAGTGACCTTTGGTATTAGTAAAAGAATTTAATTGGATCTTGCCTTTTCTTTATTCACCACCGGAGTTTTTATTGAATGTTACCGCATTCCAAATACCAAGTGATTCTAATGAGCTAAACAATTCAAGCCATTTTAATCAGATAAATGACATTCGATAACCACAAAAAGTCTGTGGTTGGGCTTGCGCTGAGAATTAACAAGGGTTTCCCTGTGACGGTGGGCCCTGCTGCAGTCAGGCCTCATGTTCCTGCCCGTCTGCTGGCTGGAGCAGGCTGAGATTTCCTACGGCAGGAGGCGGGAGCCTTGGATGCTGTCACTGGAAACGGTGGGTCACTGCTCTCCCATTAAAGCTCTGGAGTAATTTCTTTGTCCTGATGAAACTAATTGATTACTGTCCCGCTATGTCAGGTTGTCCCATCTTCTGTCCATTTGCTCTTTCTCCTACTTCATGCCTCTGCTAAGATGCTTATATCCAGGGCTCTCATTATCTCCTTGCATCTTCACAGCTTTGTCTGATGAATGATTATAAAGGAGAATCCTGGTAAAGAGCAATTATTTCTCGAAATTTCTACCAAGGTCCCTTCATGTAAAGAAAAGTGAATTTGCATTTCTAGGATTCGGGGGAGGTTTGGGAAGAGGGAGAAGTTGTATGCATCCCATTGTAAACAGGAAATTCCTTTGAAGATTCATGTTTTATGGATAAGATTTGTATGGATTTTTCACTCTATATCATGATATCATTAAATGTAAAAATAATAGTTTCTGTAAATCTGAAAGAAGTGAAGTTCCATGAAGTTCCATGTAATGTATTTTTCCTTGGCCTCACATACCCTCAACACCACTGTGGAATGTTATTTTGGAAGTACTGATTCTTACCTATCAAATTAGCAGGAATTAAACATACATATAGGCATGCATACAACTCCCAGGGTTGTGAGGCTTATTGACTGCTGGGAAACAAACTTTCTGGAAGAAAATTTATGCAGACCAGTTAAACTTTTATATACATTGACCCAGCAATTCAACATTGGGAATTTGTCCTAGGAAATCAATCACAGATGTGGACAAAGAGAGAGCTCACAGAGGTGTGTGTTGCAGGGACCACTTATATGAGTGAAAAATTGAGAACAAAGAACAAAAATGTACAAGAGTAGTGATCTGTTGAATAAATTATGGTACATCCAAATTTTGTGGGCTATCCATTGGCTGATTACCCAGCACCCATTTCCCCTTTCCCATCCTAATAATATTCAGATTTTTGTCAGTGAATTCTTCCTACCTCCCCCTGCACCCAGCCCATATACTTCAGGAGATGACCAAACCCTCAGCTCAAGAAATAAACCCAGACTGGTTAAGCCCATCAAGCCATGCCCGTTCCTTACACTATAGTTACTGGTTCAGAGAAGGAGGCCCAAACCAATCACTACAAGGCATTTCCTGTAGCGCCTCCTCTTGGCATTGGCTTGACCTGTATCTCATGTTTTTTCAATCTGGAAGCCTGGAAGACTAAACACTGTATGTCAAAGCTCCTTGCGACCAGGTTTCTCCCAAGAAGTTTTCTCAATTGAATATACTCCTGTGAGATTTAGGAACTGGCAGAAGGTGGCCCCATCTTCCTGTGATAATGTGGACAGACGTGCGTGATTGCCATTGCCAGCTTCTCCGAACTGTTTCCTTGTCTGTAAAGCAGGGGTAACATTGGGTACCTTGCATGGGAAACATGGTAGATGCTCTTCTAGCCTGTCTTTCAATATTTCTTTCCTGGACTTTGTGACTTTGGTGTCGCTCAACTCAGTGGTCGAGAATTCTTGGGTACAGATGGCTGTTTTTTTTCCAAGCCTTATGATGCCCAGAGTCAGGAGCCAGCCTAAGCCCCTGAGAAGTGGGTCTTGACATTCAGGTCACAGCAGATCTGCTCAGACCCATGTTGGCCACACCATTAATGTGGCTTCTTTATGAACACAGCCTGCACCAATCTGACAAATTTCCAGACAATAGAGATTTGATTTTCCTGCAAGAGAAACCAAATAGGAACTCAGGAACCTAAGAGCTGTTCTTGGCCCTGATAACTTTCTAACTGTGACCTTGACCAAATGCATTTACCCCTCAAGACCTCAGTTTCATCAGAGGAAGAAAGGTTAGGAAGAGGTGTTCTTTAAAGTCCCCTCCAATTTTAGAAGCTCCATGCATTAGTGAGACAGAATGATTGGAAGTTTTTATGCAAACTCAGTCTTTATGCAACCAAAGGTCAGCCCTGAAATGTTTTTATTTCATATACATCTTTTTAAACATGCCCTTTAATAAATTTGCCCTATGGCACAAAGCATAAAAAATAACAATTAAAGTGTGTTGCACAGAATAGCAATGTCCAGGGCACATTTTAAATTGACCCCTATGAAAATTGCTGATAGTTTATTTTATTTGACCCATAATTCGGCAATTTTATGTGACTCGATCTACTAAAGTCATTAAAACGCAAAATTTTTAAATGTGCTATGTTTGTCTTGAACACCGACAGATGAGGAAAAAGCTGAGGATTTTATGTTTTTCTCTGACTTTACACATTGATGCCAAAAATCTTTATTTTCTTTTTTTTGGTGGGGAATGGTGGAAGAGAAAATGATGCTACTATATTCCAATTTCTATAGAAGACAAAAAGATATCTGAACTCCTTCCTTATCCTCTAGCCCGAAAGCTCTCCAGTTCATTCTCCCCGGCAGAGCAGAGTCTAAAACGTGCCTGATGTGCAGTCTGATATCCTGTCCTGTTGTGGTTTCCCGGGCATCCTAAGGGTGGCCGTCAGTAGAGGTTATGTGTTAGTATGGGCAACTTGTTGCTCAGCTCCTTTTAATCCAGTTCTTTGGCAGAGTAGCCATGGGATCTGTGTCTATGTCAACGATACTGATAATATTAAAATAGCAAACACTATATAGCACTTCTTATGTGCCAGGCACCAGTTGAAATGTGTCGTGCACGTTAAATCATTTCATCTTTACTTTCCTACAATAGCTGTACTATTATGACCCACTTTACAGATGAAAAGACTGAGGCATATAAAGTTTTCTTTACATGCTCATGATCACACTCCTAGCAAGCGGCCCAGCCAGGACCCCAGCCTCTAACCTCATGCTCTGTTGCCTCTTTGGTTGGGCTTCCAAATGCTGATTAGAATGTCAGCATCATGGGCACAGTTCCAGAGTGATTCTCAGGACAGGGTCTCTGCCGCCTATAATCACAAATGTAATTTACAATGAATAAAAATATATTTGTTCACAAAATTTTTTTCTCCCGGTGTAGCTGGCAAACCCTTGTGCTTCCCTGTGTATCTGTGTGGGGATGGAGTGTTGGGTCCTGTACCTGCAGCAGGTCAGTTTCCAGGTTGGGGGAGGCAGGTGTGTTTTCTACAAGCTTGTTCTGTCTGAGATTCTCATGCATCGCTCTAGGGATACCCCCCATTTGAACCCCTACCTTGGATATTGATGAAGAACCAAATCTACTGGAACTATTCCGATTATTTGCCAAGGTTTAGATGGATAAAAGAGTATCATGTTATTTAATAAATTTACCAATAAAATTACTCCATCGATTCAAGTTTACCCAGTAGATTGCTCATCTATCTACTCGACACGAAAGAGTTTTTAAACCGTAAACCCACAGTGATTCTACATTCAAATGCATGTTATTGTCTTCCAAGTCCCGCTTTGAAGAACTCTGTCGCCGTTTCCTTGCTGCTGCCTTTTCCCCTGAAGGGTTTGGTGGTTGGTCTTCTGCACTGATTCACAGTGAAACCAGGCTGGCTGTTTGGGGGACCCTCCTGTCCCGAGCATGGGGGACCGTGATTCCTCCATTCAACTGTGAGACCAGCAGGCAAGGCACTGCCCAGAATTGCTGGAGGAATTCAACCAGACCCCTGGTTCCATGAGTCCTGCAAGAGGGGACCACTCATTCCAAATGGAGACAATAAAATTTTAATCACCCTGGGGTCTGTCGTAAGAACCCGCAGGTAGATGATGGACTGTCTGTACAACTTGGCTCTTTTCCTCGGATGCACTTTTGAGTCTGAGAAATGTGCACATCTTTTTCCTTAGCAAGCAAGTTATTTTAAGAAAAGAAAATGCACTCACCCATTTAGCATTGAAAATTTGAGGTAAAATTTTGTCTTTCGGCAGGTGGGGGTTTTGTGATTTTTTTTTTTTTTCACTTTACTCATAGGATAACATCTGTCCCCAATTTACCCACAAATATTCTCTTAGGGACTCACTGGGCTGGGGTATCCTATCCTTAAGTCGGCAATGATTTTCCTACTGTCACGAGGCCTGAAAGGACATTATCTGATGGTGTTCTTGGTGGCCCCAGAGCAATGATTTGAAAACGTGCCCATGGTTATCCCTTTGCCTTCTTTATCCAGACTGGAGTCCTTTCATGGCCCCATCTGGAGTGCTTGGCTCGGTGCTAGAAAAGGACAGATTCCTAGCAGATGGTTTATCAGAGGACCTGGCACATGGTTTGGACAAGAAAACCTCATCTAATACCTTTGAGTTTGGGAAGCTTTAGAGCAAAGAGTAGCTCCAAGGCTTCGGCACAACCAGGAATGTTTTGCTTATTAGATTTTTAAAACGATGCTCAAGTAAATATCCAGACAAGGGCAGTTCTGGAAATCCGGCAGCGCAGACTCTACCAACCTAACGTATCCCCTTAGACCAACTTGACGATGTCTATGAAGTTTGGGGTAGGGCCAGCGCCTTGGGCCTGAAAGGAATGAGGCTAATCCTAAAGGATATCAGGCATTTTGAAAAGTGATATTTTAATTTAAAAGATGCTACTCTCATCAGCACGAGATGTCTTGCATACCTAATAGGTTGCTCAAAATGAGTATGTTCAAACCTATGCCTTCTGCAGTCTTCCCCATCTCAGTTAAGGGCAACTCTATCTTTCCATTTGCTCAAGCCAAAAACCAGTAGAATCATTCCTGATTCCTTTTTCTCTCATATGCAACATCCAGTTCGTCAGTAGATTTTTTTTCAGCTCTACCGTCAAAGTACATCTCCCATTCAAACTCTTGGTTTTTGCCCTGGTTGGAGCTGACATTAGCTAGCAACTGGATTATTGTAGGTGCCTCCTATCAGGCACTCAGGCCCCCAGTTTTACTGTTAGTAATCTATGCCCCTCATAGCATTCTGAGTGAGACTGCCAAAATCCATGTCCCAACATGTCGCTTCTCCACTGGAAACACTCCAGTGGCTTCCCTTTGTACACACTGTGGAAGTTCCCTCAGGCCTGCAAGGCTTTGCATGATGGAGCCCCTTGGGTCCTCATTGATCTCTCATTGCTCCTCCTGCTCATTCTGCTCCAGACACGCTGGCCACCTTTCTGGCCCATGAACTCTCAAGGCATACACCCATCTAGGACTTTGACCTTGCTGTTGCCTTTGCTGAAGCGCTCTTCCTGCAAATATCCAGCTCATTCTGCCCTTGCCCTCCTTCCTTCCAATTTTCCACTTAATTATTTTATGGCTTTTGTCACCATCAAATATACTATATATTTTTCTGATTTTCTTTGTTCTGCTTTTCTCTCCTAGAATATGTATTTCTTAAGGGCAGGGAGTTTTGTCCCCATTTTAAAAAATTATTATTATTTCCATATTAACAGCACTAAGAACAGAGCTTGGCAGGGTTAAGTGCTCCAAAAATATTTTTGGATAAATGAATCATGTATTTCCCAAATACGTGTCAGTCATTGTGCTAATTGCTAGACACACAGTGGTGAACAAAATAGACAATGATTCATGACCTCGTGGATCTTAAAATCGAATGGGCAGGGAATATGGTCATTTAACAATGAGACACAGAAATGAGAGTTGAAGCATTTTAAGAACTTGAAGAACTGGAAAATGTTGAATGACACTGCAAAGTATGGTTTGAGAAATGACACTGTGAGGCAGAAATCAAGCTATGTTGAAGTTTGGGGTGTGATCCCAGCCGTGAGAAGCCATTGAAGGCTTTTAAGGAGGTGAGTGACATAGTCCCACATGTACTTTGTAAAGTCCTCTCTGGCTGCAGTGTGGGAGTGGATTGGAAGAGGTCAACAGTGGATGCAGGGAGATGTGGTGAGAGGTGATGGTCAAGGACCAGGATAGTCTGCATTACATGGGCAGGAGCCTAGTACCAGTCTGAATAGGATTTGGGTAGATTTGGGTAGGAGGGGTCAAAGATCAACCCCAGGTTCTGCTTTCAGCAGCAGGTGCATGCCATTTCCTGAGAGGCACACCGCAGTAAAGGGGGTTTGGGATGCAGAGGGGTAAGAGCGGTACTGGGGAAAAGGTCATGAGTCAGCTTCTGACATAGACACATGCAATGTCCCGTGGTGACATCCCTCCTTAGGAGCAAGTCTGAGCAGGAGCAACAGATGAAGAGTCCTTAGTTTATAGATAGATGGTGATCTAAGTTACTGGGGTGGATGGGATCACAAGGAAAGAATTAAGATAAGTAAGGTAGGAGTTCTGGGACAGAGTGCCACCTGATTTTGCTATCCCACGCTTGATCATGTAGGCAGAAAAGCCTACCATGAAGCTAGGAGAAAAAAGCATTGTGTCAAGGAAGTCAGGGGAAAGGAGAATTCTGCAGAGGAGTGTACAGTTCGTTGTGCCAAATATTATTATGAGATCAAGCAAGGCAGGGCTGCCAGTGGCACTCACGACGTGGAAGGCCATTTCAGAGGAGCGTGCAGCGTAAGATGATGGGAAGGGACTGAGACAGGGTGGGAAGGTGAGGAAATGGAAGCCACAGTGCGACATGGTGCATGAAATGTAACTGTGAAAGGGAGAAGTGGGAACGTTATGTTTAAGACGAGGCTGAAATGTTCGCGGGAGGCAGTGATCAGGGAGAGGCTGCGTGCATGGTGGCGGCCACAGCAAGATCAGAGGGACAGTGTTCCACACGGAGATGGTGGCCAAGGCTCAGAGCACATGGACTCGGCACATGGGAGGACCAGAAAGATCACTGTGGTCGGAGCTCGGGGCAAAACGGGGGAGGCCAGCTGGGAGAATTAGGCTGCTCACAGAGCAACTTGACAGCCATGGCAAGGAGTTTGTATTTAATGCTAAATGTGACCTTAAGCCGTGCGACAGCTCCCACTTGGGGGAGGTATGATTTGAACTCATCTGAACGCTCGTGATGATCTCAGGGTCCTGGGATCGAGCCCGGTGTCTGTCTCCCTGCTTGGCGGGGAGTCTGCTTCTCCCTCTCCTGCTGCCTCTCCACCACACTTGTGCTCTCTCTCAAATAAGTAAATAAAATCTTTTTTTTTAAAGATTTTATTTATTTATTTGAGACAGAGAGAGAGTGAGAGAGCACAAGAGGGGGGAGCGGGAGAGGGAGAAGCAGACTCCCTGCCGAGCAGGGAGCCCGATGCGGGACTCGATCCCGGGACTCTAGGATCATGACCTGAGCCGAAGGCAGTTGCTTAACCAACTGAGCCACCCAGGCACCCAGTAAATAAAATCTTTAAAAAAAAAAAAGAACAAAGCACCCCTTCTGCAGTATTCCACACCTCCTAGTGTTCCTCACCTCCTTGTATACCTCTCCGCTGTGCTCAGAGACTCTCTATTCCACACCTTTAGAAAGAGATGAGAGATGGGTAGACCCTATCCCACCATCCCTGCGAGGGTGGAACTCGAGATCCTGTCTCTCCTCTTCTCAAAAGCCCCCAGGATCCCCATCCCACTGATGGGGACATTGAAAGTCCTCACCCTGAGTCATGAAGCCCAGTGTAAACTGTCCCACTCCCCACTCCTCTCCGCATACTCTCTCCCTTCCAGCCATACTTGCCAGGTAAGCTCCTGTCTCTGGGGCTTTGAACCTACTGTTCTCTCCTCCTGGGATGCTCTTCCCCCAGGTATCCTCAACGTCCTCTCTCTCACCTTATACAGACCTTTGCTTAAATGTCACCTTTTCAGGGAAGCTTTCCCCTGGCTACCATACCCAAATTCTCAATGCCTCCAACAGAGTGCCCACTACTTGAAATATGACATCCTGTCTATTCTACTTAATTTTCTTTATTCTCATCTCTTCCACTGAAATCAAAGCTCCATGAGAATAGGTCTGGTCTGGTTTGTACTGATGAATCCCTAGCACCTAAGACAGGTGAGTGAGATTTAATTGTGCTTGAATATTTTATTTATTTATTTATTTTTTTAAAAAGATTTTATTTATTTATTTGAGAGAGAGAGAATGAGAGACAGAGAGCATGAGAGGGAGGAGGGTCAGAGGGAGAAGCAGACTCCCCGCTGAGCAGGGAGCCCGATGCGGGACTCGATCCCGGGACTCCAGGATCATGACCTGAGCTGAAGGCAGACGCTTAACGACTGAGCCACCCAGCCGCCCCTGTCATGATTAATTTTTTTTTTTAAGATTTTATTTATTTATTTATTTGAGAGAGAGAAAGAGCACAAGAGGGGGGAGCGGGAGAGGGAGAAGCAGACCCCCTGCCGAGCAGAGAGCCCGATGCGGGACTCGATCCCGGGACTCCAGGATCATGACCTGAGCCAAAGGCAGTCGCTTAACCAACTGAGCCACCCAGGCGCCCTGTGCTTGAATATTTTAGAAAGGAGACAGGGACACCACCTTATCACAGGTGGTAGCTGCCTTTGCAACCTTGGCACACACAGCTGTTGAGTGAATGCATGAGCCATGATTGGTCTTAGGTAGGAAAAAGGACATCTCGTCCACATCGCTTCCATTTTGGCAGGAGAGGAGAAAGAAAGGATGAGCGCTTGCCGATTTGTGGCAACTATTTGAGAACGTTCCTATCCGACGGTGTCTACTTTCTCTGTGGAGTGGCAAGTGAAAGTGGGAGTGAGGGTAGCATTAAAAGGTGTAAGGAACATGCAGGGAGAGCCTTCGCAGTGATGACTGTGGAGCCAAGACGAGTGAGCACACCACAGAAACGGAGCAATGGGAAGGGCAGTGCTGAAGACAAGGCTGATTTGTGTGACTTGGAGTGTATAGTGGTGCTAAGGTGCCTGATTGGAAGACGTCCTTCATCAGAGATTGGTGGGCTGGGTGCGGGCATGGAGAAGACAGGTACTTGGAATTTTCCAGGTGCTGTGATGACTGGATAAGTGATTTGCAGCTATTTGAAAGAGAGTAGTTGAAAAGGTGACCCACTGGATCTAAGCTGGATCAGTAGGGGATAAATACAGAAAGAGGCAGGTGGGTGGGGGGCTGATGGAGCACTCCATGGATTGAAGTCATGGCTGTCCCTCCCATGAGGGCACAGCTCTGTCTGCTGACCTTATCAGAAGAGTCTATTCTTTGTCTCATTCCTGACATCTCTAAAGGTTGGGAGGTGAGGCTACTTTGCCCAGCCTTGATGTAATTGTTTGTTGTAATCCTCCAATCATTCCTTCATGGCAGGCACAAATTGGAAGTTGGAACTGAGGAAAATAGAAAAGTCTATGATAACTTTGTGTTTGTGTGTTTTGAGGGTTAGAGATAGGTAGCCAAGAGGTAGGGAATATAGGAATGGAACAGGGTTGGGGGAGTGGATAATGAATTCCATTTATTAACATGTTCAATCAAGATGTGTATGAGACACCCAGAGAAGAAGATCAGTAAATAGTTGGGTCTATGACTCTGGAGTACAACTTATTAACTGGGGAAAGAGCTGTGGGTTGAAGATGGATATTTATAAGTTATCAATATATAGGTAGTGATTGGAGCCAAGAGAAAAAAATATGTAGGGTGAGTAGAGAGACAAGGTCAGGACATGCCATAGGGAACACCTGCATTTATGGAGCAGGTAGAAGAATGTCCAACCAAGAACTGAAAGAAGGTGAGGGAAACTGGGAAGGGTGTTACAAAGACCAAAGGAGGAGAATTTTGAGAACAAGGGAAGAGCCAACGGGGACCAGCGCTGCAGTGGACCAGGTAACATGGGGACTGAAAAGAGAGGCCACCGGGAGACTTCATGAGGGGACTCTGAGGCAGCAACCCCCCCAGAGCTACAGGGACTGCAACCTCTCTTTTACAGGAATGAGAACTGAAAACAACAAAGAATTGCCCTCCCTGGGGAATGTTTTAAGGCTAGTTCACTAAAGCAGCCCCATAAGCCTAAAGAAATCTTGATCTCACCAAGAGTCTTTGCTGTAAATCAAAGGTGCATAAACACACCTCCCTGACAGAAGAATGTTCTGGATACAAGCCCCAGTGTACTGCCCTCTGCCCACGATGCACCTGTCCCTGGAAGCTCCAGGTCCCTGGGGGGGATTCCAAGCACTGCTCACCATAATATGTGGCTGCCGCATGGAACACTGAGCTCCTAAATGGGGCTGGATGTCGGCTTGTCCAAAAACATGTTGGAAAAACTCAGCAATTGATGGCAGCTGGACTAGATGACCTTGTGGTTATTTTCAACCCAACAATTCTTATATCCTCTGAAGGAGGGCTCATTCAGGTTACTAATTTTGTCATGTTTCCCCTGGGGATTCTGTTGCAAAAGACTTCTGCTTTGATTTCCACTGAGGGGTCCTTCAGCTGGCTTCCCTTCCCTGCCTATAGATCCTCCTCTTTAATCCTAGGAGAGGTGAGGCCCTAACCTTGATGTGCCAATCAAGCCTTGTTCCGCTCTTCTCCCAGCTCCTCCTTGGACTCTTTCCTTCCCCAAGTTCATGCTTCACCATGTGGGGCTTAAAGTCAGGGACTGGATCTATGAGGGTGGGGGGGCAGAGGGTGGTCCAGGGTCTAGTCTGAGAAGAGGCCATGGCTGTGCAGTCCCAGAGGAGGGGTGCATCTCCCACCACACTCCTTCTTAACACCTGCTTCAGCACCCGCTGTGCTGTGGGGCAGAGTCAAGAATGCTCCGTATTCTGTCCTCAGTGCTCCATCTTTTCTATCTAGTCTACCCAGGCTTGGGGTATTGCTCTTGGCTTCCACCATGATGCTGCAGCAAGATTTAGGAATGTAGGTGAAATAGAAGCTGAGCCTCCCTTTGGGGCCTCCAAAGTCCTGGGTAGTTAATGAACTAGGTTGTAGGTGCCAAGTGCAGGAGAGGATTAGAGGTCCACATGGCACTAGTAGGGTGAGTTGGGGGTGGATGAGGGCTTGAGGAAGGCTAGACCCCTAGGAGAAGGGCGCGTTTCAAGCATCACCCTTTTCTGGATTTTCCCTGCGAGTCCTGAGAATGAGCCTTACCCCTGTTCCCAGAGACGCCCCTTGTATGTATGCGCCTCTTAACTTGCTCCTCTCTGACCCTTCCAGCCTTGCCTCCATCTCACCTGCCCCTCCCCCCTGCCCCCTGAGCTGTGGCTGGGGGAGCTTCTTACCTCTCAGTCCAGGGGACCCAGCCTTTAGCAGGGGGCAAGGTGGCTCTTCCCCAGGATCTTGGTCTGATCGTACAGAGTCTCAAATCCACCTTTGTCCCCATGAGAAGTTGTGTCTCATTCCCCAGTTGCTTCTGGTCAGGAGTTGGGTGGTGGCGACAGGGCAGGGCAGTTGGTGCAAATCGCTTTGGGTTATTGTAATCCCCAAATAACTAGCCAACTCAGAGACGCCCTGTGGACTGGGGATGGGCAATGAAGACGACTGAATCTGTTGTTTAATTACTGTGTGGGTAATTATTGTGCCTGGCCTCAGGTGCCGATCATTTTTGGGGCGCCTGGGTGGCTCAGTCGGTGGTTAAGCTTCTTGAGACTCTTGATTTCAGCGCAGGTCATGATCTCAGGGTTGTAAGATCGAGCTCTGTGTCAGCCTCCTCACTGGGAGTGGAGTCTGCTTAAGATTCTCTCTCTGCCCCTCACCAACCCCCTCTCACCTTCTCTTTTTAAAAAAAAAAAAAGGGCGCCTGGGTGGCTCAGTTGGTTGGGCGACTGCCTTCGGCTCAGGTCATGATCCTGGAGTCCCGGGATCGAGTCCCGCATCGGGCTCCCTGCTCGGCAGGGAGTCTGCTTCGCCCTCTGCCCCTCCTCCCTCTCATGCTCTCTGTCTCTCATTCTCTCTGTCTCAAATAAATAAATAAAATCTTTAAAAAAAAAAAAAAAAAGGCAGCAGCAGGGCAGAGTCGGGATGGAAGCCAAGCTGAAGCAGATCCAGCTCCGGGCTTTGGAGCCTGCAGCCCCCTGTATCATGACCATTTCGAGTGGCAGCCTCAGCCTGCTGTGATGGGACAGACACTCCTTGTTCTCCAGATGGGGTGTTTACGCACCTGTGTGCCTGTCTTGCCTCATGCACGCCATATTTATTTACATAAAGCTTTCATAAAATGCCTTTATCCTGCATGCCTCCCACAGGAGCAGGTGAAAGGTGAGCTCCTGCATCGGGTTGGCTTTCACAGCCCCATCACCTGGGAGATGCCAGTTCCTCCCACAGGAAATCCAGTGGACAGGAGAGACCTGATGCACAGGAGGGCGAGGTGGCGCAGGGACGTGGGGACCTGCTCTCCAAGGGCTGGCCTGAGCGGCAGTAAAGAAACTGAATCAGGGCAGCAATGTGTTTGGTCAGGTCAGTGAGTGGTTATGGGCACCAACAGCCAGGCTAGGGCAGGAGGCCACCAGTCAATGGCCAAAGTCATTGCTGCCCTAAACACACGATCTTGGGGTGCTGCTTTCACCAGTGGCGCCTTTCCGGGGGTGGGAGCAAGAAGTAGGGGGCAAGTGCTGGTTCTGCCCTCTCAATCTTGGCTCTTCCTCAGTCTTCCTGAGCCACAGCACATACAGGTGTCACCCCCCACAGAAGCCTCCCCATATGCCCTTGAGAACCAGCCACCTCGGGGACACGGTGTTGCGGGGAAAGATGAGCTGAGAAGGAGGGGGGAGGATACAGATACAGCAACATCTTTCCTGTAGTTGTTAGAGAAAGGAGGAGCCAGCTCCTAATTCACCCTGCTTCTCCTGCCTCCACCCACCTGAGCTCTCAGCGTCCGTTCCCCCGAGGAGCTCAGTGACCAGGGCGAACGATGACACGGCTCTTGCGCTGTGCCCACCATCTGCTTCCTCGGGGCATTGTTCCAGCTTTGCAAGCAGTTAGCTTTAGGGGTCAGTCAGGGAGAGGGGGGTCCAGGGCGTGGTGGCCAAGGGGCCCTCGTGCCATTTGGCCTCACTCATAGCAACTCACCTGCTCACTTGCATAGTGGGCGTGGCTCACACACCTCCCCCTGGCAGGGATGCTAGGTCCTCAGCGAAGGGGACAATGCGCACAGAGGGAGGGCCAGAAGGTGCAAAGCTTTTTTGACAAGCCTCCCCTAACCCTGCCCCTACCTTCACCTGGAAATCAGTTATTCCATAAATATTTATTGAGCACTTACTGTATGGTAAGTGATGGGAATAGAATGATGTGATATTAGGGTATAAGAAATGTGTATTTGGTGTTTGTCCCAGGATCTTGGCACAGAATTCATAAAACCCTTGGAATTCCTGGAATGAAATCTTTTGTTATTCCTGACGCACCCCTTTCAACCCTGAGTTTTTGTTAATGAGATGACTGGCATCTGGATGCCCGGAGAGAGCTTTAGGTTGGGGATGGTTGCCAGATGAACCAGCCATGTGGTTAGAGGGTTGGAATTTTTAGTTTCACCCCCTGACCTCCAAGGAGGGGGAAGGGGCCAGGGATTGTGTTAATCACCAATGGCCAATGATTTAATCAACGATGCCTTATGTAACAGAACTTCCACAAAAACCCTAAGTGAAAGGGTTGGTGGGCTTCTGGGTTGGTGAACATATCCATGTGCCGGGAGAATGACACACTCTGAACTGCACTAGAATTCCTTCCAGACGTTACCCTCTGTACCTCCTTATCTGGCTGTTCATTTGTATCCTTGGTAATAATCAGGTAATAGTAGGCATTGTGTTCCCCTGAGTTCTGTGAGCTGCTAAAGCAAATGATCAAAACTGCGGAAGGGGTTATGGGTACCCTGATTTGTAGCCAAGTCTGACAGAAGTTGCAGGTAACCTGGTAACTGATTTCATTTGATTGGCATCTGAAGGGGCTGGGGGGCAGTGTTGTGGGACTGAGCCCTTCACCTGTGTGGGGTCTGCGCTAACTCCGGGTAGTTAGTGTTAGAATTGAATTGACTTGTAGGACATCCAGTCGGTGTCTGCAGAGAATTGGAGAACTGCTTGGTGTGGAAAACCCACACATTCTGTGTTAGAAGTGTGGGTAGCCGAAAGCAACCCATTAAATAGTGAACGAGGCAGCCATGGTCTCTGTCCTCGCAGGTCTTTCGATTTAGCAGAGGAGCTTAGACAAGCAAAGAGCAAAGCCCTCAGACGCTCTTACCACTTTTCCCCTTATTTACCCCCTGCTGGTCATTCTGGCCTCTCCCTGGTTGTTTATAAATGCCAAGTGTGCCTTGCGCTTGCTGAGACCTCTGTCTAGAATGCTCTCCCCGCTGATTTTCTCATGCCTCGTCCTTTGGGTTTCATTCAGGTCTCCGCTCCAACGACACTTTCTCACAGAAGCCTTCCCCAACTTGCCTATCTAAAATAGCATTCCTGTTACTCTCCAGGCCCTGACATTGCCTTATTTTTTTCTGCGGAGCTCTTGTCACTCCCTATTATGTTACATATTTATTTCTTTACTCTTTTAGGGTCTGGCTCTGCCAACTGGAATGTAAACTCCCAAGAGCAGGGAGTTCGCCTGTTTGCTCACTGGTGTATTTCCAATGCCTGAAACAGTGCCTGGGACATGCAGAGTAGATGCTCAGAAAGTATCTGTTAAACAAATAAATAATAAGTAAACTGCACAAGCGATATTGAAATTATAGTTGCAAAAAGTACCCCAAAGGAGAAATTACAGAACTTTATGAGAGTACATCACCCAGTGTGTGAGCAGGTCTCACGATATAAACAGGGGCTCCGGAAGGGTCTCTTTTGTTGGGTTTAAGGCTTGCCAAGCAGGGTGGTGGGTGTGGGACTTGGCCTCTGTTACGGAGATGCTGGGCCTGGTTTCTGCTGAGTTCCTACCACACGAAGCCTCTCGAGCTGCCCAGGCCAATATGTTAGCCACCAGCCATGTGGGCCTATTTAACTTTAATTAAATAAAATACAATTAAAATTCACTTTCTTAGTCATGCATTTCAAGTGTAACTTAGCCACATTTCAAGTGCCCTGTAGCCACATGGGCCTTGTAGCTACCATACGGAGCAACACTGTTAGATACGGACAATCTCCATCACTGCAGATCATTCCATGGGGCAGCGCTGGTCTAGAGTGTTCCAAACCAGCAGCAGTCTGGTATGGGTAAGGCATAAGCTATCTGCCACATTGGCATCTGTATCCATTCCCATTAGCAGCACCGGAGAGAGAGACAGAGAGAGAGAGAAGAACAGGAGGGGAGGGGAGGGGCGGGGTGGGGAGACCTGGTTACCAATGACCCCCATGATGTACTCATGTATTTTTCATGAACTTGCTCTTTCCCTTGAATCACAGAACGACCTCCCCACTACTACTGACCCCCTTACCCTAAGAAGCAGAATCCAACACATGGTTGCCCTTATTCATATGCTCCCTTTTCCTGCTGGAAAGAGAAGGATGAGATGCTTTGATATTACCTGCATGGGAGGAACAATGGGGGTGCTTCTGCAGACTTTGGATGGAGGCCCGTCTGTAACATGTGACACCATTGCTGGGAAGCCGGGAAGTCAGGTGCACTGCCCCCTTTTCAGGTTAAAGGATAACATCTTCAGGAGAAAACTGCAGAAAGAGAAGGGTCCTTGAGCCTCCAGAGGTAGGTGGCCAGGGCAGGCTCAGAAATCTGTATTTTGTAAGCAGACTGTTTTATGATTCTTGCTTTCTTTGTGTTTATCCCTTTTGCGTGCCTTTTGTACTTTGATTTTTTTTTTTTTTTTTGGCAAGCCCAGCCAGGCTTAGCTGTACTAAGGATAACCAGAGACAGAAGATTTTGTTCCCACTTGTGCCAGAGCATGTTAGGGGGCACAGCCATTTCCGGGGGACAGGCTGGTGGCAGAGGAATTGTCTGTGAGCAAGTCCCAGGGGGAAGGTAAACCCTGGCAGCCAATATTGGATCCACCTGGTGAAATATTTCTTCCCACCTGGAGCTTCATCTTCTAGGGCAAACACCTTGGCTGTTTTTAATAAGAGAAGTGATAATAACAGTAGGATTTAAACCTGTGGTCTGGCGGGACACAACACCTGTGTATGTCCAGGCACCTCACATCTGCATATCTTACAGGACCTGTTTGTGTGACCAGAAAGGAGGAAAACTCCGGGGTGGAAGTAAGATACGTGGGAATTATTTGTCATTCCCCGTTTGTAATAAAATTTAGAAAAATACAATTACAAATATTCCTCATGAGATTATATGCTCCTGTTAATTTCCCTAGTCCTTGAATAAGTGCAGCTTAGATTTCCCCGAGCACTTCAGCGTGCCAGTTTACCGGTAACTATGTGCGAATATGCTCATGTCCAGGGATCAATTACAAGTGATGCGTTCCCTGTCTGTAAGAGCCGTGGTCCCAGCTTTTGTTCCGCACGCCTCTAACTAGATAGCCCTCTCGGTGTCCCTGCAGTGACCAAGGAGCAAATAGGAAAAATGAGCCATCAATCAATTTAATGCTATCCTTTCCTTTCACACAAAAACTTCCACTCAGTGGATGATGACTGACATAAAAACTAAATCCATCCGTTTTATCACTGCTCTCCAAAAGGACAAGTGTGAGAGGCAGGGAAGAGGACGAAATATGTAGGATTAATCTTACCTCTAGTCACTGGTCTGCTGTGGTACCAAGTAATCTATCACTCGGGGGAAGAAAATCAACTATTAAAATAGCCCTCCTGCAATTTAGTGCACATTTAGTATAAAATGCTATGAAACGTAAGTGAGCTCTTTGGGAGTAGGATTCTTGGAATATCCTGTTTAACATAGAAAACATCTTTAAAAAGGGTCTGAGAATACAGTGAGGTCATTCATTCATTCATTGAACAAATACATATTGAGTACCTATTACATCTCAAATGCATGCTGGATGCTGAGGACACAGTGATGAACAAGACAGAACCCAGTTCTTGCCTTCATAGAGCTTCTTATTTGGTGGTGAGGGCAGATGTTTAGTAAGTGAACAAAGTGAGACAAATGTTACCAGAGAGGATGCACAGAGAGCATATTGCTCCACTATGACAGCCCGTGGTGGTGGCAGTGAGTGATGTGGTGAACCCTTTCTGGGGAAGGGACAATTGAGGTACCCTACAGAGGGTGGGTAGGATTGGGACATGGAAATGGGAGTGGGCGGGGGGGGGGTTGGTAAAAGTGAGGAAGGCATGGGTGTAGGCCAGCAGGCAAGAGGGAACAGGGAACATTTTAGGAACTAAGGTAGGAATGGGAGATGTAGAGAAACAAGGGCAAGAGTGGCACATAATGAAACTAGAGAGATTGAAAAAGATCAGATCCCAGATAATGCTGTGAATCACGATGAGAAGTTTAACATTCTACAAAGGAAAATGGGAAAATAAAGAATTCTAAGCATAGGAATGGAATGCTTTAGAAAGATCTGTGTGCAGCAAGATTGATCAGAAGGGTATAAGACCAGAGGCATGGGGTCCAGTTAGGTGACCAGTGCTGTCGTCCAGGTGAAAGCCAACAGGTGTTTGGACTAGAGCCAGAGCTGCGGACATTTAGAGAAATGGTCAGATACCGGGGAGACAGAATCCGTAGCACTTCATGATTGATTAGATGGAGGGAGAGGTGAGAGCAGAGAAGGAATCAGGGATGGTCCCTGGGCTTCTGGCTTAAGCAGTGGAGTAGATGGTGATGTTCCCACTGAACCAGGGCACACAGGAAGAGGAACAGGTTTGGGGAGTCAGGAAGAATGTGACAAGGGTAGTTGTACAAATACTGAATTTAAAATACTTATGGAATATCCAAATAGAGATGTCCAATTAGCGGTTTGATATACGGGTCTGCTGCTTACCAGAAACAAGGCTGCATATCTATTCCACTTTTATCTCTAGTTTTCTTGACTCATTTAAACAAAGAAACATATTATAGATAATGCCTTTGGAAAATTACTTACGAGTTGTAAAAACAGAGGCTAAAATGATCCTTTAACCTCCAAATTCGACCTCTGGGAAATTATCCCAAATAAATTACCCAGAAAAAGAGAAATACCATCTGCGTTGAATTCTGGTTTATAAGAGCAAAAAACTGGAAACATGTTCATATCCAACCAAAGGGGCTAGTTAAATAAATTATAGTATACCAAACAAAACAGAATATTGTACAGTTGTAAAGAACAGTAATTATGGATATATTATAACAGCTTAGAAATATGCTTTGTCATTTTAAGCTAACAGCAAAATGCACAATTCGATTTATGCTATGATTATGATTTTGTGGAAATGATCACACATGGACAACTAGTAGGGCACTTGAATAAACAAAGAGTTGACTTGCCAAGTGATGGAATTATGGTGATTTTTTATTTGTTAAAATGTTGTCTGTAAACATGCTAAACAAGATAAATATGGTTTTGATCTTGTTTTGGTTTTGGTTTTGGTTTTGAGGCAAATGGGTTTCCATCTTAGATAATTGTAGGCACCATCTTGCTGAGCTGGGGACATGGGGTTCAACAGTTTTGTGTGGCTTGATGGATTTTGTCAACAAGGATCTTGTCTCCCGGGTCTCCCCACAGTCACTCAGGAATCTCATCTGAGCATGTCCTAGTTTCTCCAACAAAAAACAAGTCAGAACTCCTTAGAGCCCATGTGAGTCTCCCCTGGGATCCTGTGGTTTCAATCCTTTAGGTTCAGATCTTCTTTCCTCCCGGTGGTTTTCCAATCTCTGGAGACTGAGGAACTTAACACATGAGTGATCTCATTCTTCTCTTCTGCTCCTGACTTGCCTCAGGAACCTAGTAGGAACTAATGGTCAAACATCTGAGACAGGTTCTCATTTTGTTTTCTCATCTCCTTCATTGAAAGCCCCCCAGTGAATATTTGCGAATGACCATATAGATGATGTGCCAACGATTTCCAGCGGTGGAGTGCTCTGAAGATACCGGACGTCCGTTGTTCCAGTTCTTGTCTAATCCAATCACGCCCTTTGCAGTCCATAGGCTATGGGGGGCCCTTGGCTCACAGGGGAATCTTGGATGACACTACCGGAACAGCAGAGCCGGGATGCAAAACTCCTGGGTGGAGATGTCATCCTGAAATGGGCTGGGAGAAAGATGGCTGTATTGGCAGGATCCTTTGTTTTTCAAAAAAAAGAGCAGCTCTGCCTGGGAATGAGTCTAGAAAATGAACTCCGGGGGCCATGTGTATGGTAAGGACAGATTTCACGCTTTTGAAATAAGCTGGGCTAGGTGGCGGAGAAATGAATGCCAATGAAATAATGAAACATAAACCCTCAGATGGAAAAGAGCTCTTTTCATTCTGGGAGGAGAAAACAAAACCAACCAAAAGCGGATTTCAGAGGTCCTTTGTCCTGTGTTGATGACAAAGGGCGAGTTAGGGAGATTGGGCTAGGTTGGTTCCCTTGGAAGAGAGAAAATGGCTGAATATTCAGAGGCTCCCTTTTCTCTGTAGGGCAGCCAACAAGAACGTTGCAGTGAACACCCCGGGGATGGGAGCGGTCAGGTGAGGGGGGCGTCAACAATGGAGCCAGGCAGGACATGGCAGCGGTGACTTCTCCTTCCAACTGCTCTTTGCCCCAGCACAGGTCTTCCTGGGCTTTGGTG
Source organism: Mirounga leonina (assembly GCF_011800145.1). Taxonomy (NCBI): domain Eukaryota; kingdom Metazoa; phylum Chordata; class Mammalia; order Carnivora; family Phocidae; genus Mirounga; species Mirounga leonina. The sequence goes on from NW_023270447.1 coordinate 4,831,287, forward strand.
TTTAGCATTCACAGCAATGCCACCATGTTAATGGCTGCCTGGGTATGATTTACAATTGGCCAAAGGATGGCTTTGTGTGGTTATAAATGTTCAACAGCCTTATTATGTTTTGGTGAACTTCTGGTTTTGAAACCTCTTGAGAGTTACGGAAGAATCACAGAGATAGCGTGCCACCTACCCTTCCCCGAATGTTAGCACTGTATACAGCTGTGGTACATTTTCCAAAACACAGAAATTCACATTGGTACAGAGGTTATTCACATTTCAGGACTGTTTCCACTAATGTCGTTTTTCTGCTGCAGGATCCAATTCGGGATGCCGCGCTGCATCCACGAGTCTGGTCTCCTTCAGCTTTTCCAGACGAGGATAGTTTCTCAGTCCCTCCTTGTTTTTCAGGAACTTGATAGTTTTGAAAAGCACTGGTCAGGTGTTTTGTAGAGTATTCTTTAATTTGTGTTTGAGGTTTTCTCACGATTAAACTGGGGTTATGGATTTGGGGGAAGAATGCCACCGGGGCGAAGTATCCTTATCATGATAACAATACTATGTCACCATGACTTCTGCTGGCGATGTTAATCTTGATTGGGTTAAGGTGGGACCTTCCAGATCCCTCCGCTGGCAAGTTACTCTTCTTCCCTTTCTATACTCCTCTGAAAGAGACATTAAGTGCAGCTTACACTCAGGAAGAAGAGAGAAGTATCAAAGAATTTGTGTGCATATGCTAAGACCACCACAGTAATTAATACATATTTTAGGGGATTATTGTGAAGCCAAACTGTTTGTTTATTTATTATTTTAAAATTAAATTTCCTTTTTTTCCCCCTGATCACAACATGTAAAGCAGGTGACCTAAATCTTACCAGTCTCACAGACAAAAAAAACAAATCTCACCAATCACTGGGTGTGTGTGTGTGTGGGTGTGTAGTGTGTATATTTACTATTTGCTAACTGACTTCGTAAATTTATGACATTGCAAACATACTTTTATGCAAAGTTATATTTGTGAAGACCATAGAGTATGATACAATTCATTCATTGTCTAGCCCCTACCAAGAATGAGTGCCTAAGATCAATACAATTACCAGAAGTTTAAAAATATATGGGCTTTTGGGGCGCCTGGGTGGCTCAGTTGGTTAAGCATCTGCCTTCGGCTCAGGTCATGATCCCAGGGTCCTGGGATCGAGCCTCACATTGGGCTCCTGGCTCAGCAGGGAGCCTGCTTCTCCCTCTCCCTTGGCCTCTCCCCCTGCTCATTCTCTCTCTCTCTGGAACTCTGTGTCTCAAATGGATAAATAAAATCTTTAAAAAAATGCTTTAAAAAATACATGGGCTTTTAAAACTTAACACCCCAAAAATGAATAATACAATTAAAAAATGGGCAGAAGATATGAATAGACATTTTTCCAAAGGAGACATACAGATGGCCAATAGACACATGAAAAGTTGTTCAACATCACTCAGCATCAGGGAAATACAAATCAAAATCACAATGAGATACCACCTCACCCCTGTCAGAATGGCCAAAATCAACAACACAAGAAACAACAGGTGTTGGTGAGGATATGAAGAAAGGGGAGCCCTTATGCATTGTTGGTGGGAATGCAAACTGGTGCAGCCACTCTGGAAAACAGTATGGAGGTTCCTCAAAAAGTTAAAAATAGAACTACCCTAAGATCCAGCAATTGCCCAAAGAAGACAAAAATACTAATTCAAAGGGATACATGCACCCTGACACTTAGAGCAGCATTATCAACAATAGCCAAATTATGGAAACAGCCCAAATGCCCATCCACTGATGAATGGATAAGGAAGATGTGCTATCTATACACAACGGAATATTACTCAGTTATCAAAAGAGTGAAATCTTGCCATTTGCAATGACATGGATAGAGCTAGAGAGTAGTGTAATGCTGAGTGAAATAAGTCAGAGAAAGACAAATACCATATGATTTCACTCATATGTGGAATTTAAGAAACAAATAAGCAAAGGGGGAAAAAAAAGAAAGAGTCAAACCAAGAAAGAGACTCTTAACTATAGAGAATGAACTGAGGGTTACCAGAGGGGAAGTAGGTGGGGGGTGCTTTAAATAGGTGATGGGGATTAAGGAGCGCACTTGTGATGAGCACCGGGTGATGTATGGAAGTGTTGAATCGCTATATTGTACACCTGAAACTAATATTACACTGCATGTGAACTAACTGAAATTTAAATAAAAATTTTTTTAAAAAATGGGTTTTTAATTTAAGCCATTTAACAGGGTAAAAATAGTCAAGATTGAGGCTGTGTAGTCCCCTACACCCTAGGCAGGACATTTCACTCTCAGCTCTTGACCTCTGAGGCAGAGACCAAAGCCACAAGTCTTCCACGGTGAAAACTGAGACATTTAGACATTCTAGAACGCCAGCATAAATCTCATTCAAGAGCATTTGACTTTCACCAACTGAAAGAAATTGCAAATGCTTTCCTCATCACTTTAGGAGCCTGCACCTGGGGGCGGGGGCAGCCCAGCTGCTAACAGTTAGGACTCATTTCATAAATGCCGCGTCTTTGAAAGAACCATAATTTGAATCTTTTTTCTAATATGAAGAGTGAAAGAGTGACTATTGTAGTGAAAGGTGTAGGAAAAAATTAGATGCCATGGAAGTTATAAGCACTTCATCAAATTTACGTTGAATCTCAGGCCCAAGAGAAGCCTGGAGTTCTGTTACCATCACAGTGCGGGGTACAAATAAGTCTTAAACACTTGTGACTGGTACAGGCGTCCTTCCACTGTCTGCCTTTTGCTTTTCTTTCTTTTTTTAAGATTTTATTTATTTATTTGACAGAGAGAGAGCGCGAGGGCACGAGCAGGGGGAGGGGCAGAGGGAGAAGCAGGCTCCCCGCCGAGCAGGGAGCCCGGTGCGGGGCTTGATCCCAGGACCCTGGGATCATGACCTGAGCCGAAGGCAGACGTTTAACAGAACTGAGCCACCCAGGCAACGCAACCTTTTGCTTTTCTTTCTTTTTTTTTTTTTTTTTAAAGATTTTATTTATTTATTTGACAGAGAAAGAGAGGCACAGCGAGAGAGGAAACACAAGCAGGGGGAGTGGGAGAGGGAGAAGCAGGCTCCCCACTGAGCAGGGAGCTCGATGCGGGGCTTGATCCCAGGGCCCTGAGATTATGACCTGAGCCGAAGGCAGATGCTTAACGACTGAGCCACCCGGGCGCCCCCCCTTTTGCTTTTCTTAAGTAAAGCGACTGATAGGTCTGTTGTAGGGAGGGTCGGGGAAAATACCTAAAGATAATATTGCAACCCCTAAGAGACCTGTTTTCTTTTACTGTTGCTCCATATCAACTGGCAAAAATTTAGCTCTCTCTCTTTCTCCCTCTTCTACTCTCTCTCCCTCTCTCTCTCTCCTTGGTTCCCCCTCTTCAGAACCTCAGACGAGGGTAAGGAATAAGAAACCATGCATTCGTTATTGGAAAGGCTTGCGGGTACCTAAATAAATAACTCTCCATGTCCAGAATAAACACCATGTTTGACATTAAAGGGCCACATTAGACTCCTGACACATTTAAAAAAATACTAGCCATTTCTCTTGTGAAAAAGACTTAAGAGTGGCTGAACTTCGGGGTGATCCCCAAGAACCATGTGGATGACATCTGAGAGGTTGCTGTACTCAGAACCACCCAGAGGGCTTCTTAGCAAGAGCTTCTGGGTTCCATGGCCAGCCTCTCTGATTTGGTAGGACCCAAGAAGTTGCATTTCTAACAAGTTCCTATGGTATGCTGACACTTTCGGCCCAGGACCCCTCTTTGAGCATGACTTCTACAGACCAACTTATTTGTGTAGGTTATTTTCTGCCCAGGTAGCAGTGCTGACTAAGTGGATGTGATGAACTAATAATGCAACACCAGGACAAAACCAAATTCAGCCTGCCTCGCTACAATTTTATTCTAATTAACATCTGCTCTCTCTTGGGCTCTCTGAAAAACTCTTTTGATGTTTGTATTTGTAACCACCCCCAAAATGAGTTGATGCAAAAGTTCACTTGATTGCCAAATGTTTCCTTTGTGATGAGAAAGGATTTTCCTTTCTCTAATTTGAGAGATGTTTTGTTTCGTCTTCAACAGTGGCTCAAGCAGGTGTTTCTTTCCCTCTGACATCTGGCAGGCCACACTGGCTCAGAGTTTTCTAATCTTTTTCTTACCCTTTGCCCCTTGGAATCTTGAGGTTATAAGGCCTGGGGCTTGTTTTGTGTTGCAGGGATCTTTGACAATTTCAGCTGTAGCTCTTTTTTTTTTTAAAGATTTTATTTATTTGACAGAGAGAGACACAGCGAGAGAGGGAACACAAGCGGGGGGAGCGGGAGAGGGAGAAGCAGGCTTCCTGCGGAGCAGGGAGCCCGACGCGGGACTCGATCCCAGGACCCTGGGATCATGACCTGGGCCGAAGGCAGACGCTTAACGACTGAGCCACCCAGGTGCCCCCAGCTGTAGCTCTTTTAGCCTCAGATGAAAATCTGTGGCTTCTGGAAGTCATCAAGTCAAATGAAATAGTTTCGGATATACTACCCACCTTGGCATTCTTCAGGGATATGATCCAAGACTAATCAGTTCTCCACCTGGAGAATTCCAAATACAGTCTGCTCCTCCTCGTTCTTACTAGGTGAGACCTTCTGGAATATAGCTTTGGGGAAATAAGCCGAAACACCACCACCATCACCTTAAGAAAGCAGTACGAAGAGTTCAGCAGAGACAGAAAATGGGGGCCAGAGAGGTTTTCTGGAATATTCACTGGTGCCTAGAAAGGAGGGGGAAATGAAACAGTACAAGACAGTGACTGAGTCCTTGCTTACTGGATGGGTGATCACTCTTTTAGAGGGAAATGCAAAGGGAGACTTGTAAGGGCCAAGCTATTATTCCCACATTTTAGTTCATGAGCAAAGTCGGTGCCCATTTTGGCTATAGAAGGAGCTGATCCGGAGCCAAGGGCATGGTTTGTTATGGGCCTGGGCTGGGCTAGTGTCCAGCGTAAATGATCAGGCACGTAGAGCTGAGGCTGGAAGTTGGTCAGACAAGTAAGAACAGGACTGTGGTTAGAGCCTCCTGATGGAGGCAGACAGGCGAAGGTGGGGAGATGATTCACTTTATTGAGCAATCCCCATGGGCCTGCCGGGGGCAGAAGTGTGTGCTTGGGGTCTCTGTGGTTAAAGAGCCACTTCAGGGAATGAGACAAGCAAAGGCATGTTGCCAGATAAAATACAGGACACTCAGTTAAATTCAGATTTCAGGTACACAGTGAATATTTGGGACAGTCCTCCACTAAAAAAAGGTCTTTGTTGTTTATCCGAAATTTCACCGAGTGTCCTGTATTTTTATTTGCTAAATTTGGCAGCCTTACATCCAGGAGGCCCGGGTCAGATGGAGCAGGGGGGCAGTGGCTTCGTGGAGGCAGGCCACATGGCCCCCAAGGGTTCTGCCCAGAAGGCGGGCTTGCTGAGGAGTGCAGCCGAGCCCCCGCGTCAGTGGGGGCATCAGGAGACCTGCTTTCATCGGGCCTAGGGGAAAGCTATAGGCTGTGTCCAGGCAGACTTTGGACTGAGTTATGGACTGAACAGTAACATTTCACATTTTTTCAGAACTTTTTTTTTTTTTTGAAAGCAAGAGAAAGGTAGGAAATCCTAGGGTCCAAGGGTATGACTTCAGGCAGACACTCTGAATGGGAATTCTCCATAGCTAGTTGGGGAGTGTGACCCGATAGGGCAGAAGGGAAGAGAAAGGTAACGAGCATCCGCTCAGGGCCAAGCATTTTCTATTTGCTTCTGTATTTATTTTCACAACAGCCACTGTAACATAGGGGGGTGTCAGTGCTTAGTAACTCCCCAGCACCCCAGCCCTTATCAGGATCTGCCTCACCGCCTTCTCCTCCTCCACCCCCCATCCCTCCATGCACGTATCCAAAGCCCGGACTTGGCTGCTCCAGTTTCCATGCAAATCTTATTATCTAAACTGAGCCAACAGGGAAGTCTTCTGAAGCCTTGGAATGAGACACAGAGACTGAGCCTCTTAATTGTGGGAAGAAAAGTTAGAAGGTCATTTGGACTCAGAAGGTCAGTTTGTCCTTTCAGGACAATGCCCAGACCGGTGGGTCCATGCCATTTATAGTGCAGATGAAGCAGGAGAACGTGGAAGAGAGAGGCAGAGAAGGAGAGAGACAGACAGACAGACAGAGATAAACTACTGACACCTTTCCAGTTCAGCTGTCCTTACCACTGGCTTGACAGACCCGCTCGCTTATAATTCATCTCAATTTTGTTTTTAAATTCTGAGGGGTTTCTTGGTCCTCATAACTAGTGTGTTGTGAACTAGTCATTATTGTGAATTCTTCTTTACAACACCTCTTGTGGCAAATAATTGATAACACCTGTCACTGACTCCGACAGTCCCCGCTCTGCATGGCTCTAAGATGCCTGCTTTTTCTACAGCATCCCGCTGAGCCCCCTTTCGTTTATCCAACCCCTTCCTGTCGGGTGAGGTGTTTGGAATCTTGGTCAAGTCATTGAAGGTAAATGATTCACAATTTACCTGAAGATTAACTTGTTAAATGACCAAATTACTGGAATTGGTCGGATGCATTCTTTAGCTGGATCTAGAACAGTTGGCCACGGCCATTTTGCAGGCATGGGCAAAGATATGGCACAAGGCAGGAACAGTACATGGTAAAGAGAAGAAATAGGCAGAAGCAAGGGTGTAAGATCTCAAATTAGAAGGGTGGGAAACCACATGTATTTAAGGGAAACTCATTATTTATTTGCATATACAACTTTTACCCTTGGAAAGGTCCTGGGCATTAAAAGATGTGAAATCCATAGGAAATTGACATTCAACTTGGAATGAGTCTGACTGACATCATAGCTCGATGCTAAAGGGACAGCCTTGGAGAAGCTATGGCTAAACCAAAACACGGGGGAAGGCCTCAGATTTTGACTAGGTCGTTCAGCAAATAGATCATTTGAGGAATTGATTTTTGGCAAATTGGTTAATCAGAGAGGTGGCTTTCAGAAACATGGGGATTCTGTGTGCTGTTTCCATTTGACTTGATTCATTTATTTGTCAGGGCTCTTTTAGATTCAAGGACGGAAACTCAAAATGGCATTGGCAAAAATAGTAATTTACCGGAAGAATATGGGAGTGTGCTATGCTAATGGAGGAACAATCAGGCAGCTAAGGGGGAAGGGCAGAGCTCCAGTGGGTCCTCAGGAGCCACGCGCAGGGACGGGCTGGCCCACCGCTGCTGTCAGCCCAGCCTCGCTTATGGTGCTCGGGCTTCTGCCAGGAGACAGCTGATTGGTCCCAGCCTCAGATCCCAGGGCTCCCATTCCTGCAATGGACTGCCTTTCTGCCCTGTTTTGGTTTGAAAATTGCAGAGGAGTTCTCTGGCCAGCCTGAGAAAGGTACCCCAAAGCAGCACGGGGCAGAGTTTCCAGAAGGGGAATGATGTGGGCAGACAAAGGAGTTGCATGGCTCCTGCAGGCTTCATGAGAAGCCGGGAAAGATGTCCTCGCCTTGGACACCCACAGTGTAGCTCTTGTTGATACAAAAGGACAAAACTAGCCAATTCCCTAAGTGAACAGACCCTCAAGCCTCTTGTCTCCACCTGCCTGCTTAAAATGGTGATCCCCCCTCCACCTTACCCTGGGAGACAGCAGAGGCCCCTCCAACCCTCAGATCAGTGGACAGCAGATGGATGTTGCCAGAGGGAACAGAAAACCCGCCAGCCAGATCAGGCCTCACTTTGAACATGGCAGTGGCTGTTTACTACATTCCACAGGGATTTCTTGTGAAGGGGATGAAAAGAGGGAGAGGGCCAGGGACCCAGCTGAGGGGCTCTGTGCAGCTCACCAGAGCTCAGTGGGAATCAAGGCTGCCTAGCCATCCAGCCTGGCCCCGGGAGCAGGCAGGCGTGCCGTCTGCATCACGCCCTTGATCTCTAGGAGAACTGGTGAAGAACCAATCGGATGGCCGTCTCCTGCCAAGGACTCCGTCACCCGGCTCTGGTGGCTGTTTCTAAAGTGGCGGCTGCCGGCTCCGCGTGCTCTCTTGTTCATGGAGGACATATGGGCCAGGCAGGGATCAACGATGGAGCATCTGGCACAGGGGCAAATCAAACAGCCTCCATGACTAATTTAAGAATGTTGCTTCTCCATTGTTCTTCCTGTGGCCCCGTGCAAAGTTCACCCGGCGTCGCAGGCTGGGAGAAGCCGCAGCTCCACCTACAGCAGTCCCCGGGATCCAGCTTGTTTTCCTTAAAAGTGAATCGATAGCTCTTTCTTTGAAGTTAGAAACAGCAGCTCCCTATCACTGAATCCTGAACTCTCCCAAGCGTGGCTAGCCCCTCCTCGCCAGCCCCCAGGCCCCCCTGTTTCTTATTAGCCATTTATCATCTTGCCTCAGAAGGCTCTCTTTTTTAAAAAAACTCTACTGAATTCAAGTGTGACATGTTCTATTTCTGCAACTGAGCCTTTTCTCCTCCTGGTTCAAATAAAGGAAACAGCAAATATTAAAGGGCATGAGAGAAAAAGGCACAAATGCCTGGACCATTAATAGACAAGATTGCCTGTGGTTCTGATTTTGGTGGTTTATGTAATAGCCAGAAATGATCTTTAAATTAAATACCCATTTTCTTTTAAATTATCTTTAATGGCACAATGCAACCATGTGATTTTCAGCCTAAGGAGAGGGTTTGGTAGGATATCTGATCCTTCTTATATATTCTTTTTTTGGGTCAGGCTCACATGTCACATAGCTTATTTCTGAAGTTCTCTCCTGGAAATGATACATCTTTTCCTCAGAAGTTATTCGAATGTGTAAAAAGGTGTGCTGTGGGATAAGCCAGGTCTTTTGTGTTTGTCTGAATCCTAGCTCATTGATAACACCCATTTGGCTGGCATGGTACCAATGTCTCCTGCTTCCCCACCTCACTCGGTATCACACGCTCCTGGGGCTCTGAGTGCTCACAGTCGTGGGATAGTCAAGATTATTGTGGTTAGTCAAGATTACTCCGCCCTTGGGAACACCTAGAAATATCTCCGGATCCTATTCCTAGCAGAGAGAACCTATTTCATTCAGAAGAGAGGCAAATGCTAACTTTCTTCCTGCTGTCCCCAGCCAGCTCCCAGCTCCTGGAGATGATTCTGGAATTGCCTTACTGGTTATCTTCATTGGATTTATTCAGTGCAGTCCTAACTCCTTCTTCCCTTCGCTGACATAGGCTGGCATCCTATATAAGACAGGCTGTCCTAGGCCGGTAGATGATCACTGAGAGACAAGACAGATGGAATCTAGTTCTAGCTCCGTCATGAGCTTGCTGTGTGCTCAGAGACAAACTACAACTTCTTTGTGTCTCTGTATCTGTACCTTCTTTTAAGATGTACATCTTCTGATGTGGTTATCACATGGTGGGAGTGGGCAAGAGATGTGGTGAAAGCTATCCTTCACAAGCAAGGTGATGATAATGAACCAACATGTGCTTTGATGGCCCTATCTTCTAGTGTTCAGAGCATTCCACTAGGTCTTAACTATTCTGACCTACTCAGAGACATATTCATCAAATGAAACTTCCAATCGATTCCTCCAGATTTCCTTGGGACTGGGCAAGAAGACAATGCAAGCCTTTGTCTGGAGCTCGTTCCTCTTGGTTGCGTGACTACCCATTATGGCTGTCTGATGATGACAGCATGATCATTTGTCTCGTAATTACAAAGCATTTTCGTTTTACTGCCTCTTTTAATGTTGCCAATAACCCTGTGGAATAAATATTATTTCCCCTATTTTATAGATGAAGAACCTGAGGTTTAGAAAGGTTAATGACTTATTAAATGATGCTTGGCTAGTTAAGGGGTAGAGTTGGAATACAAAACTAGGAGTTCTGATTTCAAATCTAATAATTTCCATCTTTCTAATGGTTTTCAAGCTGTTTTCTCAAAGGTCTGGGTTTGGGGAGGGATCTCAGGGGAATAAGGGGGCCAAGCCAGGGAAGCTCAGATCACCTGATTCAATCAAAGCATCTTTTAAAAATGTTTTCTATTTTATATTTATAGGATTCCACACTAAATTTGGTTTTGAACAAAATGTTCCTGGTGCTAAAAAACAAAATTTGCGAGCCACAACCCTATACCGTTATGTGTTGAAAAGGAAACCTTTTCTCAGTCTCCTCTTTAGCACTCAGAGGATTCTTCCCTCTTTGTTCTAGGATTCTCAGCTTGAAGTCTTCTTCCCCAGAGGAGCTGACCGCAGGCACTCCTTCTCCTCTCAGTCCGGTGAGCCACATTCTGTTTTGGTGGATCTTTCGCAGGAGAAGTGTTCTGCAGCCAAGGTCGTTGACACAAAGCCAGATGTTGTGCAGCCCAGATAGAGACCCCGTTCCTTTCCTTAGAAAAACTGAGCCACATGTTCCAACTTGCCTCATAAATATAAAAAGAAAAGGTTAGTTTCCATTTTAATTAGATGAAATAATTACATGTCACACATCTCCTAAGCAGTTTTGTATTTGCCCGAACTGTAATGCTGACATTAGCATTCAAAGATGCTCTTCGCACTGGGTACGGTTGTTGGTGTTAGAGACTGCCATGTTCCTTGTGGCCACAAGATGTCAGGCAAATATGGCCGTGGGATGTAGGTGCAGGAAGGTGCCTTGGCTCCTGAAAACGCCATTGATGAGTTCATTAGCTGATTAAAATCCTTCCAACAAGCTTGTTGGAAGAGTGGAGGGGAAGTCTATGAAATGTGTCATATCGTTATCCTCTTGATAGACGTACTGAACACCACTAGCTGGTAATCAGATTAAGATGAACAAATATTGATTGTATATGCTTGCATGATTAAATCCTGAATAATTAAAGGCCACTGAATTTCCCAGATCTTTCTCTAGCGTGTGTTACCATGAGCAACATGTGCTGTATTTAGAGTACCATGAGTAGAGGATTCGTTAGAGAAGCGATCTCCTTTGAAGGTTTCTGTTTGAAAATCTGATAAAATGAAGAAATGGGTTTCAGTAATTTTCATAAAATCATGAGACACTTTGTAGACTGGAATATATTAAATTAAATAAAGCCACATGTCTAAACATGTGCATATATCTAAAGTATAGTTGTTTCCTCAATGATTTGAAGGATAGGTGTTGTTAAATAATGGCCAGCCTGACTGACACCCCACCCTCGCTATTCTTTTAGCCTCCTGAGTGACTTCCTATAGCAGCTTCCTTGGGATCTGAAGGAAGAAAACAATCATGACAAGCAAAGATTGGGTCCAATCAATACGCAGTTATTGAGTTCCTACAGAGGGCCAGGTGCTGGTGAGGACGCAGAAGACCTTGAGGGCATGGTCTATGCTTCACCCTTGCTGCTCTCCTTCTCATTTATTTCCTTTCTCTCAGTATTCTGCTTCTTAACCCTTCAAATGCTGCTTACTGTTAAGCTAGAAGATAAGGAGATGAGCCATTATTCATTTACCTTTGAAATCATATTGACCTCCTACCACATGCTAAACTTTGGCTTGAAGATACCAAGATAAATTTTAAAATCGTGCTCACTTCAGGGCGCCTGCTAAGAGCAATTCCAGTCATAGGGAGGAAAGAGAGAAGAGGTCCAGGGTAAGCTAGTTCACTTTAGTCAAGTGAGGCAGAAGTTACACGCTTCTCTTCCTTCCACATTCCACTGGCTTTGAGAACAGACACATGGCCAAATCTAGCTTCAGAGGAACGGTGGCGGTGGGGGAGGGGGTGGGGCAGCAGGGAAATACAATTTTAATAAGGTGAAAAGGGGAAGAATAGGCTGTGGGGAACAACCAGTAGCCTGAAAAGGGTTATAAAGGGAATGCTGTGTTGTAGAATCTGTACATGGTGAGGCACGGCTGGATTATGGCTGGTGTGGCTGCTAATGTGTCTGGTGGGGTGGGGCCAGTTTGAAAGTTACAGGGAAACATTTTAATGGGACCAACATGCTGACTCTGTGTTTGGGGTAGCTCACTCTTCTCCTGGTGGTTCCTTTGTTATGGCTAGACTGGAGGCAGGCCGCTGTTGTAGGTCCAGGTCAGAGATGACTAGGGGTGTGGAGTAGGACAGGAGAATTCTATATTTGAGTATTAAATAGTGGTAAGTTCTGGTAGCTTGATGCATTCATCTCCAAGGTGGGATTGGGGGCATTAACTTTTTGTGTTGGACTTACCAGGCATCTTGTCCAAGGAGGTAGAAGGAAACCCTGGAGTTTCCATCACTATATTCACACTAGACGACATTTATAATTATACCCCCCACGCAGAGATTCTGATAAGAACCAGGGCCCCTCAGCCCCAATGTGGGGACTAATAGAGGTATATTTTATTTTGGGAGATGTGCCAGAAGACATCAAAGACTGAGAGATCAAAGGCTGGCCTTCTATATTAGGGATTAGTAAGCTTTTTCTGTAAAGAACAGGCTAATAACATATTTTAAGTATTGAGGGCCATATGATTTCTGTCGTAACTACTCAATTTTATAATGATGGCGTGCACACACACACACACACACACCCAGCCATAGACAATATGTGAACAAATGTTTCAATAAAACTTTATTTACAAAAACAGGCGATAAGCTGGATTTGGATCGACTGACCCCACTGCCTATCTTAGATTATCTCTTTATTCACAAAATCTTTCTGGAAAGAAGACTCAATACTATTGATTTTTTTTTCTAATAATCTTAATTATGTTTGTTTACCCATCCTGAGTTTGTAGCCAGACCAACATGACTGGAATTTGGGATGTTTTAAAGCTACAAGTCATAGAGAATCTTTTAGTTTTTACTACCACACAGACATATGTCACTCCTATTGTGTGGAATTCCACAACTGAGTTGAGTTCTCAAAAGCCAGTCTTATTTCCCTCCAAGTTCCAGAGTAGCAACATACTCTGTATCTACTATGAAACCCATTTTGCGAATGAGCAGTCCAAGTCACGGCTATGCTAGTAAATGAAAGAACAGAGGTTAGATGCCAAATTAGCAAACTCCAGGTTCAGCATCCTTTCCACTCTCACATTTTCCTGGGTTTATTCTAACTCTATAAGTATAAAATTTGGACAAGGAAAAAAGTCAATTTAGCCTAGTGTAATGACAACAGGGAAATGTGGTAATATGGGTATGGCAGAAAATTATTAGGATCCGAGGGCTATAAAAACAAACAAAACCAGAATGTAAACCCAAGTTCACTGCCTAACACCTTCTTTATATCTACGGCAAACATGACCTTTCTGGAAAAAGGAAAGAGGTGATTTAGTCATCACAGCTAAAGCAGGTTTATGTGACTGTGTGTTTGGATTTAATCTCTACACTTCATTAAGCATACGGTAGTGAACAATGTCTGCTTCCTACTGTACTGATGAGGGGGGATGTGACCAGAAATATCCTTCAGACGTCTGTGAGCAGCTTCTGGAAGCTGCCAGGCTTAGCAGATGGAATTCAGGAAAATGTTGATTCCAAGGCCCCTCGTTCTTACGGCAGTTGTATTACAAATCGGAGGTCCTCGTTCTGGCCAATATCGCTCCTCGTAAATCCTTCCCACCCTGAACCCCACTCCTGTAGGAATCAACTGCTCTCTTTTCTCTGTAAATCGTGCTCTAGTAAGGCCTATAACACTTTTATCCATTTATAAGTCTCTTCCTCTGTTTTTTGGTTTTTGGTTTTTTTGAGACAGCAATTAGGTTAAATCTTTCCACCTAGCATGGGGCCTGGCCCTTAGTATCATTCTACGGATGTTTGATAAGGGAAGGAAAGCTTCCCAATACCATTTTTTTTTTTAAACTTTGCTCTTTACATTCACTTTCCAAGTAATGAGTGTATGACAACACTTACCTCCTCTTTCCCTCCTCCTGCTTGGCTCCATCCCATGCTCGTCCCTGGTGGGAAGCACGGCTTTGTATGTCTTGGCTCCTTTAATCTCTTTACACTGCTTGAGATCATACTGCAAGCTGCTCTAGAATGAGACAACTTGAGGGGCCCCTGGGTGGCTCAGTTCGTTGAGCCTCTGCCTTTGGCTCAGGTCTTGACCCCAGGGTCCTGGGATAGAGCCCCGCATCAGGTTCCCTGCTCAGCGGGGAGTCTGCTTCTCCCTCGGCCCCTTCCCCCACTCGTGTTCTCTCTCTCTTACTCTCTCTCTGTCTGAAATTAATAAATAAATAAAGATCTTTAGAATTAGCTTGCATTTGGATTCTGGATTCTCTCCTATTCAGCTCTATGGCTTTCCATGTCTCAGCTTCCTGGTCTATGACATCATCAGGAAAATGATAGTATTTAATCCATAGGTTTCATGAACTTTGAATGAGAAAATACATGTAAGGTGCTTAGCACAGTGTCTGGCACATAGTCAGGGCTCCTTAGGTTTTTAACTCTTAATATTCAGCTTGAGAGCTGACAGATATTAGCAGATGAGAGTCGGTCTTTCAGATGCTTTATGCTCAGTGAAGTGATTATCCACATAGCGTCCCTCAGACTTGTACCTCCACCACAACTAGGTGGAGGCAGGACCCTGGGGGGCAGAGAGACCTAAAGGAGAAAGGAGAGAGGAGGAGTGGCCAGCCACCCTCTGAACTCCCAGAGAACGGTAAAGATACTGTTTGCACCAGGCTCTGGCCTAAGCATGATTGTGATGGGCTAAGAGCAAGATTGGATTCTCTCTGGGAATGGCCCTTGTGGCCTCCCAGCCATTGTGCAACATAATGGCAAGATTACAAATGTCCTACTTAGGTGGTAAAGCAGTTGATCAATAATTATTTATTGTATGCCTAGCAAAGCACCATCCTGAAAACATTTGCCCTGTACCCTAAAAATGATCCCACGCAACACTTGTTCTAATGCAACAAAGGCGGACTAGGAGTGATATCCAAGGCAGTTCGAGAAGGGATGGGTTCCTGCCAGAAATGCCTCTGGGTGTAGTTCATGGGCAGGAGGCAGGCTGTGGAGAGGAAATGATGACAAGGGTAAGACATTTCACCTCACAGAGGTCTTCTGACACATACCATTCAAATGGAAATGAAAACCGCGACAAATTAAGGAAAATTAAAAGCTCTCCTTTCTCCTTCCCCTTGTAAGACTCATTCTGGGGTGTATGGCCCAGTCAGGCAGATGGGAGAGGTCAGCCCTTTCCACTTCCAAATATACATCAGAGTCGCACTGGGGAGGAAGCGCAGGGACGGCTTTGGGAGGCTCACTCATGCAGAGCAGGCTCCAGAGGAGGTGGTTTAGCTGACCCACCCCAATGACGGCTCCCTACATCTTCATCTCCATTCCGTCAGCTCGGGCTCCTGTCAAGCCTCTGCCACTTTCTTAGCCTTTATCATGCAAGGGGAAAAAAATCATCCTTCCTATCTTCTGTGGGTATTGTTAAGAAGAGGTACGCTTTCCTCTTGACTGTATAGTCATGTTACAGTATGTTATAAATAAATCATGTTTCTCTAAGAGAAAAGAAGACAGAGGCAGAAGAGGGGGAGGGCAAGGTTTATCAGATGGAATAGATGCCAGTTAGGAGAACCTGCACTGGAATGTTAACATGGACTGAACAGGAAAACACACTGCTGGCAAACTCAGGTGTGAGCAGCCTCAACTGGGTGCGGAAGAGGCGTCTGCCAGGTAGACTGCCTTTCGATGGAAGGAAGCCTCAGGCAGGAGCAGGAAGGAGGTCTGATTAGTGCAATGCCCTAATTGCTTAATGCAGGTAGCTCTGGGGACAGGGACTCCTGCAGGGAGACAAGGCAGGATCAAGGGAACCCAGGATCCCTTTCGGAATTATTTCCATGAAGGAAAAAAACAACACAAAAGATATTTAAGCAACTCTAATGTTATAAAAGATAACAGTTTGAAAGATTTAATTCCTCCAATGAATCTCGGTAGAGGAATAATATCTACTCTGCATCCATTTGAATCAACTCCTGACTTCTGCCTAGGGATGCATTCATTCATTCATTCACTAAAATCTTGATAAGCACTTCCCGTGTGCTGCCTGAGATATATATTTGGGTAAGATAGGCACAGGAGGCATGAACAGATGATAAATAATCAACATATTAAATAAAATATATATTTTAGAAGATGATAAGTGCTCTGGCAAAAAAAAAAAAAAAAAAGCCAACAGAAAAAATAGAGTAGGGATGTGGCAAGGGGTTGGTAGTTGACATGTTAAGTATGGTGGACAATGTCGACCTTATGCTACAAGTGATATGTAAGCAAGAACTTTGAGGGTATCTGGGGAAACAGTGTTCCAGGCCAATGACACAGCAGAGCAAAGGTCCTGAGGTAGGAGACCTAGCTTGTTCTGAGTCAGCGAGGGGGCCTGTGTGGCCAGAACAGAGATTTGGGCTGCTGGGTGGCAGAAGATGGGAGTGTTTGATGGCATTTTGCCTCAAGCCCATTATGAGAGCTTTGGCCTTCATTCTGATGGCATAAGGAGGGAATGGCAGCGGTCGTCATGGGGAAGCTGCTGGCTTTTCACCTGACAGGATTTCTGAGAGGCCAACCAAGCAAAGCTCTCACTGCTACCGCAGAAGAGGACCTAGTATGTTGTAGAGACCAAGGTGTATGTGAGCCCACAGGGCTCTGTCATCTCCAAGCAAGTGCAGAAAAATCCCTTCCAACTGTTCAAAGCCAAGTGGGATTTTCTTTGGTATTTCAATTTCTTCCCCCTGTACTTGTCCTAGCAATAGGTGGTCAGGTGTCAGGTGAAAGAACACTGGATGAGGGGTCAGAGGTCAGAGGTCACCCTGTCACCTGGGTTAGTCTTAGGCTTTTCTTCATAGGTTAATAAAAGTGATTAAACCCCATTCAGTTTCCCTCACAGGATGGGGGGATGTGCACCATCTTAAAGGGGAAGAGGTAGGGAAGGATCTGTCAGCCACTCACTCCCTGCCAGACAACAAGTGGAGCTTGACAAGGTTTATTTCTCCTAGTAAAAGAAAACCCATCCAATACTGAGAGATATAACACAAATAGAAGTCTTTTCCCCCTTAGGTTGATAAACAGAATTAGGCTATTGGCGCTGAAGAGGGTTTTGGAGTGTCTGTGTGTCTTGGAGACTGGGATCCAAACCTAGGAAACCCAGGATTAAGACAAAAAACAAGGAATTTCTGGTGTGCTTTTGCCAGAATGGAAATGGTGATTATATCCCAGGGAGTAAACTCCTTGAAGATAAAATCTTCATTTTATTGATCTATATTCATGACTAATAACAGTGCCTTTATTGAATAGAGTGAGTAAATAAGAATTGACAAAGAAATAATGAACAGACAATAAACAAACAGGTAAAGAATGGTTGCATGGATGGATGGAAGAATCAATGTTTGTGATTCTCCATGGGTCATAGTTTTTTGTTTATTTTTGTCATACATGGCTTTGTCACTTAGGGAGACCTCTCTGGCTCGGGAAATTATTTTTTGCTTGGAGAGTAAGAACTGTTAAAAAAAAAATGCTGATTGTATGGAAAGAGGTAAGAGGAGACACAGCGTCTGTGCTACTCATTTCACTCTAGGCCACGTTGGAAAATGGACTTCACGTTGAACTGAAGACATGGCCAGTGTTTTGCTCTCTCAGTGAAGTTTAATTATTATTTTTTATTTTTTAAAATTTATTTTTGTTATTTTTTCTATTTAATAAGCAGCCCCTCAGTGACGTTCATAGGAGCCATGGGGACAATGTGAGAGGCAGCATCTGAGTCCCTTGCTACATGAGCAGAAGTACACAGAATGCCCTGGAATTTAACCCTATTTCCTTCCTTTCTTTCTTTCCTCTTCAGCCTCCTCACTTCACTCTGTCTCTTCAGCTTCTTTCTCTTCTTTTAATCATCGACACACTTGCCCTTTCCATGGTGCGCCATCTTGTTTTGTTTATCCTGAAGGCTCCCATTTATCTAACCTTATCTGAATACCTCTGTCTCTTGCCCTGTTCCACTACAGTTTTTCTCCATTCTCCCGCTGTGCAGTTTTGCATGCTTTATCTCATCTATCCCCTTCCATTATGTCTCATGAAGAAATTTCTGTTGGCTCATACCTTGGTGAATCTTTCTTCCAGATATTTGTGTTTTCTGCCTCCTTTTACTTTTAATTCTTAATGAGAATACTTAAACCTATTTTAGTGGATGATTGAAGAAAAAAATCAGTCTTACCATCTCTGAGAAAAGAATAAATATTGTAAGTTTTTGAATTTACCCTATAATTAGAAAGTGAGGCTGATGTGGGTCTAGATGTCAAGATATTTGGGACTGTATTTTTGAGATGTCTTGGAATGAAAATGGGCCTAATCTTCCATGTTCCAATGAAATCAGGGTGAATTATTGAGCTTCTCAGTCTCATGTAAAGATTCTCTGTGTGTAGTCATACCTCTGGGGTGGGGTGGGAGTTGGAGTAATTCACTAGACACAGTACTTGGATCATGTGCCTATGATGACCCCTGCCCCGAAGCATTATCAGTGATGATCATTTTGTTCCATTTAAATTGTTAGGAGCTTGGGAGCTAGAGGTAAAGAAAAAGAAATGAATCCATCTCCAGGCCATTATACTTTCAGCCAAAGTCACATCTAAATCTTTTGCCATGTTCCTTTATCATGTGGCTTTGATTCTTCATTTGATCTACCCTTTTTAAAGTCAGAAGAACATGAAGTCGGGAAAGGCAGGGGTGCATGTTGTCCATGCATCCTCTTTGCCTGTGTCCAGGTGAGGGCAGAGTGGCTGCACCAAGAGGGGATGTAACGGAGCCAGACCCATTTGTTGCTTCCGTGAAACCAGAAGCAATGGGAGAGTATCTAATGTAAGAGAGTTCTTATCTTTTGAGTTTCTTGCTCGGATTTCCCTCTTTTGTTCCACTGAGAGAATCCACAATTTCATGGTCTCATAAAAAAAAAAAAATGCATAATGACCAACAGTGAGTGTGGGCAATAAAGCACACAAGGCACTTTGACCAGAAATGAGAAAGAAGTTTAAAAAAAAATAATAAATAAACGCTTAGGGATGGAATGAAATAAAAACATGTATATTCACTATGGTTGTTTCTGGCTGGGGGTGATCTTGGAAGACTTTAATTTTTAATCTTTTAGTTCCTCGGTATTTTTTTTTTCTCCATTGATATATTTTTTTAAAACTATGAAATTGTATAATTAAATACAGTAACTTTTTTTTTTAAAGAATGCAGTAAAAACTGTTGAAGTATGACTATCTTCTTCTTAATGTCCAAGTGACCCCAGCAATCCTAATTGCTTGGAACAAAACCTTTGCCATAGGTGAGAATGAAGAATGCTGTTGTATGTTGTGATGCTAAGTGGATTGGCTTTAGGGTAATCTGTGCAATTCTGAGACATGTTGATTTATGAACTAATTAATGGCACACAACAAAAATACTTAATAGAAATTTGCTCTACCCCCAGCCTGAAAAAACCTTCAAACAACAGCAAAATGGGTTTTGCATGTTAGAAAATTAAATTCAATATATATTTATGAGGCCATTCAAAATGTGGAGTCCTTTCCTACTAAGTCCCGAGTAAGCAGAAATGTACATGTATCAAAACCTAATTGTGCCAGAGTCTAAGGCTTGAGGAATAAATTAAGTCTTAAGCTACAAAAGACATTGGACAATAATTTTAAGGCTTATTATAGCTCCGATGATATGGGCATTAATAAATCCAATAGGAAGAAAGAATAAGGAAAAACGACAAATAAGACATACCTACTGGTTTTCCTTGGCAAAATGTTGATTGTTGATAATTCATTTAAAGTCTCACTGATGTCTCTGCACTTTAGGGTCATTGTTCCAGCAGCCTGTTAATGGGGACTGAATAGGGTGTTGAATATTTCATAGATTTTTGTGTCCACTTCTTGTTTCCAAGGTGGGGAGGGGATGGAAAGGATTTTACACTGTGTAAAACATTCAACTTTCATCCCACAAACCTTTATTGAGCACATGGTTTGATAAAGTACTATTATAGGCTATGGGTAAAATTTGATGGCATTCAGAGGAGGGAGACATTATTTCAGACTGGAAAGAGAATTGTCTTTAGAACTGGCCTTTGAAATATCTGTGGGACCTAAAAAATACAAAAGTGTGGCTAGGAAAGCTTTCAGGATAAAGAAGCAGTATGAACAAAGACATAAGAATGGGAAAATATGGGGCATGTAATAGATAGAGTAAGTAACTTAATTGTTACTTTGTGATAATTGTGATAAAATAAGGTTCACAAAGGCACACAAGGGAGCTAATGTTGGAGAGGTGGTAGGGGCCAGATTATGGTTAAGCCAAAAAACTTGGACTTTATGTGGTAGACAATGCTGTTATTGAACCAATTTTTACTGAACATCTAGGTGGGTGGCCCTATGAATAAGACATGCTACTTATTCTCAGAGATTTCAGTTTTCTGGAATAAGATCACAGTGAAAAAAAGCAATTTCAGTACAAAATGGGAAATCTGTGTTAATACAACCAATGTAGGGTCTAAGTGGACACATTACCTAATATATTCTTGAGGGTCAGGAATGGTTTATTGGATAGATGACCTTAACTCTGAATCCTGGGAATTTAAACAAGAATATATGGAAGAAAGTCATGCTATGTTTGGGAAAACTGGAATTACCTCAAGAAGGCTGGGACTTAGATTGTGAAAGGGGGATGAGAGTAGCCAAAGACAAACTTAGCTAGAGAAGCAGCGAACAGACTATTCCAACACGTGCAAGCTGAGGCAAACCTTCCTACTGTTCACCGAAGTCTTGTTGCCTGCTTTTTCTGGGCACATGGGAGGACTGTACTTCTATACCTCTTGAAATTAAGCATGGCCATCTTTCCTATGTCTAATGGAATGTGTATGGGAAGAAACATTTAATGACTGGTATTCAACTCTATATCTGGTTGTGTTGTCATGAGATTATAAAAACAGGTGTTGACATGGAAGTGGAACCCTGAGACATCACGTAGAGGACTGCTTCCTTGAAGAGTCATATCAGGTTCCTTTGAACCCATCAGACTTCGTGTGAATGAAAAATAGATGTGCTTTCCCAGTGCCTTGCTAACACCAGCAGGGGTGCATGGTTCCTGTGCTCATCCATGGCCCTGCTAAAGCTGGTGGGCACATGCAGACCACACTCTCCTTGATTGCCTGGTTTTAGTGGTCGGGGTGGGGGCTTGCATTCCTGAGTCCACAGTACTGTAACAGTCAGAGAGATGGTTCTTGGCAGGCCATCACCCCCAGGGCACTGCACAGACTGCAGAGTGAAATGCTCCCCTGACTCCAAGTCTTGTGAAAAAGGCCTATTTACTTGTCCTGGAGCTTCCGCCCCTGAAGGACAGGCTTCAGGTTAGTCATACATCTAGAGGCTATGGAGTAGCTCTCAGGGAATGTAGGAATCTAAACATAACACTAAAGAAAGTCATCAAACCACAAGGGAAGGGAGCAAGAAAAGAAGAAAGGAACAGAGAGGAACTACAAAACAACCACAAATCAATTAACAAAATGACAATGAGCATATACCAATCAATAATTAATTTAAATGTAAATAGACTGTATTCTCCAATCAAAAGACATAGAATGGATGAGTGGATTAAAAAAAAACAAGACCCATCTATATACTACCTGCAAGAGACTCATTTCAGATGTAAGGACACAAACAGATTGAAAGTGAAGGGATGGAAAAACATGTTCCATGCAAACAGAAACCAAAAGAAAGCTGGACAAAGTACCAGACAAAACAGATTTTAAAACAAAGACTGCGATAAAAGACAAAGAAGAGCATTACAAAATGATAGAGATCAATCCAACAAGACAATATAACATTTGTAAATATTTGTGCCCCCAACATATGAGCACCTAAGTATATAAAACGATTATTAAATGACCTAAAGGGAGAAATTGACAGCATTACAGTAATAGTATGGGACTTTAATACCCCACTTACATCAATGGATAGAGTATCCAGACAGAAAATCAATAAGGAAACATTGGCCTTGAATGTCACACTAGACCATATGGTCTTAATAAAGATATATAGGACATTCGATCCAAAAACAGAAGAGTACACATTCTTCTCAAATGCACATGGAACATTCTCTAAGATGGATCATATGTTAGGCCACAGAACAGGTCTCAATAAATTTAAGAAGATTGAAATCACATTCAGCATCTTTTCTCACCATGATATTTAAAACTAGACATCAATTACAAGGGGAAAACTGGAAAAATCACAAATGTGTAGAGATTAAACAGCATGCTCCTGAACAACCAATGGGCCAATGAAGACTTCGAAGTTGGAATCAAAAAATACCTTGAGACAAATGAAAATGGACCTACAACATACCAAGATCTATAGGCTGTAGCAAAAGCAGTTTTTAGAGGGAAGTTCATAGTGATACAGGCCTACATCAAGAAACAAGAAAAATCTCAAATAAATATCTAACTTTACAACTAAAGGAACTAGCAAAAGAAGAACAATGCCCAAAATTAGTAGAAGGAAGGAAAGAACAAAGATCAGAGAGGAAATAAATGAAATAGAGACTAAAAAGACAATAGAAAAGATAACTGAAATTAAGAGCTGGTTCTTTGAAAAGATAAACAAAATTGACAAGCCTTAACTAGACTCCCCACGAAAAAAGAGGGCTCAAGTAAATTAAATTGGAAATGAAAGAGAAGTTACAACAATACCACAGAAATACAAAGGATCATAAGAGACAATTAAGAACAATTAAATGCCAAAAAGTTGGCCTACCTAGAAGAAATGGATAAATTCCTAGAAACATACAATCTTCCAAGAGTGAATTAGGAAGAGATAGTAAATCTGAATAGGTCAATTAGTAATAAGGAGATTGAAATAGTAATCAAAAATCTCCCCACAAACAGAAGCCCAGGACCAGACAATTTCACTGGTGAATTCTACCAAACATTCAAAGATTTAATACCCATCCTTCTCAAATTCTTCCAAAAAATTGAAGAGGAGGGGAAATATTTTCTAACTTATTTTATGAGGCTAGCACTACCCTGCTACCAAAACAAGATGAGGACACACACACACACAAGGCCAATATCCCTGATTAATATAGATGCAAAAATCCTCAACAAAATACTAGCAAGCCAAATTCAACATTACATTACAAGATTCATACATCATGATGAAGTGGGATTTATTCCAGGTATGCAAGGAAAACTGGACAGCCACATACAAAAGAATGAAACTAGACCACTATCTTACAAAAAATTAACTCAAAATGGATTAACAAATGTAATACCTGAATCCATAAAACTTCTAGAAGAAAACATAGGTGGTAACCTCCTTGACATTGATCTTGACAATGATTCTGTGGATTTGACAAAAGCAAAGCAAAGCAAAAGCAAAGACAATAAAAGCAGAAATAAACAAATGGGAATACATCAAAATAAAAAGCTTCTGCATAGCAAAGGAAACCATCAACAAAATTAAAAAGCAACCTACTGAATGGGAAAATATATTTGCAAATTATAAATATGACAAGGTGTTAATATCCAAAATATATAAAGAATTCATTCAACTCAATAGCAAAAGACAATCTGATTAAAATATGGGCAGAGGATCTGAATTGACATTTTCACAAAGAAGACATATAGATGGCTAATAGGTACATGAAAAGATGTTCAATATCACTAATCATCAGGGAAACATAAATCAAAACCACAATGAGATATCACCTCAGACCTGTTAGAATGGTTTATTATAAAAAAGACAAGAAATAACAAATGTTGGCGGGACATGGGAAAAGGGAGTCCTCATGTACTTTTTTTGGGAATATTTTGGGAATATAAATTGGTGCAGTCACTATGGAAAACGGTATGGAGTTCCCTCAAAAAATTAAAAATAGAGCTGCCATATGATTGATCCAGAAATTCTGCTACTAGGTATTCAGAAAATGAAAACATTAATTCAAAAAGATATATGTGCACCCCTAAGTGCATTGCAGCATTATTTATAATAGCTAAGATATGGAAACAACCTACATGTCCACTGATGGATGATTTATATCCATTATATATATCCATATAAATACTACTCAGCCATGAAAAAGAAGGAAATCTTGCCATTTGTGACAATATGGATGAACCTTCAGAATTATGCTAAGTGAAATAAGTCAAACAGAATAAGACAAATGGTGTATAATTTCACTTATATGTGGAATCTAAAAAACAAAAGAAACAAACGAAACAAAACAAAACAAAACAAAATTCATAGATACAAGGAACAGAATGATGGTTGCTAGTGGGAAGGGGGGTTGCAGCTGGGCGAAAGGTGAAGGGGATCAAGAGGTACAACTTCCAATTACAAAATAAATGAGACATGAAGATGTAATGCACGTCATGATGACTATAGTTAATGATATTTTAGAGCATACTCAAAAGTTTCTGAGAGAGTAAATCCTAAAAGCTCTCATCACAAGGAAAAAGTTTTCTTGTAACTTTGTATGGTGACGATTGGTAACTAGACTTTGTGGTGATCATTTCACAGTGTATAAGCATATTGAATCATTCTGTTGTACACCTGAAATTAATATGATGTTATATGTCAATTCTACCTTAATAAAAATAAAAGAGGAAAAGAAAAAGAAATGCAGCATTCAGGTATGAAGACATTAGGGCTTGTTTGTTACTTTAGCAAATCCCAGACTGTCCTGATTGATACACAAACTATAGTTAATAGTATAGATTTTATTATGAGGGCATGAGGACTAATTGGAATTTTTTTTTTTTTACCAGTAGGTCAGTGGCATATGTGGTCATGGCTTAAATTTTTGAGAGTGCTCTCCTGTCAATTTATAGGAAAGCAGAAAGTTATATTCAGTAATCAAGGTGAGAGATAATGAGAGAGATTTAGGATATGGTGGTGAAATAGATGATGCATAGGAGAAATATTGTTGTGACAGAATCTACATGATTTGATGAGCGGTGAGCTACGAGAAGTAAGCAAAGGGTCTAGGATGACTAGGTTTTCCAGCTTCAGGTACCAAAAGAATTAAGTTGCCTTTAAAAGAATGTTTATAGCAGCAGTGTCCACAATAGCCAAACTATGGAAAGAGCCCAGATGTCCATGGACAGATGCATGGATAAAGAAGATGTGATACACACACACACACACACACACAATGGAATACTACTCAAACATCAAAAAAATGAAATCTTGCCATGTGCAACGATGTAGGTGGAACTAGAGGGTATTATGCTAAGCGAAATAATTCAATCAGAGAAAGACAATTATCATATGATCTCACTCATATGTGGAATTTAAGAAACAAAACAGAGGATCATAGGGGAAGGGAAAGAAAAATAAAACAAGATGAAATCAGAGAGGGAGACAAACCATAAGAGACTCTTAATGATAGGAAACAAACTGAGGCTTGCTGGAGGGGAGGGGGGTGGAAGGATGGGGTAACTGGGTGATGGACAGTAAGGAGGGCACGTGATGTGAGGAGCACTGTGTATTATATAAGACTGATCAATCACTGAACTCTATCTCTGAAACTAATAATACACTATGTGTTAATTAATTGAATTTAAATAAAAAAAGAAAATAGATAAAGGAGAGGTGGAAGCATTTTTAAAGGAATGTTGTGACTTCCAAAGTACAAATATAGAAGTATCTCTGAATTAGTGATAAAGTGTAATAGGAGAAATAAATTGGGGAGGAAGGAAGAATTCAGTCCATGAGCCAATTACAATTGAAGATTTCAGGACAGAGTTCAGTGTTTAGGAATTGTGTGCTTCTAGGGTGTGGTTGACCTGAAGAAAATGACTACATAGAGAATAGGGTTGAGAACAGAAGCCCAATCACATATTTAGGGGACAGGAAATGAAGAGTGAACAGTAAAAGGAGTATAGGAAGTTGTAGCATCATAGAAGCTAAAGGAGAAGAGACTCTCTGGAAGGAAAAGGTATTAACTGCTGTGAAAACACTGAGAGAAATAAGGACTGAAAAAATCCATTAGAGTTGAGATTCAGTAACCACACTGGAACTCCGTGAAGAAGGGGTTTCCTGAAAGAGTTCAGAGTGGAGAACAGATTTTACAAAACAGAAAGGGGGTGTGGTGGGCATTGGGAATTGGGAGGCAATGGATATAGTTGGGTATTTTAAGAAATTTGCCAATAAAGGGATTTAAGAATTGGGAAGTTAGACTGGAAAAAAAGAAATATAAATAAAAAGTGGAAATTTCTGTAGAACATTGACTTACAATGGTAATGAATCTGATCAGGGCAACGTCATAATCGTTAAGAGTTTGGGCCAGGGGGTCAGATAGGCCTAAATTTGAGTTCAGTTTTGTCAATGTGTGACCTGTTGAAAGAGGACCTCCCAGGGGTCCCAAATCCATCTAAATGAGTGTTTTCTTGATCTGGCCCCTATCCACGTGTGTTGACCTCACCTGCTACCTCCCTACCTTGGCTTACTATGCGCCAGCCACACTAGCACATAATAAAGGGCACAGTCAATAAGAGCTATTTACAGCCCTCTGTATGCAAAGATCCTCCGGCCTGGATTTGGAGTGGGCTTAGAGAATTTCTGATCTTCAAAGAACTTCAAAGAACTTGCTGAAGATTCTAGTTGATGTCTATATTTTGAGATGACGGTGGCTAAGGCAGCATCTGAGGATGCAGGGAATTTATTTCAAGAATGGGTTTGGGGTGGGAAGAAGATGGGTCCTTGCCTCGTCATGAGAACAGGGTGAGCCCAGCTAAGGCTGTTTCCATGCCTTTGACTAGATGTGGTGCTGGGGCTCATGCTCAAAGGGAGCCCGCACAGGCAGTGTCTGACCACCGCAGGGCTCGGAGGGGCTTCTGTATTGGGGTGGGACCATGGCAACACTTATGCAAAAATTAAGCCTTTAAGCAATATCTATGTCTTTGGAGTGTGAATGCATTTTCCCACCCTATTGTGTGTCCGGGGTTGGACCACAAGGCAAGAAATGAGATTTTATCCATAAAGATTCCAGGAGCATCCAGTACCTATGAAGTACATCATTATTCTAAAAGGTAAAGATTTTTGTTCTTATTGTTGTTCTTAAATAACACACATTCTTGGCAACCACAGCTACCGGGATCAGGCGGAGGCCTGCCCTGGAGCACGGAGCTGAATGCTGCTTCTGTACACCCTAGCCTCTGAATCTATTCTGTTCTTAGGCAGTTTGGGGAAATAGAAGCGACTTCTTAGTTGTCAAAGGGGGAGCACACCCTGGGACTTTCTAGGTCATTACTCCTCTGATAAATTGTTGAATTTAAGCGTTTCATTGGAATGCATCCTCTTCATTAGAAGAGATAGTACCGGGAGGATGTCATCATAGGGCCCAAGGAACAATAACTTCAGAGTCAGCTTTTCAGCCACGTAAATTCACGCTCCTGCTTTTGCTAGGCATATGTGATTGATTTCAGCCATTTTTACATAGCACGGGTCTATATCACCTCATAGCAAAGCAGACTAAGTGATGCCCTAAATATCACAAACAGCTTCTCAGAGAAACCCAGTAAGTATATCTTAAGAGTTGGACTTGCTGATAAGGAGAGACACATGTGACTCATGGCAGAGAAGGAAAAGTCTGTGTGAGGACTGAATGTTTGCTCAGAATCCCAATTTTGGTCTAAAACCTGGTCTTCTCGCAGAGCAAGGAGTTTATCTAACAAAGAAAAGGGATGTTTATTGTTTTGTAGAAGCAGGAGGCTTCTTTGGGAACCTTAACAACTCAGATTATAGATCCAGACCTTTCGTGGAAAAAACGAGCGTATAGAGACTTGTATTCGGCTTTGGCTTTGGTTTTTCAGGGACAGCCTATCTCATTGACCACTCATGACACCAGGCTACCCAGGAGACACATCCATTCATTCACAAATATTTGCTGGTCCCCTACAATGCGCCTGGCACAAAGTAGACCATAAAACAGAGCCCCAGTCTCATGAAGCTGAAATGCTAATTGGGGAGTGAGTGGTAGACAAATGAGAATGTGTATGTCAGCATTCATGCGTCCAGGCAGTGCTAAGTGATACGATGCAAAATAAAACAGAGGAAGAATAGAATGGAAAGGGGTGCAATTTGGTCAAGCAGCTATCTGAGCAGAGACCTCAGCAAGGTGAGGGATACACTTTATGGAGAACTTGGAGAAAAGGCAAAAGCCCTGAGGTATGAATATTTGTGTACTTGAGGAACCAGTAAGGAGCATGGATGACAGGGCACCATGAGCAGGAGGGGGCAGTAGCTGCGGATGAATAGTTTCTCACTGCACTCACCCAGGAGACATGACAGGCTTGGGGTTTTCTTGTTCCTTGTTGTCTTTCCTCTATGAAGATGGGAACCGTGTCACTTGCGCCTCTGTATCTCGTGTGATGGTAACCCTGCCTGACACATAGTAGGTCCAAAGCTGAAGCAAGAACGTCTGGAGTTTGGAAAAAGAAAGTTTGGAGTCAGAAAGTCCTTACTGCAAGTAGAACCCCACTACTTCATATCTGTATATCTTGGGCAAAGCATTTAAACTCCTTCAGCATCAGTTTCTATATCTGGATAGGTACTAAGGATCCCAAACATGAAAGTTGTCAAATGAATGAAATGCAATACACCACGTAAAGCCCTTAGCCCGGAGCCTGTTGATGGCAAGCACTCAACAAATGGGGATGACAGGTGCAGTTATAGAAAGGTTTATAGGTTTCCAGTAGGTAAGTAAGTTGTTTTAGGGACCAGCGGCTGATCTCCAACTTAGAATACTTGGAAAATTTGCTTGGCAGATGAGAAATAATTTGGGGGCTGCTCTTTCTAGTTTATTACTTCTTCAAAATCGAGCAAGACTCCTTTACCAATTTGTTTCATTGTCTGCTTTGTTAGGAGCCATCATCCGGGTCATAAACTAAAATGTTGAGCTGTATAACATATAGGTTTTGGAAAGGATTTTTTTTTATCCAGTCTTAGACTGCTGGCTAGAGTAATCTGGGACTGGGTGCTACTTTCAGTTATAACACAATTTCCCTTATTCCCTGAGAGGAATGAGAGGGATGATATGTCTTCTTTGTGTTTTCACAAGGAGTCCATATGCTTATTCTCCATGTCAGCAAACATATTGTATGGTAATTGCTGGTTTACTGATTTAGACTGAAAGCCATTGGATGGGTTTCCAATGGTACTTGAGTCTCATTATCGAATCCCTACCACCTGAGGTGCATTTATTATAAAGCTAGCGTAATTTAGGTTTCCAGTTCCTGATTTGCATTGTGCCTTTACTTGGAGATGGGGAGAGTAGGGGAGTCCTTTAACAAAAGTTCCTATGACCATTTAATTTTGGTAAAAATTTGCATTAGTAAGATATTTTAACCACAATCGGTTCAACTTACAGGTCTTTCCCCACTGACTTCCCCTCTGTCGCACCCTCTCTCCATGGTGAGTCGTGTTGATGTGGCCAGGAGTGTTTTTGGGATTCAGCCAAGAGAGGATTGAATTGCATATATACTTAAAAAGATATATTTATGTGGCTCACATTCATTTTTTTGTATGGCTAAGTTATTGCTGGCTGATCCAAGAACAGCTTCCAAATAGAACCCCACTGCCCTCCGTCCCAACTCATCTGGTTTTGGGATATAATGGTGAAGGGCCAGAGGTTGTGCTTTGAAATGAATGTATTCCTATGGCTCCAAGAAGGGGAGGCATCGGGCTAGTAGAAGAGAAACGAGGTTTGAACTATATGGTACCAGGAGTTAGTCTATGGAAAATTCTTCCAATCATCCGCTGTATAAAATCATAAGGGTTTGGTTCTTGTTGCTGGAACCAAATCAAAAGAGAAGTTCTCTCCTTGATAAACATTTTCTCAAATTTGTTGGCAATTCTGAAGTGTTATACTATACTACTTATAATTAGTTGTGAAGCTGAAAAAAAAGACTCCTCAAATTGCCAATTATCAGAAACAGATTTTGATCAATGACACTAAAGGAAAGACTAACATATCTTCCCTTTCTGTCTACAGACAACGATACTATAAAATCATTGTCATTGAAAAGGTGTTGGAGGAATATGTGGCCAAAAGTGTTAGGAAAAGATATTATAGAGGTGTGGTAGGTAGTTAATTAATAAAAATGTTATGTTATTTTTCTGGATTTTGTGACATTTGTGATGATTGTTGGCTTTGACATTTTTTTTTCATTTGTGTTTTTCCATTTTTCTTCATAAGTATTCATTTTTTGACCTAACTTTACATTCTTTTCTTAAACTTATATAAGCTTCAGGGCCCACTAAACTGGCTCTATTCCTGCCTACTATTTAGCATGGCACCTGGCTCATCATAGGTGTTCCTTAGACTCTTATTGAGTGAATGAATGAATAAAAAATATGACCAGAGGAATAGATCTCTCTCTTTGGACCTTGGTCTCTTCATCTGTAAAATAACGGAGCGAGAGTACAAGGGCTGCAGGGGATACCTAACCGATGTTCTTTCAGCTGCTATTGTTTCTAATTCAGTGTGGTAGAATTTTCTTTGGTGAGTACGAGTCACATCTCACATGCGGACTTCGCCATCTTTGCCCCTTGAGTGATCACCTGAGTACTTGTCTGTATTTTAGTGTCCTCACCTGTTACCCAAATCAAGCAATTTCTGGGCTGTGTGACTCTGTTATTCAGTAGTTCTGTTTCTATCACACGCTCATACTAGAATGCTCTCGCGCAAATCATAGAATCAGATTTTGAGCTCTCTACTTCTCCATCACTTTTGTCAAATCCATATCTTTAGCCCACTGCCTCATTTCCCCAAGAGAGCTTAAAATAGTATCTAAAAGGAGCGCCTGGGTGGCTCAGTCGTTAAGCATCTGCCTTCAGCTCAGGTCATGATCCCAGGGTCCTGGGATCAAGCTCCACGTCAGGCTCCCTGCTCAGCGGGAAGCCTGCTTCTCCCTCTTCCACTCCCCCTGCTTGTGTTCCCTCTTTCACTGTCTCTCTCTCTGTCAAATAAATAAATAAAATCTTTAAAAAAAATTGTGTCTAAAAATCTCTCCTCTCCCACATGATTCTCTTAAGGATGACCCACAGGGATATAATAGCTGAATGAGGACTGACATTGAGGTCTTATCTCCTATTAGTAAATCCAAAACAAAGAATCACACCACACAGAAATCTGGCTAGCATGTATTTTTTTTTTTTTTTAAGAACACGATTTAACTTATCAAACAGTCCCTTTATGTCGAATTTTCCATCAGCTGAACATCCTACACACTTTTTGCTGAGAACATCTGTGACAGTCTGGAACGTGTTTTTTCCCAGTGTTTGACTTAATGCTTACTCTAAGTATCAGACACTTTCCCAGATCCTGTGATATATCTTAGTACAGTATTAGTGAAGAGACGGCAGTTATGCCTGTATCTTGAACAGTGTCACTCTGAATTGAAAATAGGCCCCCCCCTTTTTTTTTTAACTAACAGAGCTTTTAATTCACTGGCTGATAGTGTCAATAATGCTATCCATTTTTTTTTATTATGTAATGTTAGTCACCATACAATACATCATTAGTGTTTTTTAAAATTTTTTGTTGTTATGTTAATCACCATACATTACATCATTAGTTTTTGATGTAGTGTTCCATGATTCATTGTGCATAACACTCAATGCTCCATGCAAAACGTGCCCTCTTTAATACCGATCACCGGGCTAACCCATCCCCCCACCCCCCTCCCCTCTAGAACCCTCAGTTTGTTTCTCAGAGTCCATCGTCTCTCATGGTTCATCTCCCCCTCCGATTCCCCCCTTCATTCTTCCCCTCCTGCTATCTTCTTCTTCTTCTTTTTTTCCTTAACATATATTGCATTATTTGTTTCAGAGGTACAGATCTGTGATTCAACAGTCTTGCACAATTCACAGCGCTCACCATAGCACATACCCTCCCCACTGTCTATCACCCAGCCACCCCATCCCTCCCACCCCACCCCCCACTCCAGCAACCCTCAGTTTGTTTCCTGAGACTAAGAATTCCTCATATCAGTGAGGTCATATGATACATGATTGACTTATTTCGCTCAGCATAACACCCTCCAGTTCCATCCACGTCGTTGCAAATGGCAAGATCTCATTCCTTTTGATGGCTGCATAATATTCCATTGTATATATATACCACATCTTCTTTATCCATTCATCTGTTGATGGACATCTTGGTCTTTCTACAGTTTGGCTATTGTGGACATTGCTGCTATAAACATTGGGGTGCACATACCCCTTCGGATCCCTACATTTTATCTTTGGGGTAAATACTCAGTAGTGCAATTGCTGGATCATATGGTAGCTCTATTTTCAACTTTTTGAGGAACCTCCATACTGTTTTCCGGAGTGGTTGCACCAACTTGCATTCCCACCAACAGTGTAGGAGGGTTCCCCTTTCTCCACATCCCCGCCAACATCTGTCGTTTCCTGACTTGTTCATTTTAGCCATTCTGACTGGTGTGAGGTGGTATCTCATTGAGGTTTTGATTTGGATTTCCCTGATGCCGAGCGATACTGAGCACTTTTTCATGTGTCTGTTGGCCATTTGGATGTCTTCTTTGGAAAAATGCCTGTTCATGTCTTCTGCCCGTTTCTTGATTGGATCATTTGTTCTTTGGGTGTTGAGTTTGATGTTCTTTATAGATTTTGGATACTAGCCCTTTATCTGATATGTCATTTGCAAATATCTTCTCCCATTCCGTCGGTTGTCTTTTGGTTTTGTTGACTGTTTCTTTTGCTGTGCAAAAGCTTTTTATCTTGATGAAGTCCCACTAGTTCATTTTTGCCCTTGCTTCCCTTGCCTTTGGCGATGTTTCTAGGAAGAAGTTGCTGCAGCTGAGGTCGAAGAGGTTGCTGCCTGTGTTCTCCGTTAGGATTTTGATGGACTCCTGTCTCACATTGAGGTCTTTCAACCATTTGGAGTCTATTTTTGTGTGTGGTGTAAGGAAATGGTCCAGTTTCATTCTTCTGCATGTGGCTGTCCAATTTTCCCAACACCATTTGTTGAAGAGACTGTCTTTTTTCCACTGGACATTCTTTCCTGCTATGTCAAAGATTAGTTGACCATAGAGTTGAGGGCCCATTTCTGGGCTCTCTATTCTGTTCCATCAATCTATGTGTCTGTTTTGTGCCAGTACCATACTGTCTTGATGATGACAGCTTTGTAATAGAGCTGGAATTGTGATTTGTACCAGCTTTGCTTTCCTTTTTCAACATTCCTCTGGCTATTCGGGGTCTTTCTGGTTCCATACAAATTTTAGGATTATTTGTTCCATTTCTTTGAAAAAAGTGGATGGTATTTTGATGGGGATTGCATTGAATGTGTAGATTGCTCTAGGTAGCATTGACATCTTCACAATATTTGTTCTTCCAATCCATGAGCATGGAACGTTTTTCCATTTCTTTGTGTCTTCCTCAATTTCTTTCATGAGTATTTTATGGTTATCTGAGTACAGATTCTTTGCCTCTTTGGTTAGATTTATTCCTAGATATCTTATGGTTTTGGGTGCAATTGTAAATGGGATCGACTCCTTAATTCCTCTTTCTTCTGTCTTGTTGTTGGTGTATAGGAATGCCACTGATTTCTGTGCATTGATTTTATATCCTGCCACTTTACTGAATTCCTGTATGAGTTCTAGCAGTTTTGGGGTGGAGTCTTTTGGGTTTTCCACATAAAGTATCATATCATCTGCAAAGAGTGAGAGTTTGACTTCTTCTTTGCCTATTTGGATGCCTTTGATTTCTTTTTGTTGTCTGATTGCTGTGGCTAGGACTTCTAATACTATGTTGAGTAGTGGTGGTGATAGTGGACATCTCTGCCGCATTCCTGACCTTAGGGGAAAAGCTCTCAGTTTTTCCCCATTGAGAATGATATTTACTGTGGGTTTTTCATAGATGGCTTTTATGATATTGAGGTATGTACCCTCTATCCCTATACTCTGAAGAGTTTTGATCAAGAAAGGATGCTGTACTTTGTCAAATGCTTTTTGTGCATCTATTGAGAGGATCATATGATTCTTGTACTTTCTTTTGTTAATGTATTGTATCACATTGATTGATTTGTGGATGTTGAACCAAACTTGCAGCCCAGGGATAAATCCCACTTGGTTGTGGTGAATAATCCTTTTAATGTACTGTTGGATCCTATTGGCTAATATTTTGGTGAGAATTTTTGCATCCATGTTCATCAAGGATATTGGTCTGTAATTCTCCTTTTTTGATGGGGTCTTTGTCTGGTTATGGGATCAAGGTAATGGTGGCCTCATAAAACGAGTTTGGAAGTTTTCCTTCCATTTCTATTTTTTGGAACAGTTTCAGAAAAATAGGTATTAATTCTTCTTTAAATGGTTTGGTAGAATTCCCCTGGGAAGCCATCTGGCCCTGGGCTTTTATTTGTTGGGAGATTTTTGATGACTGCTTCAATTTCCTTAGTGGTTATAGGTCTGTTCAGGTTTTCTATTTCTTCCTGGTTCAGTTTTGGTAGTTGATACATCTCTAGGAATGCATCCATTTCTTTCAGGTTATCTAATTTGCTGGCATAGAGTTGCTCATAATATGTTCTCATAATTGTTTGTATTTCTTTGGTGTTGGTTGTGATCTCCCTTCTTTCATTCATGATTTTGTCATTTCTCTTTTCTTTCTGATAAGTCTGGCCAGGGGTTTATCAATCTTGTTAATTCTTTCAAAGAACCAGCTCCTAGTTTTGTTGATCTGTTCTACTGTTCTTTTGGTTTCTATTTCATTGATTTCTGCTCTGATCTTTATTATTTCTCTTCTCCTGCTGGGTTTAGGCTTTATTTGCTGTTCTTTCTCCAACTCCTTTAGGTGTAGGGTTAGGTTGTGTATTTGAGACCTTTCTTGTGTCTTGAGAAAGCCTTGTATTGCTATATACTTTCCTCTCAGGACTGCCTTTGCTGCATCCCAAAGATTTTGAACAGTTGTGTTTTCATTTTCCTTGATTTCCATGAATTTTTAAAATTCTTCTTTAATTTCCTGGTTGACCCATTCATTCTTTACTAGGATGCTCTTTAGTCTCCATGTATTGGAGTTCTTTCCGACTTTCCTCTTGTGATTGAGTTCTAGTTTCAAAGCATTGTGGTCTGAAAATAGGCAGGGAATGATCCCAATATTTTGGTACCGGTTGAGACCTGATTTATGACCTAGGATGTGATCTATTCTGGAGAATGTTCCACGGGCACTAGAGAAGAATGTGTATTCTGTTGCATTGGGATGGAATGTTCTGAATATGTCTGTGAAGTCCATTTGGTCCAGTGTGTCATTTAAAGTCTTTATTTCCTTGTTGATCTTTTGCTTAGATGATCTGTCCATTTCAGTGAGGGGGGAGTGTTAAAATCCCCCACTATTATTGTATTGTTGTCGATGTGTTTCTTTGCTTTTGTTATTAATTGCCTTATATAATTGGCTGCTCCCATGTTAGGGGCATAGATATTTACAATTGTTAGATCTTCTTGTTGGATAGACCCTTTAAGTAGGATATAGTGTCCTTCCTCATCTCTTATTACAGTCTTTGGTTTAAAATCTAATTTGTCTGATATAAGGATTGCCACCCCAGCTTTCTTTTGGTGTCCATTAGCATGGTAAATGGTTTTCCACCCCCTCACTTTCAATCTGGGGGTGTCTTTGGGTCTAAAATGAGTCTCTTGCAGATAGCATATTGATGGGTCTTGTTTTTTAATCCAATCTGATAACCTGTGTCTTTTGATTGGGGCATTTAGCCCATTTACATTCAGGGTAACTATTGAAAGATATTAATTTAGTGCCATTGTATTGCCTGTAAGGTGACTGTTACTGTATATTGTCTGTGTTCCTTTCTGGTCTATGTTACTTTTAGGCTCTCTCTTTGCTTAGAGGACCCCTTTCAATATTTCTTGTAGGGCTGGTTTTGTGTTTGCAAATTCCTTTAGTTTTTGTTTGTCCTGGAAGCTTGTTATATCTCCTTCTATTTTCAATGACAGCCTAGCTGGATATAGTATTCTTGGCCGCCTATTTTTCTCATTTAGTGCTCTGAATATATCATGCCTGTCCTTTCTGGCCTGCCAGGTCTCTGTGGATAGGTCTGTTGCCAATCTAATGTTTCTACCATTGTAGTTTACATATCTCTTCTCCTGAGCTGCTTTCAGGATTTTCTCTTTGTCTCTGAGACTCGTAACTTTTACTATTAGATGTCGGAGTGTTGACCTATGTTTATTGATTTTGAGAGGGGTTCTCTGTGTTCCCTGGGTTTTGATGCCTGTTTCCTTCCCCAAATTAGGGAAGTTCTCTGCTATAATTTGCTCCATTATATCTTCTGCCTCTCTCTCTCTTTCTTCTTCTTCTGGGATCCCAATTATTCTAATGTTGTTTCATCTTATGGTATCACTTATCTTGCAAATTCTGCCCTCGTGATCCAGTAGTTGTTTATCTCTCTTTTCCTCAGCTTCTTTATTTTCCATCATTTGGTCTTCTATATCACTGATTCTTTCTTCTGCCTCATTTATCCTAGCAGTTAGCACCCCCATATTTGATTACACCTCATTAATAGCCTTTTTGATTTCGACTTGGTTAGATTTTAGTTCTTTTATTTCTCCAGAAAGGGTTTCTCTAATAACTTCCATGCTTTTTTCAAGCCCAGCTAGTATCTTTAAAGTGATGATTCTGAACTCTAGATCTGACATCGTACTAATGTCCGTATTGAGTAGGTCCCTGGCAGTCGGTACTACCTCTTGTTCTTTTTGTTGAGTTGATTTTTTCTGTCTTGTCATTTTGTCCAAAGGAGAACAGATTAATGAGAGAACAAAATGCTAACAGGGTAATAACGTCCCCAGAAAATATACTCTAAACAAATCAGAAAAGACCTGAAGCCAGGGGAAAAGAAAGGGAAAGAAAGGAAAAAGAAAAAGAAAAAAAGAAAAAGAAAAAGAAAAAGATAAAAACAAACAAAAACAGAACAAAACAAAAAAAACAGAATATGATCAAATATGATCAGGCTGGTGCATAGATCAGTGCCACACACTAGATTTTGGGTGTATTTTGGTCTGTTAGAAGAAAGTGCCTCCCAAAATTTTAAAGAAAGAAAAACTTATATATGTACAAAAATAAGGGTTGATATGATGAAGGGATGGAATATGACTGTAAAGATGAAAATTATAAAAAATTTTATAAAAGGAATTGATAAGAAGTTGTTTGAAAAAAGAAAGAAGAATATTTAAAAAAAAAAAAAAGGAAAAAAAAAGGAGAGAATGTGATCAGGCAGGAGAGTAGAACAAAACCATACACTAGAGATTTAGAGTATATTTTGATCTGTTAG
Source organism: Mirounga leonina (assembly GCF_011800145.1). Taxonomy (NCBI): domain Eukaryota; kingdom Metazoa; phylum Chordata; class Mammalia; order Carnivora; family Phocidae; genus Mirounga; species Mirounga leonina. The sequence goes on from NW_023270447.1 coordinate 4,868,574, forward strand.
AAGAAACTATCTCAAAATTCTAAAAAGAGAACAACTTATATATATATGCCAAAAATATGGGTAACTACTATGAAGGGACAGAATATGACTCTAAAAATGAAAAATAAAAAAAAATTTTTTTTTTTTTAAAAAGGGATTGATAAGATGTTGGTTGAAAAAGGGAAAAAGAAAAGTACAAAAAAAAAAAGTTAAAAAAAAATTAACTTTGAAAGACTAAAGAATCATGGGAAAAAAGCCATGGATTCTATGTGCAGTATTCCCCTAGCGCTGGAGTTCTGCTGTTCTCATTGATCGGTAAACGTGGTCTTGGCTGGCTGTTCTCGCTGATCTTCTGGGGGAGGGGCCTGTTGCCATGGTTCCCAAATGTCTTTGCCGGAGGCAGAATTGCCCCGCCCTTGCCGGTCTGGGCTAAGTAATCTGCTCGGGTTTGCTCTCGGGAGCTTTTGTTCCCTGCAAGCTTTCCGTACAGCTTTGGAGGACAAGAGTGAGAATGGCGGCCTCCCAATCTCCGCCCCAAGAGAGCCGAGAACTCGGGGCCCCACTCCTCAGTGAGCCCCCAGAGAAAAGCAGTCAGTCACTCCCATCTCCCTGGTCTCCGGCCGCACTCCGAGCTCACCCAGCCTGTGACCGAGCGTTTCTATCTCTGGCACACGACCCCGTGTGGAGTCTCCAAACCCAGCAGATCCCTGCGGTGCGCTCCCACGCCGCTCCTCCCCGGGGAGGAAGAGGAGTCTCCCCGGATCTGCCGCTTGTTGGCTCCCTGCTGGAGGAGCAGTGGCCCGACTGCGCCGCGGATCACAGTTTATGGCAACCCCGAGCTGAGAGCCCGCACCTTGGCTCCATCTCTGCAGCTGGCTTCCCTGCTCCAATACCTGGGAGCTCTGTGGCACTTAGGCACCCCCAGTCTTTCTGTGACCCCGAGGGTCCTGAGACCACACTGTCCCACGAGGGTTCCATCCCCCACTTAGCCACCAGAGCGACGTCCCTCAGCGGAGCAGACTTCTAAAAGTTCCGATTTTGTGCTCCGCAGCTCTATCACTTGCCAGAAGCGGCCGACAGTGGCCCCCTCCCCCACCGTCTATCCTCCTGAATATTGCCTCAGATTCACTTCTCCACACGTCCTACCTTCCAGAAAGTGGTCGCTTTTCTGTTCAGAGAGTTGTTGCTATTCTTTTCTTCGATCTCCTGTTGAGTTTGTAGGTGTTCAGAATCGTTTGATCCCTATCCAGCTGAATTCCTGAGACCAGACGAAATCCAGGTCTCCTACTCCTCCGCCATCTTGCTCTGCCCTCCATCATTAGTTTTTGATGTAGTGTTCCATGTTTCATTGTTTGCATATAGCACCCAGTGCTCCATGCAATACGTGCTGTCCTTAATACCCATCACCAGGCTAACCCATTCCCCCCACCCCTCCCCTCTAAAACCCTCAGTTTTTTCTCAGAGTCCATAGTCTCTCATGGTTCATCTCCTCTTCCAATTTCCCACCCTTCATTTTTCCCTTCCTTCTCCTAGTGTCCTCCATGTTATTCCTTATGTTCCACAAATAAGTGAAACCATATGATAATTGACTTTCTCTGCTTGACTTATTTCACTTAGCATAATCTCCTCCAGTCCCATCCACGTTGATGTAAAAGTTGGGTATTCATCCTTTCTGATGGCTGAGTAATATTCCATTGTATATATGGACCACATCTTCTTTATCCATTCATCTGCTGAAGGGCATCTCGGCTCCTTCCACAGTTTGGCTATTGCGGACATTGCTGCTATGAACATTGGGGTGCATATGGCCCTTCTTTTCACTACATCTGTGTCTTTGGGGTAAATACCCAGCAGTGCAATTGCTGGGTCATAGGGTAGCTCTATTTTTAAATTTTTGAGGAACCTCCACACTGTTTTCCAAAGTGGCTATACCAACTTGCATTCCCACCAACAGTGTAAGAGGGTTCCCCTTTTCCACAGCCTCTCCAACATTTGTTCTTTCTTTCCCTGTCCATTTTTGCCATTCTAACTGGTGTAAGGTGGTATCTCAATGTGGTTTTGATTTGAATTTCCCTGATGGTTAATGATGATGAACACTTTTTCATGTGTCTGTTAGCCATTTGTATGTCTTCTTCAGAGAAGTGTCTTTTCATATCTTCTGCCCACTTTTTGACTTGATTATTTGTTTTTTGGGTGTTGAGTTTGAGAAGTTCTTTTTTTAAAAAATTTTTATTTATTTGTTTGACAGAGAGAGACACAGTGAGAGAGAGAACACAAGTGGGGGAGAGGGAGAAGCAGGCTTCCTGAGGAGCAGGGAGCCCAACAAGGGGCTCAATCCCAGGACCCTGGGATGTTGACCTGAGATGAAGGCAGATGCTTAACAACTGAGCCACCCAGGCGCCCCTGAGAAGTTCTTTATAGATCTTGGATATCAACCCTTTGTCTGTAGTGTCATTTGCAAATATCTTCTCCCATTCTGTGGGTTGCCTCTTTTTTTTTGTTGACTGTTTCCTTTGCTGTGCAGAAGCTTTTTATCTTGATGAAGTCCCAAAAGTTCACTTTCACTTTTGTTTCCCTTGCCTTTGGAGATGTGTCTTGAAAGAAGTTGCTGTGACCGATGTCGAAGAGGTTACTGCCTATGTTCTTCTCTAGGATTTTGATGGATTCCTGTCTCACATTGAGGTCTTTCGTCCACTTTGAGTTTATCTTTGTGTATGGTGTTAGAGAATGGTCGAGTTTCATTCTTCTGTATATAGCTGTCCAATTTTCCCAGCACCATTTATTGAAGAGACTGTCTTTCTTCCATTGCATATTTTTTCCTGCTTTGTTGAAGATTATTGGACCATAGAGTTGAGGGTCCATGTCTGGGCTCTCTATTCTGTTCCACTGGTCTATGTGTCTGTTTTTGTCCCAGTACCATGCTGTCTTGGTGATCAGAGCTTTGTAATATAGCTTGAAATCAGGCAACATGATGCCCCCAGCTTTGTTTTTCTTTTTCAAAATTCCCTTGGTGATTCGGGGTCTTTTCTCATTCCATACAAATTTTAGGATTGTTTGTTCAGGCACTTTGAAAAATGCCATTTGTATTTTCATCGGGATGGCGTTGAAGGTATAGATTACTCTGGGCAGCATAGACATTTTCACAATGTTTATTCTTCAGATCCATGAGCATGGAATATTTTTCCATCTTTTTGTGTCTTCCTCAATTTCTTTCATGAGTGTTCTGTAGTTCTTAGAGTATAGATCCTTTACCTCTTTGGTTAGGTTTATTCCAGGGTATCTTATGGTTTTTGGTGCTATTGTAAATGGAATCAATTCTCTAGTTTCTCTTTCTACAGTTACATTGTTAGAGTATAAGAAAGCAACTGATTTCTGTGCATTGATTTTGTATCCTGCCACATTACTGAATTGCTGTATGAGTTCTAGTAATTTGGGGGTGGAGTCTTTTGGGTTTTCCACATAAAGTATCATGTCATCTGCGAAGAGAGAGAGTTTGACTTCTTTGCCAGTTTGAATACATTTTATTTCTTTTTGTTGTCTGATTGCTGTTGCTAGGACTTCTAGTACTATGTTGAACAATAGTGGTGAGAGCAGGCATCCTTGTCATGTTAATAATGCTGTCCATTGATGGCTCAAGATCTATAGCTGAATACGTCTTCTACTATTTGAATTTACAGCTTCTTGAGAACTAAACAATTTGTTTTCAATGTAAATGAGAAATTCAGAAACAGCATGAAAGTTCCTGATTTAATCTATGAACTCCAGTTACCTTCATTATTTATTCTAAAATTCCAGTATTTTTCATGATCTGTATTCTTCTCATACTGTTCACAAGAATTCTTTTTAGCAGAATGCCTTGGGATGGAAGAATGAGGACTACGTCTTTTTGTTTCATAGAGTTTTAAATATACTTGCACACAAACAACTTAACATTTCTATAATCTGGCTCATTTATTATATGTATTGCCCATACACAGGCTGACATACAAGAACTTGTCCCCCAATGCGAAATGAATGACTGTGCTTTTCGGCCAATGCTTATTGAGAGGCAGTAAAGATTTCTTTCCATTGCCTAGTCTTTTGCAGGAACATGTTGACCTCTGCTTGGTGCTCTGAGTAATAGACCTATGCCAGAGGTTGCCAGGGCAGAAAGCCAAGACCTGGGAAGAGCTAAGTCTCAGCAGGAAAAGGCCAGAGGAGAGGAAGTCATTTTATAATTTATCAAAATAGGAATACTTGGAGCCCAGGTTTTATGAAGAACTAAAAATTGTCCTTTTAAAAAAATTTAAAAAAATGAAATTCACATTTTACTTAGATTGAAATATACTAGACAAAAATTTTTGCTTTCACCAAAAAATAAGAGTGGTTTACCCATCACCTGTCAATAAACTACAAAACTTTCTCTTTTCTTTTTCTTTTTTTTTTTTTTTTGCATTCTCTTGGCTAGCGATGTCAAAGTGAGGCATGGCAAAACAAAGCACAGACACAGAGAGAAGCATGTCAGTGTCCAGGACCCTTATTTCTGATTCCATGATGACTACACAGCAAGTATCAAATATATACCTTCTAAAAAGCTGGTAAAATAGTTTGTCTGGAGGCTCAACAAAGGATGGGATGAAGTAGCAGCATCCAGATTTGGATTCATGTCTGCTGGGTACTGGCGAATGCTCAATAAATATTTATTGAATGAATTCAGTGACCTAGAAATGGAGGTCATGTCTCTTTTTTGATGCTTGTTCATAGATATTTCCCCAGCCACTCAAGCTGAAACACATTTACTAGAGTCCTTGTGCCCCTGAAACTCCACCATCACCAAAAGTTACTACTAGAGAAAGCTAGAAACTCCCTTATTTCCCTAATTTTTATGGTCAAATGATTCAAACTACTGTTTCCTTAAGGAGAAAGCAGAAGCACTTTTCCAGTTCCTTGTTGGCTATCTTCCATTCATCAGAAAGAAAAATTAGACGATCTGGAAGGCAGAGCCACGTTTCTCCCCTTGCTTTTGTTTTTCACTTGGAAAGGAGGTTGGTGCTCAAATGTTGTTTAACATAAACTGTTTGGTACTCTCTTCTCCAGCTCTCTCTGCCTCACTGCAAATGGGCATATATAGTCCTTGAGTCTCTGGATCTGCATCAATGCTTGGGTGCTAGACTAGTGTCTCACAGGCAGTTCCAAAGTTATGTTTCATGAGGGGTGCCTGAGTGGTTCAGTTGGAAGAGCGTGTGACTCTTCTTCCCAGAGTCATGAGTTTGAACCCCATGTTAGGTGTAGAGATTACTTACGTAAATAAGAAAAAAAACAAAACAAAACCCAAAGTTATCTTTCATGAGAGTGCTAATGATAGCAGGTGCATCACAAATACTCTGGGGATGGGAGGGAGGAAAGATAGAAAAGCAATTTATGCAAAATCATGGAACAGCGTTGTGAGTTTTTTTCTTCCTGGGGTTTTTGAAGGCCATGTATGATAAATAAGGCACCGAATACCCAACCCTATAAGTTGAGCATACATTAGGCATAAACACCTGATTCACGTGTATGGTTAAACCCCCATCCAGGGAATCTCATTAGCAAATACATTAATTAGGATCCTGTTTACTTTGCTACTGTCAACAATTGTTTGAGCTAATCTATTCTACCTTCATTAAAAGCAGTACCAGTTAGTGCATGAAAATGTATTTCAATTTTATAAGAAATTTAGGACGCATACAGAGTTTCTCTCTCTACATATCTTCTGATCATTTGATATTTTAAACATAGGAGCAAGGCTGGAGGTTTATCCTAAAAAGAACTGCAAATGAAACCACAAATTATAGTATCCCTTCTGTGGACATTCATCCATGCATTCATCATTCATTCATTCATTCATGTAATTACGGGTATTAGGGATACCCAGAACAATAAGCCTTGGCTCCTGTTTTACATTCTAGTATAAATCAGGAACATCAGCGCATATAACAGATACGAGCCCAGCCTTGCCGTCTTGTGGGTACAAATGAAGGCAGAATTGTACGAACACCCTAAATCTCAATGTTCTAAGCCAGTAGTCAACAAACTACTATGCATAGGTTGGATCCAGTCTGCCACTTATTTGTGTAGATTTTATTGGAACACAGCCAGGCCCACTTGTTTACTTGTCTGCGGCTATTTTTGCCCTGCAACAACAGAACAACAGAGTAGTTGTAACAGAAAACCTATAGCCCACAAAGCCTAAAATAGACACAACTTGGCTCTTTCCAGAGGCAGTTTGCAAAGCTCTATTCCCATGCCTCCAGAATGTATGCAGTTCCCCCAGGGGGCTTACACATCAGTCCTGGGCATTGCTCTGAGGATGTCCATTGTGGGGAGCTGGGATTTTGCAGGTACCCTTTGAGGGTAGGCTCAGAAGCTGCTGGCCTCCAAACATCCTACAGAAATGCCACTTCAACAGGATCACCCAGGGCTGCTGGCCTTGGTGGCTTTGATGCCATAGCTTTCACTGTCCCCTCTGCACTGATGACTATGTTGCAAAATATCTTAGTTGTTATTGGTAGAACCAGAAACTTGTCAACCTTATGGGGGGCTGCCAGTGAAGACAGAGCAGGGCCAGTTAGCCTCTTGCTGATATGCCTGATCAAATCTCTTGGGTTGGCCTCAGCGAAACTTCTCTGACTGCCCCAATCTGCCAGGGTGTCAGGGACAGAGAAGAATAACGTTGTGTGTTCCCCATCTGCCACCCTCCACTCTTCTCCACTTGCTCTGTGCCTTGTTGGGTAATCCTTTATGGTTCCTTCAAGGATCACGTGAGTCGGCTCCTTGGCCCTCTTGATTCCTGTTGGGTTCGGCCGATGGGAGGCACTGGCAGGAGACTCAAGGGCAGAGAAGAGAAAGTTTTTTTCCCAGGATCCTCCCCTGTAGGTTGCAGATTGGCAGAGTCTGGTTCCTCTGCTAAAGTCCACACCTCCCCCAAAGCTGCCAGTCTCCTCAGGCTGTGGTGACGGCTCTCTCCCTTCAGCTGTGAGGTCTAGGGATACTAGCTGCTTCCCCAACCCAAATACTTTACCATTCCTTTTTCCTTAACTCTTCCCACATCCTCAAACATTGTCCCATTGTTAAATCTTCCTTAATTGCCCCCTTTGAGTGTGCCATCCTTTTCCTGCCGGCACCCTGAATGTACCCAGAGCCATTTCCCCAAGGCACCCCCATGTCAGGAGGATGACTGGGTTGGAATCAAGTCTCTCCTCTGTGTCTTAGGTTGTGGTATTGACTCCAAAGTTATTTTCCTCTTCTGGCACCTTATGCCCTTTCTTGGAATTTGATCCATTCCAAGTCAGTGTTCTCAAAAATTAGAAACTCAAATAGGTACATACGTGGGGGTGGGGAGGGACAAGGAAGGAGGTCTTTGCCTTATTCCACTTCCTGGTAGCATCTGAGCCCCAAACGCTGCTGGCTGCATGGAGAAAGGTGCCCCTTAACACCATCTGTGAATTGCATCTGAGCTCCAGCTTGGCCAGATGCAAAAAGGGCCAGGGAATGGTCACCTACTCTTCTCCCTAGATACATCTCAGGTCCAGATCTGCTCAGTCCAAATGCCCAATTTCGGAAGAAGGGTATTAGAGTATTGGGAGGCTATGAGCCTGTGTTGTCTTTGGTCCTAACATACATGCATGGCTGGGAGTTACCTTCTGGGTATAGGTTCAGAGAATGGATACATGCTGTGATTACATTATGGTATTTGCAAGGCCATGGTTCAGAAGCAGAAACATAAAACGGAAGTGCAGTACTCAATCGGAAAGGCACAGTCTGTCAGCAGGAGAAGCCCTGGCAAAACTTATAAACACCTACCCATTCTGCTCTTAACTGCTCTCTCAGGGGAACTTCAATTCTGCTTGATTTCCCAGACTGGCCCTCTGCCCTGCTGCCGGAGATCTCAGTCAGGAGGTGCCTCTCGGGTTTGCCATTCTGACTGATTTAATTTAGAGAATTTCTCGCTCTTCACATGGCAGGAAAGGTCACATGGCTTAGCGATTATGTTGTTCAGGAAACAACTTCTTTACTGCTGTGGTTCTGTAACATTGTTTGAAATTTCCCTTTTTGTGCTATTTTTTTCTCTTGGGCCTGAGATTATAAGGTCCTACCAAATAGTTTTATGACCGCATCTTGGAAAACGTGTTTTTTCCCCCCTTAAGTTTTTATTGCCAAAGGGGATGAGAATGTGTACATGTGCTTACCTAGTGCATTTCTATCTTCAGAGAACAATATCCCATCTCATAGAGACAGGTCAGGGATGGAATCATCTAGAGACTGAGTTAGTGTTATCTGTAGTCAGCTGTATCAAGGAGAAAGAAGTCTTGATAAAAAGAGGAGAAGGCTTGGAAAGCAAAGGACCTCAGGGGTCATTGCTTATGACTTTGTTTTATTTAGAATGTTGAATTCTTCCTGTAGTTGGGAAATTAAGGTAGTGTCAGAAACCCTTTCGTGGTCATTGGTTTGGTTCTGTTTTCCTGACTTAAGAGCACTCCCATAATGGCAAATGAATCCTACCTAGGTGAATCTCACAGTACTCTATGGGATAGGAAGTGCTATCTCAGTTTTCAGCAGAACAGACTGAGGCTCAAAGAATTTGTGTCACTTGCCCAAAGACACACAACTCCTTCGAGGTGGTAGAATGCCATCCTGGGTGTGAAAGCCCCCCATCTTGGCTTTTCTCACTCCACGGGGGCAGCTGATAAGGGCCTCCACTGGGCTGATAATGCCCTGCTCAGGTTGTGGGTTCGTCACAGAATTTTGAAAGAAAATTGAAGAAGGATGTGTCCAGGCCTGACATGGAGCCCCCACTGGTCCTGCCTGACTACTCAAGGTGGGTCTGGTGTGGCCACGGTGCCCTTCTCTTTTTCTTCCTACGCCTGACTCAGGTGCTCGCCATTCTCTTTCAGCCTTTTTTTCACTAAACAAAAGTGATTTAATGATTCATAATATAACTCAACACTGACAGCATTTTCAATGAGAAGACCCCTCCACGTGAGCACTGCCGATCAGATGTGCGGATCCTATCCGCCTTTTCCTGGCATACTTTCCTGTTGGTCCCTGCTGATCTCCCCCTGCTATGCTGTGACCTGGTGCTCAAGGACCAAGTACTCATTTTTGTGTCCCTCGTAGTTCCCGCAATGGTATAAAACAGAGAGGGTGCTCAATAAATATGTCTTTAATGAAAACACAGGGTATATATGGTCTGGGAACAGCGAGTAGTCAGCTTTGCTAGTGGACAGCTTTGCTAGTGGAGGAAAAGGTAAGGCATATGGATTTTACTCACTAAGAAAAGGATCTGTAAGGATGTTGTTTGAAAGGCAGAATTGGAATTCTGAGTCTATTTTATATAGCTGCATCCCGCCCCCCCCCCCGCCCCCTTCCCTGCTGCCAGGAGCAGGCAGTTGAGTGAACTGGCTGGGGAACCTGAGCATGGGCTGTTATCATGGTCCTGGAGGGCGGCGAAGAGGGTCTAAGTGAGATGCGGGCGGTGAGAATGAAAGCCCGGGGACCCATACAAAAACACCCGGTGGCATAGAATCTACTGGACATGTTGACTGAATTGAAAGGGAAAGTGAGGGAGGTGGCAAATACTACACGTTCTGGAGCCTGGGTGACTGGCAGACACAGGTGACTGTCTTGCTATCCCCGCTCGCTCCTCCTTCCCTGCCCCACGCCCTACCTCACTGTTCCCCCAGTGCCTGCATCTCTCGCGCTGTCATCAGTATTGGCTTTTTCCATCCTTTTAAACTTGGAAAGGAAAATCCTCAGTGCCAGTTTTGATCCTTCAGAACCCCGTATGACAAATTTGGTGAATCTGTTTTGGACATTTGTGCTGAAGATGATGTTAGGATCATCCTGCCTGACTCAATTTCTACACGGCTGCCGGCTCCCATTTCAGTCAGACCCGTCTGTCCTGACCACTCTGAGGCGGGCACTAAATAGAGGGAGAGCTTGAGGAAGACCTATGTGAAGGTGGAAGTCATAACAGCGAGAGTAGACGACACCACTAAAGACGTGTAATAGTAATTGCCTTAATTACTTTGGGCTACTTTATCAAAATAGCACAGGCGAGGTGCCTTAAACAACAGAAAAAAATTTTCTTGTAATTCCAGGATTAACACACAGTGTCATATTAGTTTCAGGTGTACAATGTAGTGATTCAGCACTTCCCTACATCACCCGGTGCTCATCGTGATGAGTGTGCTCTTAATCCCCATCACCTACTTCACCCATCCCCCCACCCACCTCCCCTCGTAACTGTCCGTTCGTTCTCTACAGTTAAGAGTCTGTTTCTTGGGCGCCTGGGTGGCTCAGTTGGTTAAGCGACTGCCTTCGGCTCAGGTCATGATCCTGGGGTCCCGGGATCGAGTCCCGCATCGGGCTCCCTGCTCGGCGGGGAGTCTGCTTCTCCCTCTGACCCTCCCCCCTCTCATGTGCTCTCTCTCATTCTCTCTCTCTCAAATAAATAATAAATAAAATCTTTAAAAAAAAAAGAGTCTGTTTCTTGGTTTGCCTCTCTCTCTCTCTTTTTTTCTTTGTTCATTTGTTTTGTTTCTTAAATTCCACATATGAGTGAAATAATATGGTATTTGTCTCTCTCTGTCTGACTTATTTCACTTAGCATTCTATTCTCTAGCTCTGTCCATGTTGTTGCAAATGGCAAGGCTTCATTCTTTTTTTATGGCTGAGTAATATTCCATTGTCTATACACACCACATCTTCTTTATCCATTCATCAATCCACGGACACTTGGGCTGCTTCCATAATTTGGTTGCTTTAGATAATGCCACTATAAATGTAGGAGTGCACATAGCTTTTCAAATTAGTATTTTTGTATTCAAACAACAGAAATTTATTTCTCACAGTTCTGGAGGCTGGAAGTCCAAGATCAAGGTGCTGGCTGATTTGGTTCCTGTCGACCGCTCTCCCCGGTTTGTAGGTGGCTGCCTTCTTCCTGCATTGTCACATGGGTGAAGAGAGAGAGCACCTTTCTTGTGTTTCTTTTTACAAGGTCACTAAAATTCCACTCATGAGGGCCCCACCCTCATGAATTATCTCCCAAAGGCTCCACCTCCTAATACCATCACAGTGGGATTAGGACTTCAACATATGAATTTTGGGAGGACACAGACATTTGGCAGTAATAAAGCAATAAGAAAAATAATAATGGCAATATCAAATATTTAAGGATTATTATGTTCCGAGCTTAAAATATATAGTGATACATTCAACTCCTGTAACAACAATGTGAGGTAGATGTAATTTTAAACCCATTTAGCAGTGAAGAAACTGAGGCACACTAAGGTTAAGTCGGTGCCCAAGACTGCATAGCTTATGAGTGGAGAAGCTGGGCTTCTAACCCAGGCAAGTGGACTCTGAGCCCACCCTCCCAATCAGTCTGTTAGGCAGGGAGGATGCTTGGAATCTGGATGGATATTGAGGGCCTCCTGGCAGTGAGCAGGGGCCTCTCAGGTCAAACGGCCAGCATGCTCCTTCTGTGAGCTTAGCACTCCCATGACTCAGGCTTGCCCCCTGCAATCCAGGAGGGCTGGCTTTCAGCACACTGGGGATGCCCGAAGAGTGAGCAATTGCAGCTGCTAAGAGAGGGGTGGCGAGCTCGGCCCTGCCCTGGCCGGAGCATGGCAGCTGTGGGTGATGGAAAGCACATCGAGCCTGGAGTCCAGATGGAGCTCCCACTGCTTCTTTGAGCCACGGTTCCCTCATCTGTGATGTGAGCTGTCAGGGGGACGGAAGGAGACTGGGTATGTGAACGTACCTAGCACAATGCCACGTGTGTGGCCAGTACTTGGTAACAGTTGATTTGTTCATCCCCTCACTCAGAGAATGAACTGAGGGGCAGGGGGCAGCCCACCCCTCCTACTCGGCGGGGAAACCTCCTATTTCGGGTGTGTTCAAATGATAACGTTAGAACATTCAACCATGGCCCAAAATGATGCGTCAGATGTCCTCATAATGGCAATGCTCGTGTGTTAGAGTGGGAGTCAGGATCTAGAGGAAGAAACTCCTCTTGTACTGTGTTCTCGGACAAAATCCCCAGCACTGGCAAAGTTTCTCCTTTGATTGTGAAGGAGATACCGGCTACCCTGTAAAACATGTTGATAATATTTTCTGATTAAAACCTGGCATGGATAAATATCAAATATTTCAAAACTGAGACTGTTCAGACAGGCTGGGTATGTTATCAGTGAGTGGGTGAAGTTGAGGTGCATGAATACATACACTCCACAAGCATTTCCTGAGTAGCTCTTATGTGATTTGTAATTGTTTTGTGTAACTTGCAACACAGAAATAAGACAAAGGCAGAAGAACCCTATAAGGGGACTACTTTCTTTATTTTATTTCCTCTGAGCAGCAGAAATCCTCACTCAGAAATTTGTATGAGGTTTATGTCAGTTTTATTTTTTAAGATTTTATTTATTTATTTGACAGAGAGAGACACAGCAAGAGAGGGAACACAAGCAGGGGGAGGGGCAGAGCGAGAAGCAGGCTCCCCTCTGAGCAGGGTGCCCGATGCAGGACTCGATCCTAGCACCCTGGGATCATGACCTGAGCCGAAGGCAGACGCTTAACGACTGAGCCACCAGGCGTCCCTATATGTCAGTTTGAAGCTGAAACAGGCCCTGACTGTCTCTCACCTTCATCTACGTCCTGCCCTTGGCTCAGCCAGCTCAGCCGGTCTTCCGTCCTGAGGCTGCTCAGACATCCTCTTGCTTCATGGTATTTGCCGTGGCTGTTCCTTCTGTCTGCGATGTGCTTTCCCTAGATATTGGCAATGCCCATTTCCTCACTTACTCTAGCTTCCTGCTCAAATGGTGCTTTGTTGTGACAGCGCATCTCCACTTCATCTCAGGTGGCATCAACCTGCTGGTGCTCACTGTCCTCACATCACATGTCACCATTGGACACACCCCGTCTGTGCTTTTGTTCCTGTCAGTCACCTGCCACTAGAGCGTGAGCTCACTGGGACCAGGGCCATCTTGTTCTCTACTATAACCCAGCACTGGAATCATAATCTTTTCCGGCACATATTAAGTCCTCCATAAATGCTTGGAGAATGAGGGACTGAACTTGGCAGTGCCTTTTTTTTTCCTTTTTAAGTTCAGGTCTGTAGGTGCTTTATTAGTTTGCTAGGGCTGCTGGAACAAAATGCCATGGACTGGGTGGCTTAAACAATAGAAATCAACATTCTGGCAGTTCTGGAGGCCGGAAGTCCAAGATCAGCTGCCGGCCGGGTTGGGTTCTCCTGAGGCCTCGCTCCTTAGCCTGCAGAGGGCCGGCTTTTGCTGTGTCTTCAATGCCTTTTCTCTGTTGTGCTTGCACTCCTGGAGTCTCTTCCTTTTCTTATAAGGACACACCAACCCTATTGAATTAGGACACCGATCCTCTTGGATTAGGACCCTACCCTTATGACCTCATTTAACTTTTAAAGGCCCTTATATCCAAAATCAGTCACTTTAGAGGTTAGGGCTTCAACATATGAATTCTGAGGAGACACAGTTCAGTCCGCAAGAGATGGAAATATACTGTGGCTTAAAATGACAGACTTCTTCCCCTGGCCTCTATGATGAGATTAGTTTTCTAGAACAGTGCTTTTCCTCTCAGGATTCCATTCCTTCATGCTGAAGCTGGGCATGACTGCAGCTAATGGGGGAGTGCTATGTGCCTGGCCAGCAAAAATCCTCTGCCCTGTGCCTCGTGTGATTTCTGTCCCCTGCTACCTCTGCACCTGCAAGGCTGCTGTTTGCCTGGAGCCCTTGGCTGGCTTCGTCACTGCCGGCCCTTGTCTTCGATGACACCCCTGGGAAGGTTGGGGGCTGTGGCTCCCGGTGGCCTCTCTCCCTGGGACATCTGACTCTCCATTCTCTCAGCCGCCCTGCGCCCTGTCCACACACAGTGCTCTCCCACATGGCACAGTGGGGCTGTGCTCTGGGTATGGTTATATATCCTTTGATGGGGGAGTTCCTGCTTGGAATCCAAACTTAAAATGGACCGTCTGATGGAGCCATGCTCAGGGTGGCCTCATTAAGCACTTTTTATCCACGATCTTATGTGAGCTTTGCGAAGCCCTGCAGATACAATGACGCCAGCCACACAGCCCAGCCCGAAGCCAGTGTTGATAGAGACCCCAAGGTACAGGGGTGGGCAAAGAAGAAAAGTACCACCATATCTGGGAGGGGTCCAAGAAGGAACAAGGTCCCAAATTCTTTGACACTTCTGATGAGACACAGAGTCTGAGTCCTCTCCCCAGGAATCTGGGCTAGCGTGTGGCTATGTCAAGTGCTAGAATGTGACGGACGTAATGCCATATGTATTCTGAAGCTAGGTCATCAAAGACATGTGGCTTCCATCTTGTTCGCTGGAATACTAAACCTTTGCATAGGATGTTTGGTTACCCTACAGCTGTTATGCCAGAGGGGCCACGTGCTGACAGTCTGGTGGGTGATCCAGCTGAGGCTCAGCCTTCAACCACCCCCCAAAAATATGCCTCACATTTAAGTGAAGAAGCCATTTGGGAGTGGATCTTCTAATTCCAGCCGCCAGCCCTCCACTGTTTGCATCAGCCTCAAGCGACGTGCCAGACCTTTTGGAGAAGAGGCAAACCATCCTCCCTTGTTTTGTTGTATTCCACTAAGTTTGGGGCTGGTTTGTTATGCAGCAATAGTAACTGGAACAGGGCATCAGCAAGAAGGCCCTTGGGCTGGGTCTTAAGGGATGAGCTCACCCCATGGACACAATGGGAAAGCACAGACCGGGCAGAAGGGACAACAAATGCAAAGGCACATAGAACATTCAAGTCTGGTGTCTTCGGGCAGTTGCCACCACTGGTACTCAGCTGGAGCACAGCTGGCCAGAAGATGAGGCTGAAGCGACACGGACGCCAAGTAATAGGGAGTCTTGTATGCCGTGCAAAGACCTCATCGTGCTTGATTCCATTGGCTCTAAATTTGCCGCTGTTCCTCGATTCCTGATGGTTTACTCATGCAGTGATGACTTATTAGTGAGGTTAACTGTTGCATAATACTTGAGATGCTGTCTATACTACAGTCACTCAAGAAGCCTTTATTCCCTAAGTCACTGATCGGAGGTTTTAATTTTGCTGTTTTGACATTTGAATCATGAGTGTTACTGTCTCGTCCTCGGGCGTCCATTATATTGTCCCTAGAAAGGAAAGGCACAGGTGTCTGCCTTCTGGAATGCTAATCATTTCCAGGGGACAGAGCAGACCGGGACTTGGGAGTCTCCTAAAGGGACAGTTAATTCTCTGTGTTCTCAGAACATCTCTATCGCATTTTATTTTTCCCTGCACTTAACTATCTCCTTTTACTTTTCACAGGAACAAAAGCCCTTTCCCTCCCGGGAAAGGAGACTCCCCCTCCTGTGTTCTTGTTGAGGCAATTTTAGAAAGACCTCGCTCTGTGCTGCGGGATATTGTAGTGCGTTTCCATAACACATTTAAGGGATCACTCCTTAAAATTGTCACGTCTGGAGAGCCCTAGATGAGTCAGCAAGGACACAGACGTGATCACTCTCTCCTGCCCCTAGTATTACAGGCAGCTATCAATTCCAGCTCATTTAGACGGATCCAACCCCGGCACCAAAAGCCATTTCCATATTATTACGCCAAACTGGAAATTGCAGAGGCTGTGTATGCCTCTGCAAAGTCTCCAATTTAGACTTATAATTTAGCACTAGGTTATTAGTGATATGCATCATTATTCTCAAGATACATTCTATCTGCAAAATTTTGTTCCCAAATCCTTTGGAAGATCTCAGCTGTGCTGCTCTCTCTGCTAGGCAAGCCGCACCATTCATGTTAACGCGCTCCTACCAGGGGCTTTAAAATTAATTTTTGATCATTGATTCCTTGCATCAACAGCCCCCTGATCCTTTCTAGAGCGCAGAGCAACATCACAGACCGAAGGCCCAGAGTGAGAGAGTGGACAAGCTGGAGCTAGGAGGAACGGGGCTTTCATTAAGCGGGATCTCTCAGGGCCTCCGTGAGACGCTACAACCATGACCAGGCAAGAAGAAACGAGAATCTTCTTTCTATTTTTCTTGCAGTCTGGATGCAGCTTGTTTTAGTCAGATAATTCAATTTTGGAAAACCAGATATTCAAGTTGAGGAATGATACATGCAACCAGTTCAATTGTTTTGATTGCTTTATTGAATCAAGAAAGTAAACAAAAAAGGTTTGACAATTTAGCTGGTCCAAAACTTTTAACTGCTCGCTCCAGAAAATCTCTAAGGTCTTTGCAAACTGTAAGATTCGATTATTTTATCATTGTGTCAGTGAAATTAGTTGAATTTAGAAACCAGAATTTCTACTAGATAGCTAGAATTGCGTGAGTGGGAGAAGCTAGTGAAAGAAAAGCTTTGCCTTCTTTTACGGCTAAATTGGAAATGTACGGCTTCAACTCACATTTCTTGAATGTGAACCTCAGATTAAACAGTTTCATGGACATGCTGTCAATTAATTCTCACCATCGTCCTGTGGGGTGAGGCTCAAGATGCCCACTTTAATGTTAGGTAACTGAGCCTCAGGGAAGGGGAGTTAGATAAAGCCCTGTGAGCTTCTCAGTCAATTGCAGTGAAGTTTTTAATTAGCTTAAGCCAGTGGGTCTCAAAGGGTGTCGTCTTGACCAGAGGCATCAACTTCACCCGGGTACTTGTTACCAATCAAACCCTTGGGCTCCACCCCAGACCTACTGAGTCGGAAACCCTAGGGGTGCGTTCCGGCCAACTGTTTTACCAAAACCCTCCAGATGATTCTGATGCATGCTCAAGTCTGAGAAAAATTTGTTCCAAGGCTAAGTGTGACAAAGATTGAGAAGCACGAGATGCTTCTATTTTAAGACAAGGAGCTGTATGTCAAACTGTGAAATTAGAGTTGTAACTTGGGATACATTGATCACACTTAAAGGACTGTTTGCTTTTTAAGATGCATACATCGCAAGTTTTAATTGGGAATACTCCCCTCGTGTTTTTAAAATGAGATTCAACCCGCAGATCTTTCATGTGTCTAACATTTTCTCTTCGGGAATTCAGCTGTTTTAGTTCTTATTTCTATTATTTAATAGAGTTGTTTACTTAAATTGCATTATTTAAATATAATCCGAGGGGCGCGCGCTCAAATTTATTTTAGCTCCTGTTGTTTCAGTCATCCAGATCAGCACCTGGTACCTAATAGGTGCCCAGTAAATATTCGTGAATGCACGTATAGGACCTTATTACACGGAAAGTCTTCTGTATGTGTGTCTGTATCTGCTAGGAGAGATAACAAGTAAATCACAGTATAAATCATATAGTAAGAACTAAGTGATGAGTCAGACCATTAAGCATGAGTAGAAGCCGTGGGGTTGATTTGCCAAGATTTCTTGGAGAGGTGGAGCTTGACTTGGGGTAGGATTTTCATGGGTGAAGAATGCTGAAAGGCATTCCAGGTTTTTAAAAAGACCTGACTGAAGTCAAGAAGATGATAACGTGCAGGGCATCTTCAGGCCCCGTGGGTTGGAGAGGTATGCCGGGACACCCTGAAGGCGGGTTTTGAGTGCAAGGCTGTGGAGTGGGCAGTTATTTTGAAGGATTATCAGATGGAGGGATCACAGAGGTGCCAGCTCCTGAGAATCATTGCTTAAGCAGGTAAAATGTAAATCAGTGAAAGATTCAACACTTCTAACTGCTGAAATCAGAACACCTTTCCCATCATAATGCTGTATCTCTATCATGCAGCCCACGAGCCCCCTGTACACTCACATTTAACCTTTTTTACACTGGATTGCCACACTTTGCCATCTTCCCTTCTTTGTATGCATACATAGCTTATCAGAAGCAATTAAGTGTACAGAAAGAAAAACAGGGGTCAACAATGTCTCATAAGCTACAGTGATAGAAGTGTAGTGTATTATTTAGAATAAAGATGGTAAAAATACTTAACACAGTACCTAGCTCCAGGCTTTCAGTTAAGATTCACCGTGTGGTTGCTATTACTATGACTTTTCGGTCTCCATTAGTATTCTCCTTGTTGGCATTGTTGCTAATGTAAGCTCCATGTTCAGGCCATATGTCTCATTTAAAACTTTAAAAGCCTTGCATTCGTGGTCCTGGAGTGCTTTTGGAGGAAGATCAGGTAAGACCTCTGGCTGAAAATTTCCAGAAAAATCTGGAAATGTGGAACTGGAGCTTGAAAGTATCACCATCGCAGTCGTCAGCACTTGAGACTCTTCCTGTGGTTCACTGGTTTACCAATTAATTTCGTGTTCATTAGCTCCTTGTTATTTTCACATTAACTCTGGAGAATGAGTACCATTAGCCCCATTTTATAGAGGGGAAAATTAAGTGTCTAGAGCATTACTGTCCAATAGAAATATAATGTGAGCCATATATGTAATTTAAAAGTCTCCAGTAGCCACATTAGAAAAGCAAAATGAAACAGTTAAAATCAATTCTAATAATATATTTTATTTCACCCAGTATATCCAAAATATTATCATTCCAACATGTAATCAATATGAAAATTATTAAAGAGAGAATTCACATTCTTTTCTCATTTGTTTTGTACTAAAGACTTTGAAATCCAGTGAGTATTCTTACATTCACGGGACATGTCAGCTTGGACGAACCACATACAAGTGCTCAGTAGCCTTAGGTGGCTAGGGCGTACTGATTTAGATAGTGCTGGTCCAGGGGGCAGAGTGGGAAATGAAAATATGTGCCCTGAAGAGTCAGAATAATGCCCACAACTTAGAAAGACCTTTGCTCCTGATCTAATGCTTGTAAACTAGAATAACCATAACAATGAAACAAACCAGACAAAAAGAAAGTGACTCGGTGCCATTCAACCCAAACGTGTTCCGGTGTCGCATATATTTTACTTTCTGAAATGTTAGGACAAGAATGGAAAAGAAACACTGTGACCCCTTTCCAGCACAATGTCTGCAATAGAGAAAGCAGACTGGGTTGTGCTGCTCACAACCCTGACAACAGAATCAGAACCCACATCATTTCAGACTTTGTTTCAGAGTGTGATCATATTTCAGGTGACACAATCTGAAGAACTGGGAGGGGTTGTCTACATGGTAACATCCTCTAATAGGCGAGTCTCAAATCAACAAAGGGCTATCTGCCTCTAACTGGAGGTAGCCCTCACTCACTATCAATAATATAGGCATGTGGTTGAAAATGCAAATATATTGTGTGCATTAAGGTGAGAATTTACATGGAAATATGGACATATTCAGATCCAGTGAAAAATGACAGGTATCCAATTGCCAGAGTTTAGTTATTTAGTTGGAACTGATTGTGAAGTATGAGGCTTTTATTATACACATTTTAATGCAGATATTTATATTGCTTAGGAACAGAGATCTCCCAAGAGCTTTATTTAGAACCCTTATCAAACCACCAACATCCTTCAGACCCTGAAGGAAGGTTAACCCGGGGCCCCAGAGGATGTGAATCTTCATTGGTCTACATGCTGCCATGAGAAACACACCAAGTTGCCAAGACACTTGGATCATTTGTCACTCACATTACGCTGCTGCTCTGGGCCATTTTCACCTTTACTTCACGCCTGGCTTCCAGAACAACCATGCACATGTTAAAAGAGCTATCTACAAAAGGGAGTATGGATGCCCTTAGCAGCTTAGGCAAGGTAAGGTCAGTATGAAATGAATAAAGACCTGATTGCTGGACCTGTGCCTTCAAATACCTTCATGTTATTTTCACTCATCATCTGTCTACAATTTATTATTTAACAGGACTTCCATAGTTAGGATAAATCTCAATCTTAGGTTTTAGAGCAGTCATCCTTATACTTTTAGGCCTTTTATAAATTAACAAAAACGAACAAACAAAAAAACGGAGTGTAATAGGTTCTTTGCCCAGGGGGGGAAAAATCATATATACACAAAATCTTACACGTAATTTAAAGCACTTTACAGCTAGAATCCCTCCATCTCCCTCCCTGAATCTGGTTTGAAGTCTAGATGTAGAAACAGATCCTCTTTTAAGAGTCCCTTGCTGTAATGCGTGCTGCTGGGTCTATTTGGCAGAATGAGAACCATTGATCAGAATGCCTTTAGATTTGACTGCTTTCCCAATTATGAATTGTAATTACACAGGATGTAAACACGGGTTTAAGTGGTTGTAAAACTATTCCAATGCTTTTCACACTATTAATTTAATAAACTAAATATTTAGCTGGGGTCCTCATAATTAGGCATCAGCCGACTGAAGGATTCCTGCAAACCTCAACATCCTGTACTTGGCCCCACGTTCCCATCCCTGCAGCGGGGAGAAAAAGAGATGGGGGGGGGCGGTGATGACATTAATCTCTGCCTTTAGGTGTTTATCACACCATGGAAGCCAAAACAATTACTCAGGGCTTCACGGGGGTAGGCTCGACTGGTAAATTTCAAAACGCTATTTCCTTGGAGAATGTTTTCTCACCGTGTTTCACACCAGCAGAGGGAAAACCATTGCCCCACAGGAGCGGCCCTCCTTCCGAGCGCAAATAGAAACGCACAAAAATGACATTACGTTCTTGCCTGCCCGGGGCACAAAGAATCACCTATTCTTAACAGGACTTCAGGTGTGTGATTTTCTGCCATTTTCCTTCTTTTGTTAGATCAGAATGACTGCGCCTTGTAAGAGCGAAGCTGTAATGCGGTCCTATCAGGGCAGGGCGGCTGGAACAGACACGGCGGGACACTATGTTTCTGACGGAACTTGACACATTCTTGCCACGCAGGAATTTCAAAGTCCATGCAGACAGATGTAGGACAGGTAGTAATTATTTTTTCTCTCTTCTAGTCAGTTCCCCCTCCCCCATACGATTCATACTTCACTAATTAAATAACAGTTAAAAGTGATGCCTCTGAAAAACTGGTACTATGTTAAGAAAAATGGGTCTTATTTTTCCTTCCAATTCTCTGCAGTTCGCTTCAGCCAGCCTAGCTAAATCTTCAGTGTTAACATAATTAGGTCTCATGGAATAATGGCCTATTTCACCAGCTATCATTTCAGGTTAATAAAAGCATCACATAATTTTAAATGTTACTACTCCATTTTAATTCATCCATCAATTAAAAACAGCTCTTGGGTGTCAGGAGAAGGTAGAAGAAGGATTAGATGCTCAACTGTACAAATGTAAACACCCCCTAAAATCATTTAAGTCTTTTTGATAGGCTTTTTCAGGACCTACTCAAAAAATGTGTTAGGAGCAGAATTTTTCTGCCATAATCGATCTCAAATAATTGCATTTTTAAATATTAATATGGGCTTTTCACAGATGTTGTTTTCTCATTTCTAGCTAAGTGCAATAATATAATTTTTACAAGGGATATATCTGTTTCTTAGTTACTTGATTCTTCAGATGCCAAATGAAGATAGTATGTGAGTCACACCTTCCCAGGTGTCATGGAGAGTAAAAGTGCTCCATGTTCCCAAGATTTTGGTGAAAATTCAAAATGTGATGGTTGGCATTCTTAATTCTTTCTGACATCATATTATGGTTTTTTTTTTTTTTACATCATATTATGTTTATGTGTAGTTTATGCTAGGAATTCCTCGGCATCTGTTTTAGGTAACTAAAGGGGAAAACTTTAGTGTAAAAAAGTGGAAATGTAGTTAAAAGGGGAAAACTCTTCTATATGGAACTGGTCAGAACTGTAGGAATATTTGTGCCAGATCAACATTCAATATTTCTCAGACAGAAAATGGATTAGAATCTAGTCCTGCTTTCCTGAGGCCAAGAAGGAATTGCTCACAACCAGACATTTGGATCAAAACTCTGGGGGTGTTCCTTACCTCTGTTTTTCATTCTTATATACCATTAAGGCTGTCCAATTGGATTTTCAAAAAAAAAAAAAAAATCCTACAGTTTTACCTGGTTATTCATATTGTTCTAACATGTAGCTTGGTTTCTGCCCCCATTCCCATCCTTACCACGAAAGACCGGGAATAAACATGGTGGGGAAGGAACTCTATTCAGACTGCTGAAGCTGAAGCTTTAAAATTGCACCAGATCATAAGATACAGAGTCCCGTATGTAACAAATATATAGAACATGTATTTCAAAGTTCCCACAGATTCTGTGCAAGCTTGTGAGCAGAGAAACTGTTGAACAGGTATTTTATTTAGTCTTCAACAACAGGTGAAGTACAACAAACCCATATCCCATAATGCACAGAGCACCCGTATCAGAGTATGGGGTCTTTACATCCTATAGTAATACTGGATTATTGATGGTGGAGAGGGAAGGCAATGGGACAAAAGATCTGGCTTCAGGGTTTCCTCACAGCTGCCCCCAGTCCATCCCAAACTTCCTTGTCCACAGCACAAGTCTGAGAAGAGGCGCGGCAGAGCATTCATAACAGGAACCGCTGAACTGTGGCCCATGCCTTCCCCCCAACCCTCACATTTCTGTTACCCGGGTGAGTGATTTGTGCCATCTTAGCGATTTAATTCAAGGGCGCCTCATGCAGTGTTTCCGTCCAGGCAGATCCACCAGCTGGGGACCAGGACAAAAGTACCAATGGAAGCCCATGTGCCATAATGGCTAAGCAGTTAAAAGTTATGTGGCAAGCTAACACAGGGTTGAATAAAATACGTTCCAATCTGCCACTTTGACACAAATGCTTTTGTAAGAATTGGAAACCCAGGTATCAACTTACAGTCCTTAGCCTGCTCAGAGTTCCTTCCGTCCTGGGTCCTGGACCCTGGCCCTGAGGTAGCCCTAGTCTCTCCCTCCCACCTTTAGCCCCTTTCCTTCCATTCCTGAGCTCTGGTTTTCACCGCAAGGGGCTTCTTCTCGCTCCTGTGAGAATTCTCCAGTGTGCACTGCCTGCCAGGGCCGATTCACTAATCTATCCACACAGACTCACTGTTGACCACCCCTTGTGCCCAGGGATTTGCAGTCATGATGCACGATGCTGTTTGCCTTTAGGACTTTGGGTCCCCAGGAGAGGTGCATGCATGCCCTTAAAGTGGCTGAAGGCTATCTGGGTAGGAAATACTAGGTTCCCAGCTACTAATACCAAGTGACAGGAGGGTCAGAATGGGTCCCTTTAAGCAAGGTCCCTCTTTGCTGGGACTGAAATGCTCCGTCTAGGGCACCTGGGTGGCTCAGATGGTTAAGCGTCTGTCTTCAGCTCAGGTCATGATCCCAGAGTCCTGGGATCGAGTCCCGCATCAGGATCCCTGCTCCTTGGGAGCCTGCTTCTCCCTCTGCCTCTCTCTCTCTCTCTCTCTGTCTCTCATGAATAAATAAATAAAATCTTAAAAAAAAAAAAAAAAGAAATGATCTGTCTAGGGTGGTACATGGTCAGGAATAAATCACTTCCATATCACAGCAGAGCAGTCTAATTACTGTCTTAGAAATAGTGATACTTTGTATATACCTGAGCCTTTGGACAAAAATTTTGTTGCAGTTTTATGCTCATTCATGATGCTGATGGATGGAATTATATTTTTACTCTGCGGGAAAGTTGACAAAGCAAGAATTGGGACCTTAAGTATGTGAACAGCTTAGTCCCCACTTTTCAGCCGAGCCCTGTTCTCAAAGACATAATATGGTAGCTGGAACCCGCTTTGCAAGAATGCTGGAGGGCAGCAGATGAATAAAAATCCACTGAGTTGGGGTTCCTTCAAAGGAATAAGCCCTTTAGAAGAACTTGAGAATCCAGATTAAAAAGAACATTTCATTTCCATTTGTTATATACCTAAAAGTGAATTTTTATTAAAAGCAGATCACATCACTTCAGGAAATTCAGAAAACTATATCTAAATACATGGAACGCAAGATATTCCTCATCAATTTAGATTCTTATAGCCTCATAAAGATAAAATGCAGATGAATTGATTTAGATCAAGACTTCATTAAATTTTAGAATTAGCTTTTGGAATCCCATGTATTGCAATGTGCAGAGTCTGATTCCTGAGCATTGTGACAAAGCCATGAGTGGATAATGATAAAGTGCATGGTTACTAGAAATAACACAGTCTGCCTTTGGTTTGTGCTAATAAACTATAAGACAACCTAAATTCCAATTTTAATATGAGAAATCCACCTCATTATAAGTAATCTCAAACTCTGTGTGTTATCAGCATTTTCATGTGTATTCTTTGGTGAGTCTGAACTATAATTTGCTGTTTATGCTTCTAATGTAAATCTCCAATTTCTGGTTGGCCACCCTGGCACTAAACCAGCGCTCGAATTTATTTCCATCTTTCCTTATTTCTTACATCAAAAGAGACTGTTGGTTTGAATAACAAATATTCAATCGACTTAGACATGGGGTGGCAGGCAGCACAGGCATTACCTGTTTACCTTGTATTGCCTGTTTTGAATTGGCCTTTCTGGGAACAAAACCAAGAAGACACGATGTTCCTTCATCTAGTTTTCGCCCAGGTTATTTATCAGAAGACACCCCCGCCCCGGGCCCCCATCCCATGGTGGGGTGAAGAATTCAGCCCGGGAGCAGGCTTCCAACCTAACACTATCATGGATTATTGCTCTCCCAAGTCATGAAGGACTTCATTGTCCGAAAGACTCTGGCTTGGGCTGATAATTGTTTTTGATTCCAGGTCCTGCTGCTAACACATTTGTAAGCCGTGGGACAACAGCGTGCTGGGAACGGAACGCACACTCTTTGAGCCACTTTGAGACTTTGCAAGGGTCCCCCCCGTACCACCCCAGCCCTCTCTGTCTGGTGCAGTCATTGGCCTGCTAAAAGGCAGAAACAATTTATTACACCTCGGGTGGTACTTAAAACAAACTTTATTCTCAGGAACAGCAGTTATGTCTCCTTGCTGCTGTATATGTTGCTATTTCCTCTAAATACTAAGTCTGTAGATATTCAATCAAATTGCTAATCACTCAATTTCCCTGCCACTTTCCTGGTTCTCCAGGTTGCCTCTCATGATACTCCATGTAAACACTGTATTTGCAAAGATACACAGATCACCATCCCTGGAGTCACATGATCACATCAATCTGTGAAAATAGCATGACTTAAAAATTAAAGTCTCTTAGTACTCTGCCAACAGGCTTTGGCATGATCTTGGCAATCGCTTAGATTTTTTTTTTTTTTTTTTTTTTTGCTGTTATAATTTTTCCCAAGTGGAAATAGTCTCATATTTTGCAGAAGTTGTCCAAGCTAGTGAACATCGATCCATCTTCCTGGGTACTAAATTCGTCAGCTGAATGCATTCAGTCCACAGAGGAACCAGTAAAGTGAGTATGCAACTGCTTGGTGGCTGCTCCTTTCATCTTAAGAAATTGCAATACAAATTCCTGAAATCATTTACGCAGGAATTTTTATTCTTTCAATCTTCCAGTGTTAAAGCAACAAGAAAACACTTAGAATGTCCTTTGGTGGAATCTTATTACACTTGTTATATATGTAAACTGATATTCTTTGATGCCAGCACGTTCGTTGCCCTTACAGAGAAATCTCTGCACAATGAAAACAAAACAGAACGCAAGAGGACAAAATAAAATGTCAGTCTTTGCTGCTTCGAATTAGATACATTAACAGATTGTCTGGTAACACAAATTGGCAAGAATACAAAAAATCTACGTATTACAGTATTTCAAGAAAAATAACTTCATTTGAATACAAAAGGATAGGTACACTTTCTTTTTTCCTAGAGCCACTCTTGGACAGCGGATGTGTGCTCGCCCTGGGAATGACTTCAGTGCTGCTAAGATATAGGGGGGATGACTGGCTTGAGCTTTTGGAGGGGGCTGTTACACATGTGCGTTACTAACATCAGACAAAGAAATCTTTCAACCAACAAGGGGTACAGAGCAACGTTCACTAAAGCACAGGTTGGAAGGGGTTCAGGGACTGAAGCAGGCCAATATGGCAGCTTGTAACAGATTTCCTTACACCCACAGTGCACCGCCAGCAAAGAGTGCTTCTGTTGGGTTGGTCCACACTCTGGGCCCCTGGTGCTGGGGCGCCCCACGGGGGAGTAGCGAGCGGTTGAGGGTTGCTTGATTTGTTTGTTTGTTGTCTTTCCTGTGTCGGGGCGGGGGGGGGGGGGGGGGGGGCCTTCCCGGGGGGGAAAAGAGCTGTGGGGGTGGCGTTTTGGTTGGTGGGGGGGGGGTTTCCGGGGGGGGGGGGGGGGGGGGGGGGTGTCGCGCCTTCCCAGGCGGCAATAAGCTCTGCAGCTGGCCATTTGATTTGCGGTGGTAGGATCAACAGCTGCCAACGCCTCTGGAGTCAGAAATGAACAGTCTTGACTCGGATGTGCTGTCCACGGCTGATCAGTATGGCTTAGTTCAGTCAGGCCTTCTTAGTGTGTACACGGTGTCGGAGTGGGGGTGTCTGAGGGTGTGTTTCCTATGGTCGCAGCGAATGCTTGCGGGTCGCGTTGCCCCCCTCCCCCCCCCGCGCGGCGGCGGCGGGCCCGGGCCGGGCTGGTGGCCGGCGGCGCGCCTAGACCAGCAGGGGGCTGGCGGCGCCCAGCAGCGCGGTCAGCAGCAGCAGCGCGGGGGAGCCGGGCGCGGGCGCCCCCTGGCCGGAGTCGGAGCCGCAGCTGCCCGCCTCCTCGCACCGCAGCTTCTCGCACAGGATGCCGGTGTACGCGGCCGGGCAGAGGCAGCGCACGTTGTTGTAGCACGTCCCTCCGTTCTGGCAGTGCAGGAGCTCGTTGTCGCAGACGTTCGCTGCAGAGCGGGGGGTGGGGGGTGGGGTGGGGCGCGGGGAGGAGAAGCAGAAGCCGGTTCAGTGCATCTAGTACAGCGGGTTTTCAGC
This sequence comes from Mirounga leonina, assembly GCF_011800145.1. Taxonomy (NCBI): domain Eukaryota; kingdom Metazoa; phylum Chordata; class Mammalia; order Carnivora; family Phocidae; genus Mirounga; species Mirounga leonina. The sequence continues at coordinate 4,895,343 of NW_023270447.1, forward strand.
TTAAACACAGCTCGACGGATCCTGTGTTTCCGCCCCCCTCCCCTCCCCTCCCCGCCACAAACTAAGCACGCGACTCCCAATTTCCAAACAAATGTAGTTTGCTGCCTTTGTTTGTTTGTTTGTTTAAATCGTATTTGTCCTTTTCGTACAGATTTTTGCTGCGATCTTGGATAGTATCATTGTCCATGTCGGGCTATCGAGTACAAAGTAAGGGAATGCTCCTGGTCTGGCAGTATCTTCTCTTCATAGGACTGGGACCTGTTGGGACCTCCTGCGTTTTTAAAGGACAAGTGCCCTGATACAAGAATGCCGAGTTTTAAAGCCAGATGAATGGTAGTTAAAATGCAAAGCGGTATGGCTAAAAGGACCAAGAGCTTCCAAAGGGGTGGGCCATTCTCCCTGCAGGTGATTCCAGCGGCAGCATGCGGGAAGACAAAGCCTACGGGGGAGGCAGGAGGAGAGAGGGGAGGGGGGAGGGGAGGGGGCAGGCAGCATGCTCCAGGCAGGCGGCAGCCAGATCAGAAGAGAGAAAGTGGGAGGAGAGTGAGGATGAGCCCTCATATTTGCCCCTGACAGCCTATTAGGATATTCACTGCCTTGTAAATCCAGGAAGTAGTAGAGTCCAAGGTTACCTTGATTTCCCGGAATGATAAAAAATGCAGTGATGAGACCCTGATTACCAAAATTTCACTATGTCCGTCAATTAATAGAATCGGTTTGAATAAATCAAGCAAGCAATTCCAGATACGAAAATTCATTCATGGTCCCTGTCATGTAATTTTCATCTCTAATAATTACTTATTTCAAAGTTCTGGTTATCCTCATTAATTCCATGTCTCCTATTCTTTTAGATAATCAAGGTTTCACTGATTTAGCAGAATGCTAAATAGGACCCAGGGAAATTAAAATAACAACAAAGAGTAAAAGAGCCAAGAACACTTCCAACAACATATGCTGCTTAAGCATTTATTATATAGAACCACTCTGGAGCGGGGTGGGGGGGTAGGGGCAGAGCAGAACAAGTAGATTTTTATAAATTATAACATTTTTCATTTTTAAAAAAATGTCATGGTCAAATTTCCCCAGGGGTACCACACGAATTAAACACACACACACTCACACACACATGCACACAAACACACTCAATATTACTACCAAGTTCAAAGTATTAAAAAAAAAAAATCTCCCAAGTAGTAATTCAATAATGCTGCTTGTCCATTAATTGTGTTCAGTAGTCATGTCACCTTCAATGGACGCTTCCTACACACAAAAGTTCTAATGCCCTGTGTGCAAATGAGCTGAGGAAAGATGGTAGTGGACACTCACAGAGTTAATAACAAAGTGCCCTCATGGGGCCTCGTTTTACCGTCTTCCACAATAACTCCTTGGCGACCTCTAAGACAGCTGTATAATGTATTGGTACAATTTTCAAAAATACCCACACTTGCTGTCTGCAAATGTCAGAAGTGACTATTAAGGCCTACTAAATCCTTCAGGCTCCAAATATTGACATACAAGGTGGTGTTGTGAGGGCTCTAACGATTATATAAGCTGCCTCTCATTGGGTGGTAGAAATCTTGAATATTAGACCCAATTTATAGTATTTTATGTGTCATGGTTAAAAATGTCAAGAGCTGTAGCTGGGAGGCAAAAATCTACAAGTGTAGAGTGGTTCTACTCATGGTCAAAACTGGTTGTTGTTAATTTGAGAAGCATCCACAGGTTTTCAGCATTTTGTTTTGCTTACACTTCAGGAAATATCTGTTTAATTGGGGTAACATGGAAGAAACAGATCCAACTAACTGTTTCGATTTAAAGGTAAAGATTCTTAGCATTTCTAGTCCCAGGCAGCAGATTGCTGAATGGGATATTTCCTTCCATTTGGGCACTAGAGGTAGGGAAATATCTGTTCTATCAATATCAATAATTGCTTGCCTTGGATAATTGAGAAGAAATCAATAGTTAATTAGATAATGCTCCCCTTAAAAAAAAAGCTATTTTTCTTCTTGGACTTGAACGTAAATCAGTTGTTGAACAGAGATTTCTTTCTTTTTCCTTTCTTTTTTTTTTTTTTTCCCCAAGAAGCTGGTGATTAAGTTAAAATCCAATACCTTTCCTACACTTAAATAATCTGCTAGTTGATGTTGGTGAGTGTGAGAAATTCAATAACTAGGCAAGGAACAGATGTAACCCAGGATTCATAATATCATGGATTGGGGAAGTAAATTTTTTTCTGTAAGAGATAAACAGAAAAAATCAAATCTAGAATATATTTTCATTACTTTAGAATTCGCTATAAGACTTTTTACATTTAGTCTCCTGATTGTGCTATTCAACAAACACAGAACTTCAGCTATGTGCGGCATTCTGTTGGAATCACGTGCTAGAGGCACATCTGAACCTCACTACAGATCTTACTTGCTATTCATAAATTTATCCTTCATCTTCATGTCTTTTTGAGCCAAATTTGTGGTGCTTAATGAATAAACTAGGTGGCTAACAAAGATCACTGAGCTCTTCTTCAGCATATGAAGCCTTTTACTGAACACCAAACAGATAAAAAGTGATAAAGCGTGATCTCTGCTCTTATGGAGTTCAAGTCTGGTTGGGAAGATAAAATATAGGCAAGACATGATCTAATAATAATTTCATTAGCATGCCTTTATCAATTCCATCCACCTCAGCCAACATCTGTCGTGTGCCGGGCACCCCGCTTGATTGTACTGTCGTAACTGCCCTAAAGGAGCTCACAGTTTGGCAGAAAACAAATAAAACGAACATGCAGAAATAACTGTGCCACAAAAAGAGACTATAAAGGAAGTATTTGCAAAATGCTAGGGGAACTGAGATGCTGGTGTAAATAATTATATGGGGGAAGATTAGAAAAGATTCTAGGAAGGAGATTGTATTTGAACAATAGTGCACTCCAGGCAGATATTGGTAGAAGGAGCATTATGGATGGGGAAGCTGTATGAGTACAGACAGGGAGACTTGCAAGTGCAGAGTGCTGGTTATTAAGCAATTGTCTCTCAACTCTAAAAGCACCCTTCTTTCTGCACGTTGTCTCCGGCTTCCACCGACAGGGGAGTGTTGCCCTATGATGGCCCTTCACCCCAGTAGCAGCATTTGGTCCCAGTGTGTAGCTTTATTCAGACCAGCTTTATTTCCTCACCCCCTCCTCCCCTTAGAAGGTTCCTGCACCAACCCAGCAGCATTCCTTCCCTAGAGGTTCAAGCTCAGCTCTAAGGGGCCCTGCCCAGGTTTCAGAGGTCCCAGGCAGCAGCTAAGTATTATGTCCCCCCATGTCTGTGGGGTCTCCCCTCAGTCCTTTCAGTTGCTAATAACCCATCCTCTTTCCTGTGATCCCTCTGCCCAGGAGCGGTGCTGCTCCCTGCTTATACAGTTTCTACTATCTCTGACTTCAATGTCCTCTTCTCATTTCCAAATTCCAAAACACCAGTTCAACTGTTCCCTTTAATGAATTCTCTCTGAAACCTAGTGCGGTGTCAGTTTTCTGACAGGAGCCCGAGTGAGAGATGCATGGAACACATTGGCGAATTGTGACTGGACTGGTGTGACTGGAATGTTGGATGTGCACAGGGCAAATGGAGACTAGAAAGGTAGGCTGTGGCCTGGTTGTGTACATTCTATATAACACACAACACAGAGTTTCGATAATAGGCAATGGGAAGCTGTCAAAACCTAGGAGCAGGGTGGTGTTTTAAAGGGGGGAGAGACAGGTGAGGCTTAGCCAGAGAAAGGACAGACTGGAGGTGAGGGGCCCAGATGCTTCAGTAGAATGGGCTTGGTCTGGTTAGAGCAATGGGGAGGGAGAGGGGATAGATTTGGACGCAGGTGATTTGAAATGGTTAAGAGAGATTCTGAGGTTCCTGTTTTCAGTATTCGGATGCATTGTAATAAAATTTATTTAAAAAAGTAGATTGGAGGAAGACTTTGGGCAGGGAAGAAAATGCACTTTTTTGGACCTATTGACTTTGAGGGGCCTGTAGGCTCTTCTTCAGGGGTCTTGTTCTTAGTTGGAAAACCAGTTAACCATTCAGGAGGTAGGTCATCCTGGAGATACAGGTTTGGAGCAGGAGCGATGGTGGTCATTGTTACAGATTGAAGTGAAAGGAATAGAAGACCTAATCTTGGTAGAATGTAGAGTAAGGACAAGTGAAGGCTCTGGATAGAACACTGAAGAATATCAGCATCTAGGCCACAGGAAGAGAATGAAAGATCACGAAGGGTCCTGAGAAGAAAAGATGTCAACAAAATGCAGTGATCATATGAAGGTATACAATTAATTCTAGAAGCCTTTCTGCTGTGGGTGACTCTATCTAGGGATAAGCAAACAGCCTGGAAGAGTGTGAGAGGAAGGGTACTTTGAGTGAAGGAAATTGCAAAATAAGGATTACATGTTCTTGATTGAATCTGACAGAAGGGATTTGGGAATAATTAAAAAAAAGATTGGAGAAATTTAAGGAATTAACATTTAACAGAGGTCTTTGGTTGTCAGTCTAAAGTGCTTTTCAACAGTGGATGATTTTGTCTCCCAGGGGAAATTTGACAATGTCTGCAGGCATTTGGTTGTCACACCTCAGGGGAGGGCATGCTACTGGCCTCTAGTGGACAGAAGCCAGAGATGCTGCTAAATATGCCGCAATGCACAGGACAGCTCCCCCCACGCTACGCCCCCCAAACAAAGAATCACTCTTCAATTAATGTCGATGGTAAAATGATGAAGTTCTGGACCAGGGTGTCAGCCATAGCAATGAAGAGGAGCGGCTGTCCTTACAAATACTGGGCAAAGGGGAATGAAGGTGCCTTGCTGATTCTAGATCACAGAGAGATAGTGAGTTTTTAGGTGCAGAGCCATGGGAATTAGAGGTGACTGTAAATACTCAAAGTTGAAATATAAGAGTGGATTATCCTTGGAGGGGAGTAAATACAGAAAGCTGGGATTTAAGACAGACCCGTTGGGTCACACACCATTGACAATGAAAGAATAAGAGAGAGGAACCAAAATCACCCGTCGTATAATTTGTTCTACTTTGCTCTGTTAGGAATAGTAAAATCGCAGTGTGGGCAAACTCCAGAAACTAGACAAGTTCTAGATGAGGAAACTGAAAGCAATTTATGGAAGAACTAGAGCTAGAATCAGGGCTCCTGATTTACAGATTCCTGCTCTTTACCTAGAAAAGAACGTTCAGGAGAAACACAGTAAATGGTGGCGTGCAGTGCGCATCCTATGTTCCTCAAGACAATCTAAATAACTTCTGTAATCCTCAGTGGATTGTCACATGTACTGACCAGCTGTTCTGCCTTCATACCACACTGTGACTAGGCAGGGGTATAGGTTGAGAGCATTAGATCTCATATCTTCCAGACTTCCACTGCATTCTGGCAGCACTCCAAATACCAATCAGCTCATCCATAAAATGTAACCAAAAATATCAAAGGTCTAGGTTGGGAATAGCAACAGATAAACACCATTTACAACCCTGGCAGTTATCTCCAGTTCATCCAGCATGTCACTGCAGATTAAAATTCCAACCAGGGATTGCTCCCCAACACACATCTTGCAGTTACCACTTCCTTTACTTGGTGCCCTTCTATGTGGATTTGTCTCATACTGAAAACTCTCACCTTATTTGGGGAAGTATTTACATTAAACATGTCCTGATTCTATCTTCATTGCTATTGACAACCTAAGGGCATGCGATCTCTGTAAACAGAGAAGGTTTGTCTTTAAGTCCTTTGTATGAGACTTGATCCAGTACTGGCTGCAAATTGTTATTTGCCAGACACCATTATGTTTATTATGGTGAAATATCCTTAGATACCAGAAAAACTAATCCTACTTTGGTACTGGCTTGACTGTATTCTAAAGGATACTTTTACCATTGATAAAAATAATTCATTAACCGTCTGACGTCTCAATATTAGGAATGCTTTCAAGTGGAGCGACCAGAATGATCTGTGGCCCCTAAGAGATAGGGTTAGGTTATTAATGTTAGACCCAAACAGTTCTGTGGCCAAAAGATGAAGTGTGGGGTCCTGGTGGAGAGGCTGTGGTTGGCAAGGTGTTACAATAGTTCCGATCACACTGGGGCGCCTGGGTGGCTCAGTTGGTTAAGCGACTGCCTTCGGCTCAGGTCATGATCCTGGAGTCCCGGGATCGAGTCCCGCATCAGGCTCTCTGCTCGGCAGGGAGTCTGCTTCTCCCTCTGACCCTCCTCCCTCTCATGCTCTCTGTCTCTCATTCTCTCTCTCAAATAAATAAATAAAATCTTAAAAAAAAAAATAGTTCCGATCACAGCTTCAGTAAGCAAGCCACAATAGCAGGTAGATAAGCTTCCACAGTTGCTACGAGTTTATAAAAACACTCAGAATTTTCCAAAGTGAAAAAATAGGAATGAGTGGCATTTCTTCCTCCCTGTTTCCCTTCTTATTTTTCCTCTGGCTTCGACAATGAGCCACAGGGATGTGGCTAAATTATTCAATTCTTCAACTTGTTTTTGTGGGTTCCTTGATTGTCATACATGTTTCCTCTTCCCAAACTGCAGTCTCTTGTCAAAATGTGACTGATGAGACCTTGATTCCTTTTTCTTCCATTAGTCCTTTCTGGAAGGCATGGAAAAGCAGACGTAGAGAGGGATCCCTATGCTCAAAATGGGCACCAGCCAGAACTTAGTGTTGCTGCTTGTTCTATTCTTCTTTGCTTTGGTGACCTGAAGGGTCACTTATTCCCGTTATGGTCACGACGATCCATTGCATTACAAAAGGGAAGTTTTCTGTGTTTGGATCTTGTTCAAAGCCACTATACATTTAGGTTCACCCTGTCAGTGAGCCGCTATGCTTGAGCAATGCTGGGTCTGTATTTATAGACTTGAAAGTTTCTCTTTTTGGCTTTGTCTCAGGCACTTCAAGGGATAGATGCAACGCGTTGCCATGACAGCCTTCCTTGATGGTTGTATTAATAAAGTGACCTCTACCTTCCCCACCTGAAATGAGCCCAGGATTGCCGAGGGAAAAATGTTCCAAATTGTTCCGGTCCTTTTCAAAGAAACGTCAAAGAGTGAAAAACCTCTACCAAACAGGCTAATAACAAAGGCGTGTGTGCAACATTCAGTTCCGATTTAGGCATTTGAGATTTTGTGGCAGGGAGATAAAGAGCTATGATTCTGACCCATTTATTCAGCCTTGGAGGCTGTGATACGAAGTTGTGAGCTGTGAGATATAAAACTGGGCCTTAGCTCCTGGGGTATGGAAGAATCTTTGCAGGCTGGAGTCTAATGGCCTTTTGTGAATTCTGGGCACACTAACTGCATTTCCCCCCCATCTTTTCTCACTTATGTCTGGCTATGAATGGTGACGTGGTACAGTGGAGAAAATGTTGATTAAGAGTCATGAAACCTGGGTTCTAGTTCTGACTAGCCATCCCTTTGCTGTACATCTACCCATCCATCCATCCATCCATCACCCAACCAGGCACTGTCCTAGATGATGGGCACATGGTGGGAGCCAGGCAGATGATGTAGCCGTTTCTGTGGAGCTTGCATTCTAAGGACAGCTAGAAAGTTAGGGAAAGAGTTTGAAGTATGTATTTCTAAAGTTCTCTTGAACTTTATGCTTTGCATGTATATTTTTCACGGGAAGCCTATCGTCTTAAGAGGCAAAGAGTGAGGAATTCCTCCTCTTTTTCATCAAATACGTGATGATAGTTGGACTTCTCCAATATGATGAGTCTTGGTGATGACTCGGGTGGCTGTTTTGGCTTGATTGGTTTTGCCCGTCCGTCTTATCTGTGCCCCACTGAGCAGGCATAGTTTTTCTTCCGACTTGTACTAGAAGCATGAGGTGATGTCAAGAGAATGAGGTGAAGAGACCTTGTGATTCAAGTTGGGTCTCTGTAGTTAATGGGCCGTGTGAACTTGGGGAAATTGTTTCACCTCTATGTGCCTCTCTTCCCTTACTTCTGAAGCAAGAATAGTTACACTTGTCCTGTTCACCCACCTCGCAGTTGTTGGGAGCCTCAAGGTGAATTATGTAGAGGTGCTTTAAAAAACATAAAACACAACCTAAGGATACTTTGTTAATGTTCAACACCTTCCCCATCCCCCCCCCCCCCCCCCAGTGCTAGAAGCCCAGGGCGGAAGAGTGAGGTGCTTTTTCCTATCCCTGCCAGATAAGGAATTCATCACTACCGTTTTCACTTGAGCACCTTGAATTGGTCATCACTACCTACCCAATTCAAGGTGCTCAAGTGAAAACGGAAGCAAATGTCCTCCCTCAAAGACAGCATCTGTATATGTCCTCTGAAGGTATGAATCTTGAGACAGTTTGGGGTCAAACATTCAGGTCTTGAATATTTGTATTCAGCTGTTGTGTCCTCCACAAGGTTTTGCAAGGTTGGCTTGGAGAGGCAGTGCTTGTCTTCTCAAGGGTGACTTGTGTACGCTCACTCAGTGTGCATTCTCCTGTACTGATCAGAGTATAGAAGGTGTGTTTTCAGAGTCCCGGGGAGCCCAGCTTTAGCTTCTGCTTTGGGGAGGCAGGACCTAGGTTCAGATGCAAACAGTATCTAGACTGCAACTTGGAGGCGATCAGTTGGAAATATTCTTGTCTTCCTGCTCTCAACCTCCACTCCTGTCTGTGTCTAGATCCATCTGGGGACAGTGGTGCTGGGGGCATGATTCCCGTGTGACAGCATCCAGGTCTCAGTGTCATGAGGCTAAGGAGCAGAGCTGAAGGGACTGTAGGGAACAACGTGGGAGCTGTCGGCTGAGTGGTCAGACATGTGTGGGTAATCAAGACACTAGAGAGAAGCCATTCTATTCAGAGTCATCTAATTGCAAAGCACTGATTATGGGAGTGACACTTGCTCTTGTCCAGTCAAAAGAAACACTGCTCAAAACATCATAAAAAAAACCCACGTTCATTTTGAAGGAGCCTGTGTTTGCACTAGGCAGTAACCCAGCTAGTGTGAAAGAAATAACAGGTAACTCCAATGAAGGAGCGAGAGGCACTGCCCAAACCCCCTAGAGTTGTCAGCCTTTGAAACCTGAAAAAAAAAAAAAGCCTTTGCTGATGTTGAGAAAGAACGAATTCACTGAGAATCCCACGAAGCCAAAGGCTGGGCATCTTTTCCCAAAGCGATCATTAATGATGTATTGAAATCCTATTTAGGTCAACACCTTCAGACACAGACACAGGCAAGGTGCTCATAAAAATGGTGCTGAGAAATCACAGAGTTTCTCATCTGGTATCAGAAAACGCACTTGTCTAGTTTAACAAAAAGGTGCGGCCTTCACTCTTTTTGCCCAAGGTGAAAGATGGTGCTCGTTGGGAGGCTTAGTCACACACGATGCAACACACATCAGGGTATAAACCACCGTTTCAAAGTGCAGGACGTTATGTCAGGAGGAAAAGCAGCCCAAATATTTATCCAGCATGATCCCCCTAAGTACAGACTTACACCTCTACACATGGCTCATGTGATACAGACCTTAGAAGAAGGACTGGAACGAACTGTACCAAAATGCAACCAGTGTTTAGCTCTGGCTGGTGGGAATGCAGGTGATTTTAGTAACTTTAATTTTCATCTTTAGACTCTTAACTTTTTCCAAATGGCCAAGAATAAATATGTGGTCCTTTGAAGATATTAAAAATGTTAATAAAAGGAACTGTTGTTACTTGAGAAAATAAAAGGCATATTTTACTGAGATGATAAAGGTGATTCACGTAAGAAATGATCCATGTGACCAAATCTTGCCATATTTCAGAATTTGTGTCATTCATATATATTTCTAGTCAAACTACCAGTTATCTTAAATGTCTGCAAAAGTTATCCCAGAGTATCTTCCCTAACTGGGATTTATTTTTTTTTAATTTATTTTATTTTATTTTTTTAAATATTTTATTTATTTATTTGAGAGAGAGAATGAGATAGAGAGAGCACGAGAGGGAGGAGGGTCAGAGGGAGAAGCAGACTCCCTGCTGAGCAGGGAGCCCGATGCGGGGCTCGATCCCGGGACTCCAGGATCACATGACCTGAGCCGAAGGCAGTCGCTTAACCGACTGAGCCACCCAGGCGCCCCTAACTGGGATTTAAATAAAAACTCGAAACCACACACACACACACACACACACACAAATTATCTCAGGAAAGACAGAAGAGTTCCTACACAGTCCTGTAATCCTAGGAAGGCCCCAGACACTGGGCTTCCTTGCCTTGTCAAAACTACACAGCCTCTGGAGCTGAAGGGATCTGTAGCCCGAGGGCTTGCTTATTGTTAACTGGTACAGATGATGAGAGATGAATGGACATTTTTACATGGGCAGATCACAGTGATGACTGTGATGGAATTTTCCACTATCATTCCAGGATAGGGGCTCCGAGTCCAGCTTAACTGCCCTGAAAGAAAACATATTTCATGCAACTTGAGTCTGCAGCAGACTCCTCTGGGTTCCCCTTGTACGTGTCTGCGCCATGTCTGACATGCTCACTGTGGTTATATGTTAGTATGGAGCGCTGTTCCTGGCACCAAACTGATGCCCAACAAATTACTTACTGAACACACAAATAAAATATGTCTTTTGTTCTCTGCCTCTTTCTGAACGGAGGGCATATGTCTATTATTTGTAGATAGACAAGTAGATCGGTAGATAGGTATCAATACACAGGAATACAGAGCTTATAGGCTGGAGAGTGGGAAGTAGAAGGAACTTTCCCTTGATGGTTTCCTTTTGTTTCTGGGCAGTAGGAGGTAAGACTAGCTCCTGAGTACATGGAGAGGGAGGGAAGGTGAGATCTTGAGGGCAGGGGTGAAATATTTGGGAGGGAACAGGAGAGGAAACTAACTGAGGACACCTGGAAAAAGTGCTGGGCAGCGCTGACACTCCAGCTCAGCTCGTATCCCATGACTTGTCAGGCCTTTCCATCCTACTTTCTGATGGAGAACACTCGCAGGAAGGGAATGGTGACTTGTTTGGGGTTTCTTCCTTCAGTGATACAGCGTATGCCTGGGGAAGGGTAGGAGGGAGGGGAAGAAGCAAGAGTGGCCGGCGGAGCCAAGTGAGCAGAAGCACCCCCTTCACTTTTCATTAGGCAAAATGTATTAGCTCTTACTATAATCTTGGCATGCCAGCCATATGAGGGTGGAAAAGACATGGCCCTGAAGGAAATGAGTGACTTTTTTTTTTTTTTTAATTGGAAGGTAACTCGTTAAATTCGGGACACAGGCTAAAGGAAAATCCAGATGGAATTGGGAGGGAGGCCGAGAGACCATCAGAGGCACAGAGAAGAATGCAGGTAAAAAGATTTGGTGCTCTTTGAAATGACATGGGAATTGTGAAAGGCAACCCGTACAGCTGAAGGCAAATCTGTGAAACAGTCCACATTCTGAGGAGGAGGTAGGGCTATCCTACAGGCCTTTGATACTTGACATTAAGAATCCAAAGTATCTGTGACTGAAAGGAGATAATTGTGTCATTAATTCACATGCATTTTTTTTTTTTTGAGACAGAATTTCAGTGCCTTTGAGCACTGTGTAAAGCTAAAATATAATTTGAGGTTCCTGTTTGTCAAGCTATAGCTAAATGTTTCCTTAGAGACTTAATTTTTCCTATATATACTTGGCAGGAGTGTTCCAAATATGGTCTAAGCCCTCTTAGGATTTTTAAACAGCAGGGATATTCAAGTATGACAAATAGTTACTGAAATCACACAGCAGTAACTTTTCTTAATGATTTTTTTTTTCCCCCCAGGAATCACTGTAATTCACTCTTGTCTGTTGTGGCCTTGCTGTCACCATAACCACCTCCTGACAATGTCAAACCAAGTCTTGGGAGGTGATTTTATAAGAGGATGAAACAAAGCCATTTCCCTGTTAATGCCAATGTCAAGGCGAAATGAATTGGTGTCAATAAATTCAAGGTGAGGAAAACAACATTATGGAATCAAGAGAACGCGCATAATGATGACATGAGTCATTTAGGGATGCCAAGCTCCAAGTAAAAATGACTGCTAATTTTCAAAAATGTATTCGCCACTGCACCAGGGACCAAACACTTAAGTGTTCCCAAATACATCAGCGAGGTTCAGGAGGGACAAGGGCTTACAATTACAGACGAGTCACAAACATACCTTTTCGATAAAGTCAGTGGTGACCCATTGCAACTCACATTGTCCTTTCCCATTGATACATTCCCGAGATATCCAGAATTTGAACGGCAAACTTTAGTATTTCACTGCTTACCGTGGTGCTGTCTAAAAGTCTGGGTTCGAATACTGACATCACCACTCATGGCTGGATTTCTGAGTCTCTCTTTTTTCATCTGTAATAGAGGCATCTCAGAGATGTTGTGAGCATGAGAGATCATTCAGCTCAATGATTATTATTAAGAGTTTTGTAAGTGTGGGGTGGGGGGAATGGATGGGTTAGCCTGGGTGATGGGTTTTAAAGAGGGCACGTACTGAATGGAGCACTGGGTGTTATATGCAAACAATGAATCATGGAACACTTCATCTAAAACTAATGATGTAATGTATGGTGATTAACATAACATAATAAAATAAAAAAAAAAAAAGAGTTTTGTAAGTGTGGGCACTGTTCTAAATCCTGCAATAAAAACCAAGACCGGGAGAGCCACATGGAAATGGTGTTTGTGTTTAGGTTCATGGATTTACGTCTCCTTAGAGAACGTAACTTCACATAGGGTGTGCTCTTGTGTCTTCTAGTTCCCTTTCATCGTTAATAGTTTCTAGCTTCTTTGGGGCTTAATAAATACTTGTTGATTTGAGAAGAAAATCATCTTTCACATCTACAGTTCCTTACATAGAAAAAACAGCTGCTTACCTGTCGGAAAGAAGATCTATTTGCTCATTTTTCTTTAATGAAAAGAAAAACAGACAAAAGCGCTTACTGAGGAAAACATTTAGGTAAGACAGGGATGCCAGGTGAGCTCATGAGTGACTTCAATAATTCTGTGCAACATAGCTTTTACTAAAACTAAACTTCAAATGTGCGGCAAAAGGGAAAGGTACTCAGTTCTTTCTTGATAGCCAAAAGAACTTTTTCTTAATTGGTTAAGAAAATGGTGTAGGAATGAGAACAAATCCAGAGAGGATGACCGGAAAAGGGGGAATAGGGTCATTGCAGGTCTAGAGAAGGGCGTTTTCAGGCTTCTCCTAAGAAAAGCACGGCTGTTGTGTCTTGGGAGAGAGGTGAGCTAGTTAGCCCCAAATCAAGAGGCTGGCAAGCAAACGTGTGGAAGCTGGACCTCCCTGGGCTTTCAGATCCAGCGGCAGAAAGATAAAACAAGGAGGAATGCTTTGGATACAACTAGGAGGCTGTGAACATTATTTAAAATATAGTGAAAAGATGTTCGCCCTCCCCTTTGAAGCAGACTAAGGCAAACCCAAGGTGAGATTAGGCAGGGATGAGTAAGATTTGGGTGGGCTGGTTAAGGAGAGACCACACAACAGGCTTTGAAAATATCTTCTTCTAACACATTTAACTTTCTTCGACATTTCCTATTTTTATTTTTGAATATACATATTTTTATATTAGTAAGGAGTTATTCTAGAATGTCTACTCCATGAACATCAGGATTTTGACTGTTTCATTCCTTGCTCTAGTGCAATGCCTAGAAAAAGCGCCTGGTACCAGACTGTAGTCAGTGAATATCTGAGGACTCCTGAGTGGATGAAGACATGAATTTTATAGAAAAAAAATCACATATTTCATACCCAGTGCTTTCTTTCTACTTCTAAAATATCTTCCCACTATGTCTATTCTCTCTCCCCAAATCAAATGCACAGGAGTGCTATGGCCTGATTGAGTATCTCACAGAGTTTACGCAATACCTCTCACTCATTGGATAATTTTGTAGTCAGAATCCCCCACGATGTGCTGAGAATCTCCTCATTGTCTGCTTTTACTCCCTAACATAAACTTTCCAATCCTGGCTAAACTACTCACTGTCTTAAATGCACGTGTGCGTGCGCGGCGCGCACACACACACACACATTAAATTATAATTAAGATACCTTTGCATGTCATCTTGCCAAATATTTCCACTAACCTGGCAGGATAGGTATTATTATTATTATTATTTCCATTTTATGGGAGATGTGTGGATTTTACCCCAGCCCCACCAGCAACCCAGCAGCAGAGGCAGGACTAGGACTTGGACCCCTCTCACCCCAAGCACCATCGGTCCATTCTGCCTTCCTGCCCTTTGGCTGCTACATACTGGCCCCTGAGTCAGTGCCTCTGCTCCTGGTGTGTCCTTCCCTAAACTCCCCATCCATCCCTAAAAGTCCAGCTCATGGACAACCCCCACCATGAAGATTTTTTGGGCTGTTCCAGCCTTCGGACCCCAGTCCTGCCTTGGAAGACAGATCTAGATCTAGACATAGGTATAAATGTAGATACAATTTGAACAGCCTGGATTTAAACCTTGGCTCCACCAAATACTTGCTGGGTGATCTCATGAAATCACTCAACCGATCTTTGTTTCATTCATAAAATGCAGATAATTTAATACCTGGTATCCACTTCATAGGACTGTTAAGTAGATTAAATGGGTTAATACATAACAAGGCAACCACTACAGTGCCTGACACACAGAAAGTCCTTTGGTAAATGTCAAGGTTTATTTGACTCTTCAAAACCTACAACGGACACTTCTCCATATGCATTTCTCGTCTCTTCCATGGAAACATGTGCAATTTGAGGGGAAGGCATTGTCTTGCACCTCTTTTCATTGTTCACACTGAGCAGCACAGTGCTTTGCACAGAGTGGGTGGTCTATAAATATTACTTCTTGAGGGTAGTGGACATCTCTTAGCTTTGTATCCTCTGACATCTCTTTTATCTTTGTATTGGAAGCATCTATTCTATTGCCTGGCACATAACAGGGGATTCTTCATGGTGTTTTTTTTCTGAGCGATTTCTGCATTCCTAAGATCATGTGAGAGTTAAATCATTCCTGAGGCTACAGCTGAAAATAATCTGAGTTTCATTACTGACTAAACTAAATAGTAGTTTTAGCAATGTCCCTTACCTTAGTTGTTTTTAATGCCTTTTGCTTCTGTTTCCTTTAATTCTTTGGAGAAAAGGAGAGCAGCAAGGAGAGAGGGGCAAGGAGGACAGGGAAGGAAGGGAGATTCAGGGTTGGTTTGATCTGGAAAGAACTACACACATAAAGCTCTCCAGAACCCCGGGTTCTCCTCAGGGAAGGGGTGGAAGGTTTTCAGCTCTGCTTGTTTGGGAGTATGGATCACACGTAAAGTTGAAAGCCTTCAGAATCTTAAATTAAAACCATATCTTAGATTTAGCCTCTATCATGGCTATTTTATTCCAAGGACCAGAAGGATGAATAAATCTCATGTATTCCCTATAAAGAAAGTGCAGAAGGGTGAATAGGCTTTTGCTCTCTACAGATTCAACTTTCTGACTTCTCCTGAGGCCAAAGCTAAGACTCTGACTCAAACAACCACGTTTCTTGTCTCTAGATGTGCTGCTTGGCACGCTGCGTGATCCGATGCGGATCACTTTATCTGGTTTTATCTTCCAAAGTGCTAATTGTTTTGTACCAGTTGATCCATGTAGGTTTCTTGGTTAATCTAAAGTTCTTTGTTCCCATTCACCCCCCCTTTCCCTGGGTTCCTGCTACCTGTCACTGCTGCATTAGACCTTTCATCTGTGTCCAAGTCACTCATTTCCATGAACTGCTTGCTTTCTATGCCAGGTGCCCTTAACTAGTCACATTTTCTGAATATCACTCCAGCCTATTAGGATGTTGCAGGCAAGTCTCCGACCTGTTCAATCAGGCAATTCCTTTGTGCTAATGATTGTTGGCTATAACTCTTTACGCTTGTCAGATCCCCCTACAATGTTTGAATGTCCTATTCTAAAGGTTTGCCTATGGCTGGCCTGGCTTCAGCAAAACAAAACAGGGCAGTTTATTCACAGATTGCAAAGAAAGAGAAGATTCACAAAGGTAGGAAGTGGGCAACAGAGGTTTTCTGACAATTTAATAAGTTTCCAATGAGAACTCTTGGATTTTCTTTTGATCTAATGCTTAAATATCTAAAAATATCTTAATTAATATTCTGGGTTATTAGTATGCTCTTTTAATTCATCGATTCTACTTTGTGGGAACAAGTGTAAAAAAAAAAAAAACCCAAAGAAACAAAGGTACCATGAACTGATATTGTGTGTTATTTTTTCTAGTACTACATAACTAATAAGATGAATGTTTATGATAAAAATTCAGTCAGTAAAGAAGAATTATGCCAAAATTTCCAGATAAATGAGTTTGTATGATCAAGTTATAAACTACATGATATAGATTTATTTTACAATGCTAAACATCAATAGATCCTTAATTATATTGCCAAGAGCAATAATGTGAGAATAGTGTGAAAAGACTGAATAACCACATGAGAAAGTAAAGGATTTTCAGTGATTTCCAACCTTCATCAGTTTATTTCCTAAGAAGCATATAATGAATTCATGTTGATGATGGGCACTTGCCTGATGACATCAAAATGCATGATCAGTGCGTGCTAACTAGACTGCGAATCTAGCTCAGGACATTCTTGATTGGAGGCCACTCAAGGCCCAAAGGAAGACCTGAGCTGGCTGGCATGGGGGAAAGTGAGGGTGAAATCAAATTTCCTGGTTTGTTTGATAGATTCGAGAGATAACTGGAAGTCTCCTGGTATAGTTTGTCTCTAACCCATTCTTTAGGAGAAAGAGGGAAGGCTGTGATGTCATACAAAGCTGGCTCAAATCTGGTCTCTTCAACTCACTAGTGGTGGGAACTTGGCAGGGCAAATAACCTCCCTGAACCTTCCACATCTGTAAAACAGACACAAGTTTTCCTAGCAGAGTACTTCTGAAGGTGCAAATAGGTACTGCATATAAAAAGCTTACGAATAAATGGTAACTATTTTGATGATAGAGAGGTCTAAATGAGATACAATTGTCTATGAAACTCCTGTCCAGTAGCAAGAGCTTCCTAAATACTAGTTTCTCTTCTCCTCTTAAGAAATTAAAAAAAAAAAAATCTCCATCTAGTCCCTTTTCCTTTTTGGTAACTAAGAGGAAAGGCAACATGTTGATACGTCATTTTATGCATCATTTGGTGCAGAGGGGGTGGGCGGGGGTGGGTGGGTAGAGAAGGGGTTTAGTCAAACCACAATAATGACAAAAGCTACCATTTATTTATTGAGCACTTAATCTGTGCCAGGGCATTATTCTAAGTGCTTCTCATGCATTAATTTATTTAATCCTTTTAATCGTCTCATAAGGTAGGTATTCTTATCCTAATAGTCTTATAGATTGAGAAACAAAGACCCAGGGAAGGTAAATAACGTGTCTAAAGTCACAGAGGTAGTGGGTGGCAGAGCCTGGGAGTGGGTGGCAGCCAGTTCTGTGGACTTAGCCACTTTGCCTGACTGCTCTGCTTTACATCCATATGCTGGAGTGCTACAACCAGTATTACTTTTGTCCCTGTGTTTCCTTCTCTACCACATCGAAACCGGTACAAACCAATTACAAGGCATCCAGGTGCTGAGGGGAACAGAAAACAGAAAATGCACATCTTGGTTGCAGACCACCTCAAAATTTAGATTGAATACTGAGTTTCTCAGCAAGGGCAGGCACAGACTATACCAGGTCCTAAATCCATCCATTGTCCTTACCTGCTTTGCTGCCAACCAAGTCCAAGCCACTATGACCTTTCGCCTGGACTACCATAAGCTTGTTGGTTCTAATCTTGCCCTCCCCTCCTTGCCCCTTCTACCATTCATTGTCCTCACAGTACCCAGAATTATTATTATTATTATTATTTTCCAGAATTACTATTTTTAAATCGAAACCCCCATATCATTAAGCTCTCTACTGTTTAGCATCCACTGCACTTAGAAGAAAGTCTGCACCTCTTGTCCTGATCTTCAGGGACAGGTGATCTGGTGCCCAGCTCCCTCGCCCACCTCATCTCAGCCCCTCTCCCTCCCATTCACTATGCCACCCACACTTTCTTCTTCCCATTTTCTGGACCAGCAGAGCTCCTGCCTGCCTTCCGGCTTTCTCTGGACGTGTTTCTTCTACCTGGAATACTCCTCCTTCAGAACTTTCCACAGTGGGCTCCCCCTTGACACTCAGGTATCAGTCGATGTGCTACCTTCTCTGAAAGGCCCTGGCTAACTACAAGTCTAAAATGGTTTCCACCCACTGTTTATTCCCTTCCTTATTTCCCATCTGCCTCCCACCAGCATGTGAGCTCTTGAGAGCAGGGTCTGCGTTTGTCTTCCTATATTACCATGTCCTCAGTACCCAGAACAGTGCCTGGCACAGGATTTGTGTTCCATCCATGTTTATTGAATAAAGTGTGGACTTCTCTATGGCTTGTCTCACCCAGCATCCTTCCTTTAAGGGCCTAAAAAAACGGCAGGAATAATGGATTTCATGGAAGCTCTCCTGGCTGGGATGGATTTTAATTGCTCTTCTACCCCAGGATTAGATAAACTTCAGAACTTCTGGGCTTTAAGACGCAGTGATCACTATAGAACACAATCAGCACCCCAGCGCATCGGGCTTCCGAGCACTCTAGAGTTAAATATCACAGGATGTGTGGCAGCGATGTTGTTTTATGCACCTCGCTCCAGGGCAATATTATGCACTTGGCAATCCAGTAGAAAATCCCCCTCAGAGAAAAGATCATTCCTTGTGATGGATGGACAGTTTCCAGCATCGGTTTCCACAGCGAGGTTACCTCCTAAATTTCTAGTTTGGTGTAAAAGTGAAAGATGAAGGATGTACTGCCTTCAAAAGAAAAGAAATTATCAAATTATCAAATAATTACGGCTATTATTTCAATAGAAGTGCTTTTTCCCTGGCAGTGCAGCTAAGATGCTAGGCATATAAAGAAGAAGTAAGAAGTCAATATGAAACCACGGGCCATAGAGGAAATAATTTCATATCCCAAATAGGAACTATTGGATTTCTTTGTGAGACGTAATTGCCAAAGTTATTCCAGGTTGTATAAAGTCTGTCCTGCCTCAAGAATGATTGTCAGCTCACCTCTGTCTGAGGAAGAGAGCGGAGGAGCAAGGTCATGGTAAAAGAGGTTGCTAATGGCCCGCGAGCAGGCTCCGGGTGAGCAGCCAGCTCGGCACCGCGCAAGCGAGCGGCTTAGTGGCATGGGGCTCGGCGCTGGGCAATGAGATGAGTATCGGGACGAGAACCAGGACTAGCCATCTGTGACGCCGGGATGGGTCTCAGCCTGCACACACATTGTACTGAGAACTGTGGTTTGAGGTTTTCTCTCCTGGCAAAGCCAACGGTTTTCTACTCTCAGGGTTCCAAAGAAAGAGAAAAGAACAAAGCGCAAAATGAGAGATTAGCCACCACTGTCCTTGAACCCGTCAATGCATGTGGACGTCCGGCTAGCTGGGGGGCGGGGAGGGATCCTCATTTGTGGGTTTCAGTCTCCCACTGGTGAATCCACAAGCAAATAATTTGCTCTGGGAGCACCTGGCTGGCTACGTGTGAAAACGCTGCTGTGAAACCTTTTCTTCAACATTCCAGGACAGTGTATTGGATTTGTGCTCCTTTGTGCCAGATTCTAGGTTAAAGCACTCCATCCCAAAGGTGTTTCAACAAACTGTCCCTTGCTGGCTTCCCACTAGCATCACTGCATAATGGATTTTGTCAGGAGAAACTAGTAGGGAGGCTAAGGCCTACCCCTATCTGTAAGGAATCATTAATCTTTACTGTGAATAATTTCGCAAGACTTGACTGAATAAAAAATAAACTCCAATTGAAAGTACAGCTTTTTTTCCCTTGGCAACTTATTTTCCTCTCCTGCCTTGCTCCCGCCCCCACCATTCCTTTCCTTTTCTTGGGCTAACATCTATGTCTACTGGCAAGGGGATTTGCAAAGACTCTCCAACAGCAATGAATGCAGAGAATGGGATCTTCAGAAAGTATATATTCTATTTTGAGGCTGAATGAATAGCATAACCTGAAGTTAGTGGCCTCTGTGTTAGGAAAACAAGAACACAACACAACAGCACCTGCTTTGTCTTTTTTTTTTTTTTTAAAGCGAAGTTTTGGATTTTACAAAGGATATAGGAATAAGTTATCTTAAGTTTAGGACTCGAACAAAATTAATTCGATTTCTAACTCACTCCTCTTGAACAATATATCTATGTCTTTGCAAAGCTGCCGAAAAAAAGGCAATAAACTGCTCTAACTTTTTTCTCTTCAGTACAGCTCAGGTAATAATAGGTATGTGAGCCAATGCTGTACAAAAATCCAATACTGACATTTTTTAGAAGTGAAAGAGATTAATAAAAGTAAGCAATACGCATTAAGAATGACCTTACCACAGTAGCCGTCCAACTTTCTAAACTGTTTTGATGCTTTGGAAATTATAGAAAGTAGAGCAAAATTAGGCAAAAATTAAATTATATTCTTTATTAGGGAATAACACTTCCAACTTGAAAATAACGTTTACAACCAACAAATAGGATTCCATATATGTAGGAAAACTATAGAAATTGGAGTGGTAAGTTTGGCCCGCTAGTTTTGGCATGCAAAAATATTACATGCGCCATCATATAGAGCCCATCACATAGAAACTATAACTATAGTAATGGTAAGGGTGAGATATCACAGCTCTTTTCTTTTTTTCCTTCCCTGTGAGTTGTTCAGGTTCAAAAAGGCCATCAGGCTATTTTTTCAGTAACTGTTTCATGAAGACTGTTAATATGTGAATTAACCGAATTTGCAGGTCTTTAAAAGAGGAAGCTGTGGACACTTTGCTCATTTCTGTCCATGTCACAAATGATACCTATTTTTTAGTTTTAAGCCAGATGGTCAATGAAGGCAGTGACCTCAGTAATAGCCAACGTAATTACCTACTTTATTTTCACTGAAATCGAAACTTCATTGAAAATAATTTTGTCTCTCAGTTTATTTATAGTGAAAAGTGCTTTTTTACCTTTTGAACTTGAAGACTACTGGGCTGAATATAATGGCTGGAGATCTCCTTTAATCGTCTCTAATGGCTTCAGAGCAGGCTAAAGTTAAATTTAAAATGATATAGAGTTCTTCTGTTTCCGCCAGATTGGCAGTTCCTAATTTTAGAAGATTGCCACTGGAGTGGTATAACAGTGGAACCAATGTTCCATCCCCATTAATCTGACTAACAGATTGAAAGTAAGGGGATTTTGAACTAGCATTTTATTATACTGTGTTTTTTAATATTTGACATTAGACATATGGTGAATAACACTCTCAAACTTTCATATGAGGACAGGTTGGAAATGAATATATCTGTTCTTGGGCTATTAGAGTAAGTGAGATCAACTTTTAAAAGGAGACTGAGCCTTTTCCATGAATATTATGGATAAAAACATACCATCCCGGGGATGGGCTCATTGTCTAATATCGTTAAGGAGTCTGGGATATATAAATGAAAAAAAAAGAAGTCTTCAGAAAAATTTCCTTACACTACTCATAACACAAAAAGCCAAGAAATTAATGTTCTGCTTCCTTAGATATTATGGCAAGGTATTAGATTCATAATTTTCTAATACTTTAGAAGGCTAACACATCCTCACACTACGAACTCATAAGTCTACTGATATAAATAATTTATTCTGGAAGCTTATGCATATTCAAACTGTAATATTTATAAAAGAATGTCTCCAGTTTTCTTGTTACAAAAAACTTAATAAAAGAAAACTTACTGGGGCGCCTGGGTGGCTCAGTCGTTAAGCGTCTGCCTTCAGCTCAGGTCATGATTCCAGGGTCCTGGGATTGAGCCCTGCATTGGGCTCCCTGCTCAGTGGGAAGCCTGCTTCTCCCTCTCCCACTCCCCCTGCTTGTATTCCCTCTCTCGCTGTGTCTCTCTCTGTCAAATAAATAAATAAAATCTTAAAAAAAAAAAAAAAGAGGGCGCCTGGGTGGCTCAGTTGGTTAAGCGACTGCCTTTGGCTCAGGTCATGATCCTGGAGTCCCTGGATCGAGTCCCTCATCGGGCTCCCTGCTCGGCAGGGAGTCTGCTTCTCCCTCTGACCCACCCCCCTCTCATGTGCTCTCTCTCATTCTCTCTCTCTCAAATAAATAAATAAAATCTTTAAAAAAAAAAAAGAAAACTTATTGTTAGATAAACCCCCAAACAAAATAATCTATTTGCCTCTTAGAACATTAATGAATATCTGATAGACACATGTATGTTATGTCATAATTAAGCACAATATTAAATAATATCCTCAAATTCTCTGCTAATTGAGCATAACACATTCAAAGTAACCATGTTGAATGAGTGCTCATATCTGTGTATATCTACAGCACTGAGCAGAGTGCTATGCACATGGATAAATGTGAAAGGTGCAAATGGAATTCAAATGCATTGCTTCCAGACTTTTCCAAATATGTGCTGCACTTCATAGTTAAAGTATTGAATAGAGGATTCAGTACTAAAAGAACCAGGAACTCATATACTGGAAAATAGGTTGAGAGATAAATGTATGGTGTTTCCTTTCAATCTGGATGTTGCCAAAGGACTTTATTTCTAAGAATGCTTTTCTTTCTTTCTTCTTTCTTTCTTTTCCTTCCTTCCTTCCTTCCTTCCTTCCTTCCTTCCTTCCTTCCTTCCTTCCTTCCTTCCTTCCTTCCTTCCTTCCAATAGAGAGAGAGAGGGAGAACAGCGGGGAGGGGCAGAGGGAGAGGGAGAGAATCTCAGGCAGACTCTTTGCTGAGGGTGAAGCCTGATGCGGGGCTTGATCTCATGACCCTGAGATCATGACTTGAGCCTAAAGAGTTGGATGCTTAGGGCGCCTGGGTGGCTCAGTTGGTTAAGCGACTGCCTTCGGCTCAGGTCATGATCCTGGAGTCCCTGGATCGAGTCCCGCATTGGGCTCCCTGCTCGGCAGGGAGCCTGCTTCTCCCTCTGACCCTCCCCCCTCTCATGTGCTCTCTCTCTCTCTCATTCTCTCTGTCTCAAATAAATAAATAAAATCTTTAAAAAAAAAAAGAGAGTTGGATGCTTAACCGACTGAGCCACCCAGGTACCCCTCTAAGAATGCTTTTCTAATGAAGGAGAACAGACTGGAACAATTGTAAGTGTACACATAATATCATAAAAAGTGTACACAAAATATCATAAAAAGAATTGTGCTATCCACATAGCCTGAGGCCTGAGATTTGTATTTTCTTCAAATGATACATCGTAGATGTGCCAGTAATTTGATTCATGATAGAACAAAAAGGAAGACATTTCTTAGATGTGTGGATGGTGTTGTATGTAGAATTTCTGCAGATTATTAATTCATCTGTATATTGAGTTATATGGCCCATGATGCTCCAAATGTGTCATTCCATGGACCTAAGACCTAACATTCCAGTATGGTCTTATGGAGAACAGTTTCACAATAGAGCCTCTGATAGCTAATGGTACATCAAAGCACAAATGTCATCCAAATGGGAATTAACGTCTTGTATCATGGTAAAGCAACAGTATTGCAATGTGTAGCCAGACAAAGGTATTTGCAGACCAATATGAATCAAGTGGTACCTCTAACCCTGGGTTATAGGGTTTCTTGGTTGGTACCAGATACCTTAATCTACTTTGGGCATAAAGATTAGATGAAGTGCAGTGTGGTATCTGCAGATATATCAAAGGCTATTCTAAAATCCAACCAGGAGTCCCAGTAAGCAAACAGGCTGAGCTCCTGGATGGGTCCACTTGTTTCTGCTGGGAGCTCTTGGAAAAGCTTAGCTGATTCATTTGACCAAGAGCGATTTTATAATATCAGGGTCTTTGGGAGTAAGCATGGACTTATGACAGATTCCAAAGCCAGGCTGGGTGAGAGAGGACTTGCTTGTGCCCATTGTGTCTAAATCCCACTCCCTCTCCTAAAATTTGAAAACAGGGATATGGATATCTGCTGGGTATCCAAATGATTTTCATTTTGTTAAACCCAGGCGGCCAGGTGAGCCTATGACTTAGCAGATTAGCCAATGGAGGGCATCAAGTCTTCCTGTGGGTCACTCTGTTGCTTTACTACTTACTGTAAGCAGATCCATTCACTCAACTTGCAGCCTCAAGTGATTTTAGGATGCCTTCCACTGTACTATTTAATATCCTTTGCCCTTCATTGCTCACCCACTTTTCCATGAGATGGTTTTCAGTTTTTGAGGTGAAATGACCTGTCGCCCATCATGATGCGTCACTGTGTTCAGGCCTGGGCAATATTCTGATCTCTTCTAGAAATGGGTGCATCCTTCCAAACCTGATCGGAGATGACTCCATGACACCTACCCATGTTGTTAAAAATCCAGCCACGATATCGAGCCATCTCCATTTTCCCTCATGCATCCTTCCAAAGAGATGACAGGCAAAGGACAGAAGGGCAGCAACAGTGTCTGCCACCAGTGGCTAATGATTTGATGATGAAGAGAATTCTTGCCATTTCTTGTCACCAGGGCAACAGAAAGAGCCTGACCACGTAGTCCTGACATGACATCATGAAAGTTGCTACCACAATCGAGGCTTTTCCGCACATGGTTCCTGACATGCTGACTAATGCTGTCACCTTATCTCACTGGAGTGACTGCAATGCAACAGCAGTTACCGGCCCCCGCCCAGCTGAGAATATTGGACCCTTAGAGTGAATCAGGCATTTATGACTTTGCACAAGTGCTCACACAGCTGGTGAAGAATAAGCCTGCTGCTTTAGAGATGATGGGCACCTTCCTGTCTCCAGCATCCAACATTCTGTTTCATTTGATTCCGAGAAGCACCATACTAGGTTAATGGACAACATTGTCCATAATGACTTTTTATTATCTCTAAAAGTCATCTTGCAAGGGTTTGATGTTCAACAGTCTTCCTCATTATGCCTCACTTCTCACCTCACCTTCCCTGCGAGGCTCACCCGGGAGCTACCATAGCTCAGCGCTCTGCCCGTGGCCCCTGATGGTGATTATACATTGGTGGCCCAGAGAGGAAGAGAACTGGGTTTGGCCTTCTTCTTTTCTCTTCTAATTTCATGACCTAGATAGTTTGTTTCACTTCTCTGAGTTGTAAAACTCAGAAAGTGATATATTCTGTTACAGGGATGCTGTGAAGATTAAATAGGATGATGAAAAGTGCTTGCCATGATGATGATGTTGGAATAAGAGTATTTCTTTTGTCATATCTGATCCAGGGACTGAACATCTGACAGCTGTTTATGGATGCTCTTTCCTTTTTTGAGGTATTAACTTATGAAGTGACATGGGGTCAGCCACAGTTTGATGTCTTTATTTGAATTTCTGACTGGCTGGAGGAATTGGTCAGAAAGTCTTTTCATGACCAGTTTGAGTGATTTTTCCGTGTGGAAAGACGTGGGATTTTTGGCTTGAATTGAATGATTTGCATCCTTAGAATGAGAGCCCGTCCCATTTGTTAACATCCTACCCTACATGAGATGTTACCTCTCAACAGTTATGGCAAGGTCTCTCTGCGTGCTTCTAGGTGCCGACCTTGAGAGCTGGGAATCTAAGAGCATAGCTTGCTTGTTCCAAGTGAGCATGGGAGGACTAGCTGCTGATTCTGAGAAATATATTCACTGCACATAGAGGGCAGGAAGTAAACATTTGCTCCTGTTAGCAGATGATAAAGTGGGAGTGAAAGAGTCAGTAACCTTTGTCAGTCGATGCTTGTTTTTGTCCAGAAGGCTCTTTCTCTGTTGTGTGGTAGTGTTCATGTTCATGAACAGTCCTATTAATGAATACTGAGGCTTGTTTCCATCCCACTGAAAGCAAACAGGCCCTGTAGTTGGGCTGTGGTCCAAGACTAGAACATCGCAAGCTCCTATTACCCTCCCAGTTTCAAAGGAGAATTGAGCTTAAAAGTGTGTCTGTTTTGGACCTACAGCAATGAATTTGCGTGGCATATTCACAAGGAGTCAGATCTTTATCTTGGTTTTATAATAGCTCTATCACCTACCAATTTTGGTTTGAATGAATTAAACTTTCTGCCTTAGTTTCTTCATCTATTAAATGGGTATACTAGCACCGCTTTGCAGGATTACAGGGAAAAAGAACTGAAATAAAATGTGTGAAATGTTCAAGCAGGCTTATGGCGTGTTTATTACTGAAATATTTTTGAATGTAATTTAATTTATGAAGTGTTTATAATACAGGTGTATTTATTTGTAAGACTCCAGCGTATTTCCCTGTATGGTATTCATCTTTCCTGTTATTAAAATCAGAGCAGTTTGAAAAGAAGGACATAGTCAGCAGGAAAAGCTTAACTACATAGCAGGAACACAATTGGACTTATGCTGGCCTGAGGAGAGCCCCTGGGGGTTTTAGTCATGATCTCTGGTTGTGTTTTCAAACACATTTTTCAGTGAGTAATGCATACTCTTGTAGCTGGAAATGAGGCACCTGTTGAGGGAAAGAAAAGATCCCCTGTGAACTCCTGTCTTCTTTTGAAAAGAAATGTGTTTTCAGTGTCCTTTTTGATTGTCGGTTTTTGGATGAAGTTTTTAGACAGAAGTCCATGCTCTAAAGGAACATTATTTTCTGTACTAATGTTAAATTTAGAGCTAGGAACAGGTAGTGCTTTGCCTTCTTGATTAAAAAGTACAAGACTATCTTTACCTCCAGATTTATTAACAAATGTGAAGTTGACTGTGCTATTCCACAAAACAATAAAATTCTAATTTGAAATTGGACACAAAAGAGAACTGTTTCTTCTACCGTACAAATGGCTAATGCCATTTTGGCTAATGACTGTTGTTTTGAGAAGCTGAACTCATGCCAGAGAAGTGAGCCACAGGGAACAGCTCCATCCTCTCACTCAAGGACCGATGGGGGAGTATTCAAGAATCCCCAGCAAGGCGGGGAAATTCAAGCATTACATAGATCTTGGTCACTTCCCCAGGACTAGGGGAGCAGACCTGTGATGTCAGATACCTCCTGAATATAGGACAGCCTTTCAATTCCTTATCTCTCCCACACCTCCTTCCCCCCAGTGAATTTCAGAACATCGGGGAATCCGTGTAAAATTCTCTGCCCACCACCCAGACACTTCCCACTTTCCCCTGGTGACTTCTGAGCACACATAATTAGTCATCTTGTCAAATATTATGATTGGAATTTCCATTTACAGGTTTAATGGCTCATTGACAGCTGCAAATCCTTCCAAGCTCTTCATCAATTGCCTTTACTTACCGAAATGTGCTTATAGTAGAGCAATGCCAATAACAGCAATCATTTGTAGAGCTTACTTTGGCTCAGGAACTGTGCTCAGTAGTTCACAAGCATTTCATTTGGTTTCCTGACAACTCTATGAGATGGAATCTTCTCTTTTCTAGAGAGGCAAAATCTTAGGTCAGCGCCTGTTCAACACAGGACAAGGCGGGGCCAGGATTGCAACCACTATTCAAGACAGAGCTACTCAGCTAGAGTAGACTTAGAGTAGTTTCTTTAAAACTTTCCTTTAAAACCAGACTCATTAGGAGGGTGCTAAGTACTCTGGACAGGAGACTTTGTTTCATTCTATGATTTTATGTGCTTTACCCCAATCTCAAATTTGGTAACCTCCTAGAGGGCACAGCAAAAACTTGCTTTACATCTTATATTGCACCTATTATGATGCAGGCTTCATAGCAAAAGGCCAATAAATGTTCGGTTATGTGTTGATGAGTCCCTCAACCGAGAGTCTTTCCTCCTACCCTGCTCCTTTAGAGCTTGGTACTTCTCACAGCCTTTCTCCCTGCCCTGATAAATTCTTCCTCAACCACCAGGACATTCATTTAAAACATAAACTAATTTTCCAATATAGTGTACAGAGGGACGGCACATTTCAAAGGCACAGACTAAACCAAGATTGGCTGACCCTGGGAGCGAGTGCCCTGTGAGCCTATTGTAACACTTCTCTCATGCTCTCCTTACTCTTTGGAGGTTCTGTTTCCTTCTCATTTTCACATTTTGTAGTGACGTTGCTGGGGCTGAGGAAGTATTAACTCATCTTCTGCTTCTCAGTGCCTTTGGTTCACCTTAAAACTTCAGCCTTCCTTCTTCAAGGGCGCTATGATATGTGGTTAAATTGTTACATTATTTATTTTAATCTTCTGCAGGAAAAAAACAACCTTATTCCCTTCAAAGTAAGAATCTCAATTTGAGCATCTTTGTAGTATAGGAAGAGAAATCTGAACTTTGCTGAAAAATAGCACATAACAGAAATTTGCCAAGAAAAAAAAAAAAAGTCTCCTGAGAAGTTCTAAAAAAAAAAAAAAAAAAGAGTGCTTTGAATGCATTTCTGACATACAAATCCCTAAGGGTGTCAGTAGTCACCCAGCTGAAAATCGTCAAGTATCCAATTGGTCTGATGATGGCACAATAGATTGTAAGTGTCCAATTGTCCCTCCTGCAAAACTCGTTTAGGTCCAAGTACAGAACCCAGTCTGCTTTTGGTTTGTTTAGGGGGTCACCATAACTCAAGACCTGGCTAGCAGGCAGGCATTTTACCTTTAAAGGGTAATTTCCAGGATTTAGGATGATCCTAAAATTGACAAAGAAGTGCTGCTAACGGTAGGGTGAATTTAATGGATAAAAGTTTATAGCGAGGGCTTTATTTCTCTATTTGGAAACTGCAAAACTAAGAGGCACTGATTTTAGACAAACTCTTAACTAGAATTTTGCATTTACAGATGGCAATTAAGACTTGAAACAACCACAAGAAGATGACACAATAAGTATGAAATCCCATTTATTGTTTAGTCTTTTTTTCTTTTCTCCAGGAAGCAGCCGTGACTATGATCGCTTTCATTTTTATCATGTCATTTGTTTGTGACTTGATTGCTTTATTAAATTTGTTGATCCAATCCCCACCATCTTCAATGAAACTTTGAGGGCAGGTACTATCGTTTCTAGTTCTATTAATTCACAATGCGCCCTTACTGTGTGACAGAAACTGGGTTAGATATCGTTATGTTATTTAATTCTCACAGATGGTGAGGCAGATCTGATTCTTACTGTCATTTTACATGAGCAAATTGAGGTTGAGTAAGGCTAACTAATGGTACAGGACTGTAATTGTTGCACGCCAAATATCTGATTGAGTCTATAAGGATTTAGGCACATTAGCCTAAGTTGCAAATATTACATTTTGTTTCATTATCTTTAAACTTCTGTCATTGCCCAAATGTTCTGGCTCCTTTATCCCAAGATTTTAAAAATTAACAGGTATTAATGTATTTTAATAATCCCACTCATTTTAAAAAACATAACTGAATATCAACGTAGTTTTTTGAAGAAAGAGGATAAAGCTATCAGTAGGAATAAAGCAGCCATATTTTTATCTTTATACACTTTCTTTCTCTCTGTCTTAGAAATATTTTATCGAGACAAGTATGCCATGAGGAAGTTGATTTTAAAAAATGGTAATTGGGAACCTGATAAAATATACTTCAGAGTAATGCTAATCATGTGTGTCAAGATAAAGGAAATTAAGGTAGCTTAAGGTTTCAGTTCTCTTCAGAAAAATCAATTATAAAGCAGTTACGCTGCTGACACTAAACAATAAATCCCTGGATTTAGTTAATAAAAAAAGCCTTTCACTTTTTGAAGGTTTGTTCTTTTTATTCAAAAGAAGAAACTCATAACATTGATTTTTTTTTTTTTTTTTAGAAAGAAGGGGCTATTTACATCAGGTATCTTTAAATCCAGATATATTCTTGATCTTAGCCTGTATGGATTAGAAATCACTTGCCAGCTGGGGAATATGTCTTTATAAAGCTACCCATGGTTTCCAGGGCTCCTGGCCTTGGTTGAGTGCCTTCTTACCTCAGACTCTAATGAGGAGTGGCAAACTGGAATTCACCTGGCATTCGCTTGGGGTGCAGAATATCGAGTCAAATTCATGGCTGGCTGAAATCTCTCTGACAACATGCAGTTACTGAAAATGTAGTTCTCAATCCTGGCTGCCTGTTGTTATTGCCTGGGGAGTTTTGTAAAATGCAGATGCTTGGGCCTGCCCCCAGAGAATCATACTTAAGTATGCTAGAGTGGGGCCAGTGATAACTATTTCATTTCGATCTCAATTAACCTTTATATAGTCACTGAGATGTTCACAGTCTTGTCACTTTCTAGTTTTGGACAATTAGAATCTTGCTGTCATTCTTTCTCTTTTGTTCTCATAAAACCAATGACACAAAGGTTAAAGCCACTGAGAAGGAAAGTTTTTCAACAAGTGCGGTTCTGCTCATCGCTTTTCAAATGAGCAATTAATAATTCATAACAATTAACTGAGTTATGAGTTTCTCTTTCAATACGTTTCCAAACATGAATAGATTAAATGGTAATTGCCATCAAATTTTATGTTCTATTTCATGTGCCCAATAAAAGTTTATCTTTTGGAACTCACTTTGTATTTCCTTTTGATATATTCATAACCAAATGCAATATACTATATTAAAATATTTATTATTAACCTATCAAATATTAACCACTTTTAAATTATATGGATGAAAGAAAACAAATAGGCTACTTGTTTAAGTTTTCATGATTCACCTTATTTTAATATGATTTGGATTTGTAGAATACAAGTTGATAAAAACTGATGTCATGAGATATTCTATGAGTTTCTGCCCCTTATATAATTTTTTCTAAGACATACGTATGCCCTTGATTTCCCAACCACCAACATTCTGTGAACACTAAGTGATAAAAACAAGTAAACAAAACACCTGGGTTTTGGAATCAACCTATCCCAAGGTTAAAATCTACACTTACTGTGTCACCCTCTAAATTCTCAAATTTTAATGCAAATATGCATATGAATCACCTAGAAATCTTGTTAAAATGCAGATCAGGAAGTCTGGGGTAGGGCCTGAAATTCTCATTTCTAACAAATTCTCAAGTGATGCTGATGCTACTGGTGGAATGATCACACTTTCAGGTTGCAAGAATCTAGATGACCCTGTGCAGGGGATTTAGCCTCTCGGAGCCTCAGTTACTTATCCGTAAAGCGGGGATAACTGCTAATGGGATTTTATACAGATTAAACAAGTCAGGGTGAATGGCTTGGCATAGTTCCTGGCACATGGCGGGCACTGAATAGTGGCCATTATTGTCATTATTAATTATAATAATGAGAGCTCATTAAAGCCCTAAACAATTTTAAAGACTAAACAATTTTCATCTAAGACTTAAAATAAGTGCTAAGCTAGAATATGTCTAAGCGTCCAACTCATATATAAGATTTTAAGATTATTGGCTGGAGTAGAGATTCCTGTGACCAGAAGAATGAGCTAGAAAAGTAGTACTGGAGGTCAGTCTTCTCAGATTCCAACAAGAGTCAGGGGCTGTTGGATCTGAGACCCTTCTTAAACTGTCAGCCTTTAGAGGGCGGGGAAAACATTTTAGTTGTCTTTGGTGCTAAAATTTAGCACAATTCCTGGCACACGGTTGGGCTTTAATATTTTAAAATGAATGACAGTATGAGTGAATGAATGAATAAGTGAGTAAATGAATGATTGCATGAACAAGTGAATGAATCAGAAAATCCTCTAGCCAGCCCAGTTTGCCAGGGAGGAGAACTCAAAAGATTTTTCAAGACTCTGTTAAGTAGCCCTCTATCACCTTGGTTAAATTGAATTTTGTAACCAAAGATGAAATTTGAGGGTCTAGATTTCCTATAGGGTATGTTATGATCTGACAGTTTCTAGTAAAAATGTGACTTCAGAAATTTCAAAGCCTGATATGATTGGATAGAATTCATATGCCATATCTATATGTCTATATGTAGTTTAGCATCCTTGGTGCAAAATCAGCAACTTTAATTTTTATTTTAATTAGAAAGAAGAGGGATGTGATATCTCAGTAAAGACCTCATAATACATGCAAATATCTTCCATATGGGCATTAGCAAAAGTTGGATCAGCAAAATCATTGAAAATACAGCAACTGTGACATTACATCACTAATACACTGCCAGATCATCCTGGTAACAAGCCCTCCTACAAACTCCCAAACTTTGTCTTTTTGTACTCAAAATCATGTGAATGATGTAGTGGTCCATATTATTGATTTTCATGATAAAGAATACAGATTAACATAAGACTAAGTCCATAGGGTCAAAGTATTAATTAAAAAGAGGTCTAAATGTGATTCTTAAAAATAATTACATCAATATTTCATTATTTTTGTAGTTTTATCTCTGAGACATACCCCTATTTTCCCCAAAGAGCTGTAGCTCAGAAGAAAAAACTGCAATGCATAATATTAATGCTACACTTTTGCAGAATATGGGAAGGAATTCTGTTAAAAATATATTTTAGCAACTGTTTCTGTTTTAAAGCATCCAGGGATGTCTGGATGATCTTGACTGCTAACTATGAGGATGAGTTGGTGGTTGAAGTTGGATGCAGAGCAGATGAATCACGTGTGGGCCTGAATTTCTGTGTGTATGTGTCTCTTCTAGATGAAATCCAACTTCATTGAAATTTACATCGAGGGGCGCCTGGGTGGCTCAGTTGGTTAAGCGACTGCCTTCAGCTCAGGTCATGATCCTGGAGTCCCTGGATCGAGTCCCGCATCGGGCTCTCTGCTCGGCAGGGAGTCTGCTTCTCCCTCTGACCCTCCCCCCTCTCATGTGCTCTCTCTCTCTCATTCTCTCTGTCAAATAAATAAATAAAATCTTTAAAAAAAAAAAAAAAGAGAAATTTACATCGAGATAGTCAATTGCTGTGTGCTAATGCATGCCATTTCTCCCCACCTTGCAGCAATGAAAAACTGAAGGTTGAGTATAATTTTTAAAAACAAAAAATTTGACTAAAATAGGATGAAGAGCACACAGCCCTTGAGTAGAGATGATCGTGACATAATTCTATTGCTGAAAGTAGAGCCACATGATCCAAAATGCCCTGGGTTCAATAGATGCAGTCACATTCAAAAGAGCATTGGACAGAAGAGGCAGGGGCTCATGGCACTGACATGCCCTTTCTTTAAAATAATTACCTCTGATATCAAAGCTGATGGTAAAAGAAAATAAATTCTCAGCGGGTTCTGTATGTATTTTTTTCCTGTGCCCTTGGTGTCGTAGCTGATATTATTACTATAATTCTCTCTCAGTAGAGCATTTTGCTGATATTCAAGGTGACTGGTTGTTCCTGCAGAATGCAACAGAATGATTCCTCACACCAACATGAGCAATCCTGATTGTGTTATGGCCACCCTGACTTCTCTTTCATTAGTTGCTGATTGTACTGAATTGATGCTAAATTGACTTGGCTGGCTCGTAAGCCTGTAAATGCCTGGCACTGACTATGCCTGTGATCTTGTCCTGGAAATTATATGGTCACAGCCTTCATGTTTCTGGAAATCCTAACATTTTTCTTAAGGTCAAATTAGGGCCTGGTAAATATGAATCGGTTAGACCAACCCCTTGTGATACTCACATCAGGATAGAAGACACACTTGAAAATGAAACGTGCGTGCGTGTGTGTGTGTGTGTGTTTTCTTAATGTTCTCTTCTGTCTTCTGCTTCATATTCTCTCCACTTTATTAACCAGGTCCTCTGTTTCCTCACTTCTAACTGTTGTGTGAGTTTGAAATAAATCAAACTATGGTCTGCAGGCCAAATGGAGCCTGCCTCCTGTTTACTATGGCCTATTAACTAAGAATGGCTTTTACATTTTTAAGCGCTTGTAACAGAATCAGAGGGAGAATAATATTTCATGGCACGTGAAAATTATATGAAACTTAAATTTCAGCGTCTATAAATAAAGTCTTAATGGAACACAAACACACTCATTCATTTCAGTGTCATCTTGGGCTGATTTGGGGTTACAATAGCAGAGTTGAGTGGTTGCAATGGAAACTGTAAAGCCCAAGAAGCCTGAAATAATTACTATCTGACCCTTCATAGAAGAAGTTTGCTGACCCCTGGAATAAATCACCAAAGCCTGTCTCCATCTTCAAAATAAAAATGACAAAAATCCTATAAAATGCTGCAGCAAACTCAATTCATAAATATTTGCTAATAACTGGTTTGCCATGTTCAGATGTTTCAGTTGGGGGAATTACCCTCTTTAAATCTCAGTTTTTCTCTCTAAAATATGGAAAATAATCTTCACCTCCCTTGTAGAATGAGATAATGCACACATGTTCTTGACACACAACAAGTGTGCAATAAATAACATTTTTTATTATTAAAATAATAAAAATATTATTTTATTTAAATTACTATTAAATTATTTTAAAAATAATGATTATTCCTCAGAACTTGGTCCATGAGCAAGTAGGTCAAACCATCTGTGAGATTTCAGGATCATAGAATTTCAGAACAACAAGGAGCCTGAGAACACCCACGCCCTCTCCAGGATTTCACTGGAGATGCGCAGAGAAGGCTGAGCACAGGGTAGCTGAGTAGCAGGAAACCTCAGACTGTCTGGAAATGGTCTGGAATTGCTATTACGTCCAGATATGAGTTGCTATTACATCCAGTGGATAGTATATCCCCTATCTGTATCTGTCTTATGCCAAACTCCAACAATTCAAGAGCGTCAGGTTTAAATGGATATGATCCAACTTGAAGGGTGCTCTGAACAACTCACTCTTTTCAAGCTGCTCCAGCTTTTGCCTCTTAGGGTTGCTCCAGATGGAACCATTAGTGATGTGAAGAGTTAAAGCACTTTCCACGGGGTGAGTGTCAGCCTGGGACCCTCCTGCTCGCAGGTGGCATCGGGTCCCTGATGTATTAGAGGTTGGTGGGCTTTTGTTACCAATCCCAAATTAAAGTGATGTTAAGAATGGAAGGGAAACAGGACCGGAACTAGAAAGTGATGGCTATTAGCGTGACTGAGTGCCATGGCCTCGTCCTGCTGAATCAGGAAAAATTTCACAACTGGGAGCAACCCTGGGGTTTGCTCTTCTAGCTGACAAAATGAGCCTTTTTCCCCCAGGAGGACTACCTGGCATATTTGTAATGCCTACAAATTGCCACTTTCTATCTTCTGTCTTCCTAATATTTTCCTTTTTAAATTACCTTGGGGAGGCTCCTACTGGTTCTGTTTAACGAGCACTTCCTCCCCACCCTTAGGAGTTGAACAACAGTAACATCAGGTGCCCTTCCAACTATTTATTTTTCATCACTGTTGTGAATGTGGTACTCAGCAAGGGAAATGAGACTGTTGTTCAAGTTGCTAGCAAGGAAATTAAAAACTTGGATCCAGTGACACCATTCATGTTCAGTGATAGAGGTGTAAGAGCCAAATGAATGAAAGCAACACCGACATCCTTGTTTAAGTGACATGCCACCTGTCGATGGATTTAAAATATGAGGTCAACTGGTGAAATGTGAACTGGATGTTTTAATGTAACACAGAAAATAGCGGGAGATGGCTACCGGAGGCAATTGAAAAATTACAAGTTAGGTTCAAGGTATTTGTCCAGGGAGGTATAATCTTCATTTCAGAAAAGCAATTGGAAGCATCATCTTAATCACAAGTTGTCAGGCCTATAGACGTTAATCTCATACCAAAAAATGAAAAAGAAAAAAAGAAAAGAAAGCCTCCTGATCTGTAGTAGCAGAACAAATTAATCTCTAGATAAAAAGGATTTTTGGAAGTTTTAAGCCTCTTGGAAACCAGAAGTGAGGACTGAGAACAGGGCTGGTGAGAAGTATGAGAGTCTACGTGTTGGAAAAGAGAGGTGAGAGCACAGAGGACAGCTGAGTGGCCTAACTGGCTCTTAATACAACTTGAGCTGTGGCTCTCTCTACACCTTCCCTTGGCCCATGTGATTGGTCTGAAAGAGCCGAGAAGCTGGAGAGGTCCCAGAGGTCTTTTCACTCAACTGTTCATTTAAGCAGAAACTCTCCAAAAGCATCACTCATAGGAGCCTGTCCAGCTTCTCTTTGCACTTTTTCAGAGTCTGGGGATTTATCATGACCCAAGGCACTCTACTGTATATTCTTAGACAGCTGGAGAGAATAATTGTTGGAAAATGCTAAACTGAAACCCACCTCTCTCTTTCACCCATTGGTCTCCGTTCTGTCTTCCTGAAGCAATGTGTCCACCTGTTACATAATAGCCCTCTGAACCCTGGTCGACTTCTGCAGTGTGTCAAGTCATATGCTTACCAACCTGCTTCTGCTGGCTTTATGAAAACCCCTTAATCAAAGACCGAGCCCTCCTACATCACTGTCAGCTATGTTAGAATGCAGTGTCCAAGGACTAGACTCTTGATGTGGGCTGCTCAGGGCACGTGTCAGAAGGACTGTAACTTCTTTTGGTCTTTGTTCAGCCTGAAATTGTGTTAGTGCTCTCATGACATACAGCTCATGACATACAGCTGTCTAGAATTGAGCTTGAAGGTGAGCTAAAATTGCCCCATCTTTGTCACCTGAACAACTGTGAACACAACTTTATACCATCTTGCATTTTTGCAATTTTTACTTTTTAGCCTTAATTTGCAGCAGTGTCTAGCACATAGTAGGGACTAAATAAATGTTTGTCAAAACCCCATTGGAAACCATTGTATAGCTATGCTGGTTATTTTGGAAGTCTCCTATTTTCTCTAGGTAGCCTATTGGGAACAATCTGTGCTTTTATTTCTAAAAAATCAACTGTGTGTGTGTGTGTGTGTGTGTGTTTTAAAAAGTATTTAGGATCTTACTTTTTTTCCCCTAAGTATATTTTTAATAATTCTTAAGGTCTGGGACAGTGTCCCTTAAAAGTTTTTATTAACACTCATTCTCTTACATGATACCACCATCTCTGTACTACCCCTGAGTGGGGGTACTAGTTTCCTGACTCCTTCCACTCTTTTTAGTGAAGAAATTCTTGTCAATGCAAGTCAACAATTAGCAGAACACATCTTTATGTAAATATCTTGATATTTGAATTCCTTCATTTTGGAAGATTCCAGAGCATTTAGATTCTCTACTTTGGCTTTGAAAGATATGTTTATCTTCTAAATGGTTGTGTAGTCTGTAATACACTCTCACAATACCTTTTCTATAAGCTCTTTGGTCTTGACTGAAAAATATTTCACTGTTTCTACCTTCTAATTCACAACACAAGTCATTACCTTCTTGACACATGGCACTCTTCTCTGATCTATGTATTTCTTTTTTCTCTTGCATATCTTTACTCCAAGCATGAGTTACATTCCATCTCCATGATACCCACATATTTATGCTTGGCATTAAAAGTTGCCATTCTCAATGATTATTGTGGTAGGCAGTGTCAGCTGTCTTTCCAAAGATGTCAACATCCTAATCCTTGCAAATTGTTTTTTTTTTTTTTAACATGGCAAAAGGGACTTTATAGAGAGATTATATTAAGGACCTCGAGGTAGAGAGATTCTCCTGGATTATCTGTGTGTGCCCAAGTTAACCATCTGAGCCCTTAAAAGTGGAGATCTTTTCCCATCTGTGGTCAGAGAAAGATGTAATGATGGAAAAAAGGCACAGAGAGATGGAAAGTTCCTGGCTTTGAAGGTAGAGGAAGGCGGCCATGAGCAAAGGAATATAGGTAGCTTCTAGAAGCTAGAAAAGGCAAGGAAACAGATTTTTCCCTAGAGCCTCCAGAAGGGTACATAGCTCTGCCGACAACTTGATCTTAGCCCAGTGAGATCCTTGCTGGACTTCTAAATACAGAACTGTAAGAAATACATTCTCGTTTTGAGCCACTATGTATGTGGCAGTTTACTGTAACAGCAGGAGAAAAAGAATATAGTTATTGTGCATTCTCTGGGAAGGAAAACATCTAAACCATAGAGTTTTGTTCCACAAACCTTTCCTTATTCTCCTGAGAATAATTGTTTTTTTTTTGTTTTATTTTTTTAACTCTTTGGTTTGCCCTACTGTCTGGTTTTAGAGTTTTATAAGGGTATTTTCACAATATTCTACTCAAACTTAATTAAAAATTTTCTTGATCAGACTATTGAGCCTTCTACTAAACACGTTTTTCTGTTCTCAATAATATATGTACTGATCCCGGGGGCACCTGGGTGGCTCAGTCGTTAAGCGTCTGCCTTCGGCTCAGGTCATGATCCCAGGGTCCTGGGATCGAGCCCCGCACTGGGCTCCCTGCTCTGCAGGAAGCCTGCTTCTCCCTCTCCCATTCCCACTGCTTGTATTCCCTCTCTCGCTGTGTCTCTCTGTGTCAAATAAATCAATAAAATCTTAAAAAAAATACATGTACTGATCCCTTCCAAGAACCTATATTCTAGGGTTATTGGGATATTGTAGGCCATGGTCCAGCAACTGAATCTCAGCCTTCCCCTTAGTTCTTGATTTCCTACATGCTCTGTTATCTTCCAAAATCATAACACTGAACTATGTCACCAAATCTTTTGACTTTAACCCAAATATTTAGACTATAAGTTCCTTTGAAATCACCATTCATACAAACTAGGTAAAAATGGGGGATTGTTGGTAGCTTTCATATGCATTTAATATATTTATTTTACATCCTTATATATCCTCCAGGAAAACAACACACCTCCTCTCCAGCCTCATCGGTTCTATGTGTGGCTATTTCCATTCCATTCTCCAAACCAAAACATCACAAACCTCCTCTATGTCCAATCTCCTTGGTGCTGGTGACAAGTTTTTCATTACTTCCCAATACATGTTAACCCTCCATATTTTATCTGAAGCATGGGATGTGGCTTCCTTTTGTGAAGGCTTAGCTTTATTCTCTGGAATGTGGCTCATCCCTCTTCACTAATTTCAAGGGGGCACAGAAAAAAACAAACAAACAACAAAAACACTGCTTCTCCTCAGTGTTTCATAGGAATCTCAACTAATTTTGATTCTGCTTGGTCTCCTTGAAATCTTTTTTTTCTGCTTTCTTTCCTGGATTGGGTGTGCCAATAGTCTAAAGACCATTCATTCTGATGGTTTTCAAGTGTTTCACCATTTATGTCAGAGAGACTAGCTTACATACAACGGGTGGCCCCCTGAGGCAGAAGGTTCACTTTTGAGCCTGGAGCTCTTCATTTCCCCTGCGGAAGCCACACCATTGTTTTTGGGGTCAGCTTCACTTCAATCTCTTAAATCAGCCTTGCCTGTAATCAAGGGCTTTTTAGAAGTTCCTAGGTCAACAATTTGGAATTTCAACAGTGGCTAATCTTGCTGCATGTTCTGCACTATCATTGTACAATAAGTTTTAAACACGGCTTTTCCTAGCATTTTGATACATCAACATGTGCTTGGAATTAAATAATTGAATGCTTACTATGTACCATGAAGTCCACATTCATTATTTTCCTTCAATCTTCATGATTACCAGATGTATGATGTCCTAGTATTACCCCCATTTTGAGATTAAAAAAACCCCAAAACAACTGGGCTTAGAGATAGACGTCTAAGTGATTTCCTCTAAGTCTTGCAGCAAGTAAGAGGTAGAGATGCAATTCAAGCCCAGGGCCTAAGTGTGTCTGCTTACTATATAGCTCATGGCTCACAGCCAGCACCATTGCCTGCTCTATCTACCACTGCTTTCTTCTTGGCATTGGTTTCTTGTTGTCAGGTTAATCACTGCCACTGATAATGAGGTTAACCCAAGGATGCATTCAACTCAATAGAAGTGGGGGCGGGGGTGGAGGGAAGAGAGAAAGAGAGAGATTGACTTTAAGGGCATTTTTTTTTTTGGAAGGGCATTTTTGAGGGCATTCATGTGTGTGCAGACATGGGAGTGATATGAAAAATATTTGTCAACCTGTAATCGTCAACTAATTAGAATGAGTATCTGTTATAACACTGGTGCTGGAGGCACCTTACTATGACAGGTGTTACCCCATTAGTTGGTGGATCTTAGGGATGGTCTGAGAGATCCCAGGGGAAGGCACTTAGGGATCCTCATACTGTAGCCATTTATCAACTGACAGCAGAAATTTCAATATTTTTGCATAGAATATCAGCCCTATATGCGTGGATCTGAGGGAAGGAAAAAAAGATTTCAGAGTGAGATAAAGCTATTGCATACTCAAAGGTATATGTGAAATATGTTAAATTGATATAACAAATCTAGTCTCATCCTGTTCCAGTCCTTCCTTTACAGAGCAGCCAGAATAATCTTTCTAAAACAAATTCTGACCATTTCATTCATTCCCCTGTCTAAAAGTGTATGATGGACCCCAGGTCTGTCTCCTCCCTGATGAGAAGAAACTCCTCAGCTTGGTGTTCATGAAACCATGTGATCTGGTCTCAGGTTGCCTTTTGAGCATATTCCCTTCCTCCCAACACACACACACACACACACCTTATCCTCCCATCGTATCAAAACTATTTGATATTCTGGAACACAGTGTGTTAGCTCACGTATTTTTGCTCAAGAAGTTCCATCCTGGAAATCTCCTACTAATCCTTCAGTACTGAACCAAGCATTGCTTCTCTGGGAAGCTCGCTTCTATCTGGGCTTCACTAAAAGCACATACATAGCTCTTTCTTAGTTCTGATTACCTCTGTCAAAACTGTTGTGTTATATGTCAGCCTCTCACTTCAGATTGTGAACTCCATGCCCATATGTCCACAGCAGCTATCTTTCTTCATCTTGCAGCCTCTACTGTTAGTTCATTGCCTAATTAACGGTAGGTACTCAAGAAATACTCAAGAGGATAAAGCATAAAGCATTTGCTTCCATAATCTCACTGATCCATACATACCAAGGATGTGAGGTGCTGGAGCTGAGGTACAGAGGGTTTTGTGCATCACACAGCCCTTATGTGGGAGGGCCACACGTAATCCAGTCTTCTAACTCCAGAAGGGAAAATTTGGTGACATTGTACCTTTTTATAATACTCTAATAATTAATCCAGAAAAATCAAGTTAGGACCTTTTTGGGATATACCTCCCCTAAGGCTGGATTAGTTTCCCTCTCTAATGCCTTTCCCTGGTTACACCTATTCATTAGGTCCTGCTGCATCAGGAAGTTTACATGAGCCTTTCTTTTTGAGAAGAGTGTCTTAATTGCAAAGTCTCCTTACAACGTATGCCTTGAGTCTTGGGCTGGTTTGGGTCCTTCCTCTGTCTGTTCCTCCTTCTCTCCTCTTGACTGTTGGCTTTCTCTGGGCCTCCACATCCAGATGTTCCAGGACCAACGACTCTCCTTTGAGTTCTGGTTCCTCACATGGTCCTTGGGATCCACCAAGTCATCCAACCCCCTAAGGTGTTTTCTAGGAATCTATGGCAAGCAGGACTTTTAAACCATGACCTTATGCAGAGCCTATGTGCAGATGTGCTGCCTATTTGTCTGTTAACGTTCCTCTCCAGTATGGCTGGAGATGCTCACCTCCAGCTCCGGGGTCCCATCTTAACCTTGGCATCCTCAGTGCTAGATTTCTCAAACTATCACCACAGTTCTTTGCTGCCCATGGCAATAGTATGGCAGTAAATTTCACTTTGGCTTTACATTGCGTAGAAGCGTAGCTTACAGATGACTATAAATTCCACAAGTAGCCGGTGAAATATTCTGTATGGTCTTGGAATTGGCTTTAGACAGTTCCTGCATACTGACATTGTTTTCAAGTGAAAAGTAAGCAAAGGAAGGTCCAGAGCTGTGCTGTCCAATATGGTAGACACATGTGGTTATTAGGCCTTGCAATATGGTCAGTCCTAATTGAGATGTTCTGTAAGTATAAAACACACAC
This sequence comes from Mirounga leonina, assembly GCF_011800145.1. Taxonomy (NCBI): domain Eukaryota; kingdom Metazoa; phylum Chordata; class Mammalia; order Carnivora; family Phocidae; genus Mirounga; species Mirounga leonina. The sequence continues at coordinate 4,937,033 of NW_023270447.1, forward strand.
TTGATTTCAAATATAGTATGAAAAAAATGTAAAATGCATCCTTAATAGTTTTGATGTTGATTATATGTTGAATGATGCTATTTGAGGTATTTAAAGGTTAAATGAAGTAAGTTGTTAAAATCAGTTTCTTCTATTTATCTTTACTTTTTAAATGTGGGTAACAAAACACTGAAAATTCCGTACGTGGCTTGTACAATTTGCTATTGGACCACACTGCTCCAGAGGATTTGCCTGGTGGCTCTTTAATATTAGTAAGCTAAATGTGTACAGATAGACTAGAAAGTTAGTGCATAATGAAAAAGCAGAAAAGGTTATGAATGACAGAAGGAAGCTTCTGCTCAGATTTTTAAATTTCTGTTCCCTGAATACGCCGACATGCCACCTGCCTGACAAGCTTTTAGGAAGGCCTGATAATCCCCAGAGAAATGAAGCTGAACCAAATGGCATCTGTCTGAGGCTCGCTGCATGGTTCCTAACCTCAGAGGCTTAAAATCAATATTGATTTTTGTCATTTATTTTACCCTGGCATTTAAATATCCTTTAGATTTATTGCCTTCAGGTTTTTGGTTAAGATTCAGCTATGGGTGTGATAGCAGGGGCGGTAATAAGTTATGTAAATATCATTTAATTTATGAACTCTGAGCTCCGGGGTAGTTTTCAGTTCAAGAAATATATTAACCACATACACATCACCCTTCATTTTGCGGTGAGAATTTCCAAGCTGGGTCCCTATTGTGCCACTTAATTTATGGTCTGGCCAGGTACCTGGATCTGAGCACAATATTTCAATATAAGTTGCTCCCGCATTCAGAGGGGAAGAAGACGGGCTTCAAAGAAGCCAGCTGGACAGCTGATGGATTGCTCTCTCTCTCCTCTATGTAGGCTGGGGCCTTAAGCAGCTTTTAAAGCTTGTCAATGGTTTGGGTCTTTTTCTGCTCTGAGAAGCTGCACGCGCTGGCCTAGACAAGCGGAATCAGCCATGCTGCAGCAGGCAGAGGGCAGCTCCCAGAGTTACTTACGTTGACAGCCGGAGTGCCAGGAATTTCCCGGCAGACACTCATCACACTTAGGCCCTGTTGTTCCCGTCTTACACTCACAAAATCCTGAGCCATTACAACGATCATGGACTGAGCCCAAAGGGTTACAATAACACTCTGTAGAAACAAGACAACACACAGGCTGGAGACAAGTCTGCATGGCTTATAGGTTATCAACACAGGAGCGTCACTTAAATGCATCTCTTACTTAACGGAAGATGCCCGCTAATCAAATGCTTTGGCAAATAGGTTGATTTTGGCCCTGTGTATTGATTTCTCCGCCTGCCATGATGCCATTTTTATGATATGGGAGGAAATTAACTGAAAACTTTCGAGGAAATAAGACATCATGTTCTTCATGGCTAACAGATCATAATAGAGATTCCATTTGTTAGGGCATTTTTAGATGATTTAATGAACACCATGAGAAGTCTGTATATCAAGTATAAATCAATATGCCATCAGTGTAAAATCTGTTTTAAATTATTCAAATAGGCTTATCTGTTACACTCAATATTTGAGAACTGCTGAACATTGTTAAAGTGCAATATGAATGCACTTTGTTCATTCAAAGGCATTTTTACTTGATGATTTGGGAGAGCACTTTAACGTATATGTGAAGAGCCTGTAGATGTTGTTTAGATGCTAGGCACCTTAGTAGGGTTTTCATGCAGCCTAGATTAACAATCATGAAAGAAAAATAAAGTTTGTAATCCCAAGTAAATTTCAACATAGGCATAATTTGAGACACGTGTTTTTCAGGACAATACAACTTTGTCTAGTAAAAAGTAAATAGAATGTTTTCTTGATGACTTACACATTCTTATACACGATATTTTTGCTTCGGAAGCTCTGTTTTGCTGAAAGGCTGAATCTGACATGGGAATTGTTTAGGTTTCCATTAGTTTGAAAGGCAACAACGGCTAGTTTGCAGCTTTTGGAATTTGGGGGCCAAGGTTTCTTTCCTCATTACCCTACTGTATAATCTGGGCAAGCCTCTCTGTCACTCTGTTTCCTTTATATCAAAATGCCCCATTAAGAGGTTTTCTTTTTAAAAACCAAATAAAATACCAAGCAACCAACCAAGAGAAGCCCTGAGAACTTCAGCTTATAAGCATCAAGTTTAGCGTTTTAGATTGGCAACAGAGATTCAAGCTTTAACGTTACAAAAAGGTCTGGAGGTTTGGCTCTGTTTTTGTCACTGGGATTAATTTGACAATTTCGTCAAAGAATGTAGAGGGTCTTAGAATTATGACTTATTTCATGTTGATTAAGTCAGTTTTTGAGTTCAGCATTATTGTGATACAAACATTAGACTAATAGAGACATATGGAGGGAAAAATGAATCTAAATAAACTAAAATGCTCCCTCTTTGCCGGGCTTGGTTTGTGCTTAATAACTAAAGTTTTATTTTAAGTGGGCATTTTTTATCTTAATGTGTGTGTATATGGGAGTTGTTTTTTAAAACAGTGATTTTGTTGTGGCTTTAAAAATGTTGTGTGTACATTTATATTATAAGTATGTATTTATAATTACTCAACACTTACTTTGTTTCTTACTATTTAAAGTGTATAAGTTGACAATGAATGAGTCACCAACACTTCGTAAACCAAGGAGTAGAGTTATATCTGGCCAACATGAATTCATGTGCTACTCTAGTCAATTAGCTCATAGCAATTATATTCATATAAGGGTTTAGATGCAAAGAAAGTAAACAAAATTTTTTAAAAATGTGGAACATCTACACCGTAGGATATCCCAGTAGTTGTCATAGGAAAAGGTGATTAAGTGTAGTGTTATTCAAACAGTAATGAAAATAAGTGACAAGGAGAGGTGTGGTCTACACAACACCTTATGTACAAATAACTTAGTTTTTTTAAAAAATATCATTTGTGGGATCACAGTCAATGGTAGATATTGGTGATGGCCTTGGAGTATTATATTTTATTCCATGAAATTAGAAAGAACATGCAGGACTATTAGGCTAAAACAACATGAAATATTTTTGGAGGTTTGATTAAAAAGTTATACTACAATTGATTTATAGGTGTTAGAAGTGTTTTATCTATAGAAGGTACCTCTGGTTACCTGATCTTGGGTTTAAAGGGGTATAAAAAATAATACAGCCTAATTTGAGATATGTTTAATAGTAATTGCTGAGCCCTGTGTTTCATTCTGATGTCAAGCTTGTTATCAGAGATTATTAGCAGTGATTATCCAAGGTCATGAACCACATATCCTCTAGCTTCCTGCTTAATGCTTGAGTTTATATGAAACAGAAGCATGCAAGGGAGTCAGCTTCATGTAATTGCTGTGTCATACAGGGTAATTACATGCATCTTTGGAGACATGGCTGTGCTTGGAATTTGTATGAAAATGGGTAAGTTCACCGGTAGTCACAAAAAAGCAATCACTGTGGCAACACGAAATAGTCTGCATTTTATATTTGCCATAATATAAAATGATGCAAATAGTTTATGACAATGCAGTCTACATTTTGTCAAAGATAGGGGCTATTCCCTTATAACCAGGGTGGTGGATTTCACTGTCATTTGTTAAAGAACTGACAAAAGTGCCTTTCTTTTCTTCAGAATTAGAGAAGACTTAGATGAAGTTCAAATTTTCCAAGATTGGCTCTTAATTCTGTGAAAGTGAATTAGGTAAATATCCATTCATTTTCATTTGTGCTTTCTATACAAAAAGGTATTAAACTCTCAGTTACTTGTGGTGTATGCTCTTAAATTTAATTCTCAGTCCTGCCTCAAGCCTCTTGGGGAGCTGAACTGTGGAAAAGAGGGAATTGGTTCATGCTTTTCCATAGGGCAAACCTTGGCAATAGGGAGCCACAGGCTACCAATGGCCCTCAGAGAGCAAACTCCAGCGTTAGCCTGGTGGATAGGCAGCCCTGATACCTCAAGTGGGAAAAGCAGAATCTATAGCTCTTTTAGGAAATAGTTATTGATTCATTGTATGCATATATAGACTCGAGACAAAAGATAGAGTGTAACATACACCAGCTAGCCACATTTTTCAATTTATTCTTTACAAACAATTTTACTCCTTAGGAAAAGGGCAGCAATTTAAGGAATTTTGGCAGGTGGGGAATATTATCACTAATTTCAATGGTACTTAAAAATTCTCATCTTTGGGTTTACTAATTTACTTGGTTTGAAGAGTATAAAATACTGAATAGAAACATGTTTGTTTCAACAAAATAAAATTCCCCAAAGGTTTATAATTTTAACTAATAAACTTTCTAGAAATGGAGAAAACAACTGCTTTTGATTTTTTTAAGTAAGGAAAAAATGTATATTAAGCTTTCCATATTTCATCTCTAGTTCATGCTATTTAAAAGACAAAAGCTAAATAGGCTTTCTTCCTGTCTGGAGATAATCCAACATAGATTTACAACACAACTATACCTTTTAAAATTGAATAGGAAGTGCAGATTTTATAGTTCATAAGATTATTTTAGGACTGGAAAAAGGCCAAAGTTCATAAGAATAGAATATTCTGAGTAAAACATTGGGATATAGTTGTTACCTATGAAATATTATATGGAATAAAATCTTTTCTTTTAGGGCCTTTTCTTTGTTCATTTAAAATAATATGAAATTAACACTGTAAAATATTTTAATCTTAGGTGTTTTACATAAATGATTTTTATTCATCTGTTCCTATTTATTTTACCTTTCTCTTGTTTCCATATTTATAGTATGACATTTATATATTTTGACAAATGACATTCAGTGAAATGTAACTCTGCATTCGAAATTTGACAGCTACATGTCTTTTGGGTTATTGATAACCTCAAATCTTTGTAGCCCTAGTAGTTGGAAAGGCAATTGAATTTCTGTTTGCAAGCTCATAGTGGAATTGTTACTGTCATCCAAAAAAGCATACCATAACTAGAAGTCTGACAAGCTTAGTTTTGCTAATTATGTCAGGATATTTGGGAGAAGGTGTTCAAGCTTTGAAGTCAGAAAACTAACTCTTCAAGAAAGCTATATGATTTGGGTCAACTTGCCTTACTTTTCTCAACTAGAAAATAGAGGAAATTATCAGTGGAATACTTACCCACAGTTTTGTTAATGAAGATTAAGTAGAAAAAACATATTTGCAAGTGAGTTCACAGTTTACCAAGTGTTTCCTGTGTATCCCATATGATCCCAGTTTGACCAGGAGTTCTGAAATGACTTACCTAAGGCACACAGCTATTAAATAACAAACTGGGACGTGAACCCAGCTCTTCAGCCTCTAAGTCCAGTGATTTCTCCACTAATTCACAAATAATAGATAAGGAGGCACTTTGAAAAATAGAACATACTGTAGATATAAACAGTATTATGTAAACTTGGCCTAACTGAATTCAAAACAACTTGTATAGCTATATTATGTGATCCTGGGCAAGTGGCTACATGACCTTGACAATCCAATCAGAAAACAATGCCCCAGAATTGCAAATTAATTAGGTTTCTTTTTTGATCAAAAGACTGCCTGCCATTTTTCAGCATGTGTTTTCTATTTAAATTAGTCTCTATGTGCAAAATTCTACTTTTAAAATTAGTTGCCTGTGTCGACCTGCTGGTGAGGTAACAGATATGCACGTACCCTTGACCATTTCAAATATATGCATTTCTTCAAAGTAAATTGTGAAGTGAAATTCCATTTATTATTTCTTATTTTTCCATCAGCTCCCTTTCTTAAAGATGGGTTCCACTACGCAAAAGGTTGGAGAAACTTTTTTTGGGTGGGAAGGGCAGGTTCTCACCTTGTTTATGCTGACTACTGCTCAAGTAGTCATGGTGGGTGGGGGAGAGCGCTTGAGAGAACGCTGTGGACCCAGTTGCCCAGAGCTTATTTACCTTGGAAGCTAAGAGAATTAATTGCCTACAATAGCTTTGAGAAATTGCTTCTCCTTTTGGGGGCTATAAGAAAATTAAATAAATGGAATTTCATTACTACGGATGGAAAAGTCAGGCAAACTTCTATATTACCAATTGCTAATGGCTTTCAATTCCAAATGGCAATATTTTTAATCAATCGATATTTGTTGGTTACCAGTTATATGCAAGAGTTTATCCTAATTTCTCATAGCTATAATTAAATCCCATAGTGTGAGTTTCCATCTTAAAAGTTGAATGTACAACTTAAGACTTTATCAGTTTGATATTACCAGGTTTTAAGATTGCATGCAAAAAAAAAAAAAAAAAGAAAGAAAGAAAGGAAGAAAGAATAATAGAAAATTCTTTATCTTCTAAACATGATTTTTGGCTCACCATCTTTAAAGCAACAATAACATAAGGATTCAGGATATATCCCCCAATTCAACCAGCACAAGAGAATTTTAAGTCTACCACAAGGATGTTTTCTCCATTGAGAAAGTTCATTCTGGCTCAGCCGTGGTGCAACTCAACAGCCTCTTCACCTTAAATAGCTCCCCATAGCTCGAAAGGCACAGAACAATAGCTGAAATTATAATGGAACTGACCTATGCACACATTCTCATCGTCCAGCTGTGCAGAAGCATTTCTGAAGTAGCCCAGCCTGCATAACTCACAGTGCTGCCCTCTAGTGTTGTGTTTACAGCTCACGCAAATGACTGTATTGAGCAGATCGATATAACTGCATCGATTGGAGTGGCCGAAGCATTCACAATCTTGCAAGGAAGAACAGAAATGTATACAGAGTGTATACAGCAGCAGAGTCACAGCACACTACATGCTCGGATAAAATGAGGAGTGGAGAAGAGATGGCGGGATGGCATTACATCTATGCGATGCAACATGACACATGGCAACCACAGGTGGTGGTGATTGGCATGGAAGTAGCATCTGTTTCAAGCAGGATAGAAAGGTTGGACACTCAGAACATGACCGGAGAGTGCTAATTCTTGGCATACAGTATGAACAGAAGCATTTGCAGGTGTACACCTTTTAAAATTTGGGAAGGCTCGGTTGCCATTGATGCAAAAGTCTAATTTTTGCACACTGAGAAATTTACCGTCTTGGTGCCACTTCCCCCATTTTTTCTGCATATTTGCACTCTTTAAAAGAGGGAGGGAAGTATGTGAGCATCGAGGGCCTGAGCCTGCCATCACCCATGACTCCTCTGTTTGGAGTCTCATTATCATTTATGTCAAGACAGTAACTTGGTCAGGATTTCCAGTAATTATGGCAAATTTCGTAGGGATCTAGACAACTAAACAATTCTCTATTTTTGTTTTTTTCCAAATGCTAAGAGGGAAGACAGCTTTTGTAAGCCTTTCATCAGGTCACATCTGATGTTTGTTCATCTGTGAGAGAAAATATAAAAAGCAGGGAGAAAATTTGTATGGGAAAAGCGCTCTTAAGATTTCCTTTTCACCCAAGTTTCAAGCTAAGTCTGCTACAAAAGAAGGATTAGGCAGCTAATGATTGGGCAGCACCCTCAGATTTCCTTTTCTTTGTTTCCCCAGAATGTTGGAGGGGCCTCTGAGGCTGAGGTGTGAAGGTGGGAAGAACTAGACAAGGAGATGGGGAGAGAGGAGGAGAGCAGGTGGGGAAGGGTGGAGAGTGACTAGATTTTCTCTGTTGCATCTCAGGGAAGCAAGAAGTTGTTCATCTAATTCAGCGTTTTTCAAAGAAGTGGTAAAGACAAAGCCTTTATGGGTGGAAATAACTATCAAATCAGACAGAAAAAAAAAGGTGGGAGGAGTAAGTATGTGGGGAAGCTAATTTGTCTTGTCAAAATATGGGAGTAGGCCTAGCTGGACATTGATGAGGAAGGTCAACCGTGAGAGTAAACCTTGTTTATCTAATCTAAAAATGCTCCTCTTATTAAAAGTCTGGCTTTTATTTTACCTCACTATGAAGCCAAACACACCCACTATTTGAGCTCATTCATTCATTCATTCATTCATTCAATAAATATTTTATTGGGTTGATCTACCATGTGCCAGGCACAATGCAAATGTCTGAGTTACCCTTTTGGCCTAGATAGATTTTGGAAGTAACGCATTTGATGAGCAGAGTAAAGATGAATGGGCACTGTCAAAATGAATAAGGAGGAATAAGGAAGAGTGACTAGAATTTTTTTTTTTTTTTTTTAACATGCTGCTACTCATCAGAATGGTGTGGGTTCATTTAGTGCAGAGCCAGTTGCTATAGTAGAGAATGGAGGTCGAGGTCCTGAGAGAAAAAAATCAAATTTGGATAGAAGCAGAGGAGGACACTAGAAATTGTAAAGAGTGGAAGATACCAGGAATAGGGGCAGCACCTTGGGGACTCTAGATGCTTAAAGAGAAGCAAGAAGAGGGAGGCTCCTGAAGGCAAGCCACTTCCTTTAGGGGAGGCTAGCTTTGTCACCTGTCTAAGTGTGCTGGGGGCTGGGACTGGGAGGAAGCAGAGAGAGCGAAGGAGAACAGAGTGGGAAGGGGGCCTTTGGGACTTGGATGTGGGAGATGGGGTAAGAACATACCTGCATAAATGCAGTAGTTAAGGCATGCCACATTATTAATAATAAAATAATAACAACAAAAATAATACAATTACAGATCACCAAATGAAATATTCTTGGAAAACAAACATTTCACTCCAATACACTATATCTCCCCAAGTTACACCTTGTTTATGCTGGCATTTCTGACATTTATGCTAGGAAACCTAAAAGGCCTCTAGAACCTTCCTTGGTTGAGGATTTGAAACAGGGAGAAACTTTCTGGTCTAGAGCCACCCAAGAATAGAGGGTGCAGGAAGGAGACACAATTCTCAAATCTAATTGCTTCTCGGGACTTCTCCAGAGCTGCCTGGAATTGCTGAGGACTGGGCACCAACAGCCCTGTCCTCTGGCTCTCCCTCTCCAGAAGAGGTTCCTTGCCAGCCCAGGTTGGCCCTTGGTGCACCTAATATAATTTATCCAGCTTTTTTCAAAGGCATCATTTATGTGCATAAATTGATCCTAGGAACTTTTTGAAACTACACAGAAGTCCTTGTTGTCAAAAAAGCTTGTTTTGTGGGCAAGACAAACACATGCTTAGAATAACTAGAAAACAAAAGAGCATGTGCTAAGAAAACCAGACAGAGACACAGAGCGATCTAAGGAGAAATTCATTTAACTTGAGGGGAATTAGGAAAAACTAACTTAACACTGGGCTTAATACCGAGTCTTCTGTGAGGGTACATAGGGTTTATTAGGGGGAAAGAGGCAAGGTGTGGGGATGAGCATTTCAGGTGAAAGGGGAATAGAGCGTGCAAAGGTATGAAGTTGGGGTAAGTGTAGAGAATAAGGCTGGAGAAGTTTCATAATGTAGTTCCTTTGTGGGTATTTGAAGGGTTCTGTAAGATCTGTCCAATGGCCAGAGCTACATGCTGAGCTCCATCTGACAGTTTTATCCAAGAAAGAAAACATATCCATAGATATCCAAGTTCAACACTTTCAAGACCCAGCCCATGAATCTCCACGGACACGTCAAATGTCACACTACTGTCTACTCTTTGAATTCAATGGATAGTGTACATTTTCGTGATAACATTATTTGTTTCTGGGTCTTGTTTGAGAACCGATTTATTATTTTCAATAGGAAAAGATAAATAATATAAGTTGTATAAATAATTATATATAGAACCATATCAGCTAAACACCCAATATTAATATATTTATTTTAGAAGATAAGTGGATATCCAAATGTCTTTTAATCTAGGAAATAGGGTCCCAGTTTGATTCTTTTAAGACTTCTAAGACTTCTGAGACTTCAGTAAAGCTGTCTTCTCTGGCCATGATATATTTGAGAATGTAAAATGAGAAAAAGATCTTTGAAAAACATGAGAGCACTGTATAAATGTAAGGCATCTCAAATGTAATTATTATTTTTCAGTATCCTGTTAATCTACCACTCTTTAGGAACTAGTCTTTCCATGTAGGCACAGAATCTTTGAATGATCATTAATGATGTGGTCTGAGCTACATTATCATATTAAGACCCTGCAGGGATGATACTCATAGTTCAATAATTCTTTGATCTTCCAGTTCATTGACTTACCATGTCCTCCCTTCCCTTCTTACAAAGTATAGAGTCCATGGTCCATCCTTACAGTGACTTCCTTTCATACACTCTCATCTCCCTTAGCCCCCCTAGTGCCCACCCCAATCATAGTCTCCTGGGAAAACCTGATCCTGCTTAAATACAACTCTCCACCTTTCCATGCCTATACCCCAGGAGCTAAATGTGGCTGGAGTTTTTCTCCAACTATTTTGAAATGAGTCTCATTTTAAGTTCATGATCATAAACCTCAAAGGGACCTTTAGGACTGCCAGGCAACCCTTCCTGAAATAGGGGCTTCTGGGCCACCACTCTCTTTTGCTTCTCCTTCTTCCCTACTCACTGATGTAGGAAAGACATTAGGGTCCAAAGCCGACAGCCCAGAGAGAATTCTTTAGACATCTTTGGTGCAAAAATGTGGTTTTATTAAAGCATGGGGACAGGACCCGTGGGCAGAAGGAGCTGCACCGGGGTCATGAGGAACGGCCCATTATATACTTTCAAGTTGGAAGGCAGTTAGGGATAGCTTAAGTCTCTAAGGAATTTTGGCAGCAAGGTTTCCGGGACCTTGACGGGGCTAGCTATTGTTGGGAAAAGGTCATTTATTACCGTCTAATAAAACCTTAGTCATGAGACCCTTCATATGTATATCGGTGGGCCATATGCTTGGCGGATGATTGCCAACATGTATCTTGGGGGTTTAAAGATAAAGGAATTTTTATATGTTAAAGTAGACTTACAGAGTCCTGAGGGTCAGGTTAGGATTGCCTTTAGCCCTTAGCAAAGTGTCAACATCGAGGCAGCTGAGTCCCTAGAGGAATGTCACTCTGCCTGTTTCAAAGACTTGTCAGTGGGCTGTAGATAGTAAGGAAATTTAATAATTTTTCTTTTTCCTTTGTTTTCCACATCATTCACCATTGTTTTTCCCTCTCTTTTCCTTTTTGTCCTTTCTCCTCAAATGTCTCAGGGCTTAGTTCTTGGAACTCTTTGCTCTTTAGGCTCACCCTAGAGCCAGGGTTCTTTACCTAGCTTCATGACTTTATATACCATCTATATGCTAACCTTTCCAAAATAGTTATTTCAGCCTAGATCAACTCACCAGTTAGTGAGACTTCCTCCAAACTGACCTACTCAATTGCATTCTTTTTTTTTTTAAGATTTTATTTATTTATTTGACAGAGACACAGCGAGAGAGGGAACACAAGCAAGGGGAGTTGCAGAGGGAGGGGGAGAAGCAGGCCTCCCGAGGAGCAGGGAGCCCGATGCGGGGCTCGATCCCAGGACTCTGGGATCATGACCTGAGCTGAAGGCAGACGCCCAACCATCTGAGCCACCCAGGCGCCCCTCAATTGCATTCTTATTCTACACTTGGACATTTAATGGATATCTCAACTTTAAGACGTTCATAACTGAGCTCTTAGGTTACCTTTCCAAAGCTGCTACTCACCCAGGCAGCCCACCCTATCTCAGTAAATGGCAACTTGATTCCTCTAATTGTTCAGCTTAAAATTCCTGGAGTTGTTCTTGATATCTTTTTTTCCTCACCCCGACAATCAATCAGCAGATCTTGGCTATGCTTTTAAAATACATTCGAAATCTCACCACCTCTTACTATCTCATTTTTAGTTAAAGGCACATGGATTATTGCTTTGGTCCCCAAACTGCTCTCCTGGCTTCCATCCTAGTGATGGTCTCCTCTCCACACATCAGTCAGAGTGACTCTTTCAGAACTTTAATTGGGTCATGACATCCCTTTGCTCATAATCCTAATGGCTTCTCATGTCATTCAGAATAAAAGACAGAGTTTAAATTCATTCATTCCCAATTGATCTGGCCCCTGGCCTCCCTGGTGGCTCATTGCTCTCACTCTCTTCCTCACTGGCTGTACAAAGCTCCATGTTGCTCTGCAAACATGTCAGGGACTTCCCCAGGCCTTTGCTTTTGCCTTTACTTCTGTGTGGAACATTTTTCCCCTGGACATCCCTATGACTTGTTTCTTCACTTTGTTTTGAGGTTTCTGCTCAAAGAAAATTCTATGACCACTCTATCGGAAATAATAGCCCCTGGCCTAAACATACTAATCCTCAATTTCCTAACACTATTTAATTTTTTTTTTGTAGAATTTGTAGTATCTGAGAAGTATATTTTAAAAAATTTTCTCTCCCATACTCTAAGTATAAATACGTGAGTGTAGACTGTGTCTGTTTTGTTCACAGGTGTAACCATGAAACTCAAAACATCTTCCACACATACTAAGCACTCAAAAAATGCTGTCGAATGAACATATCAACGAATCCGTGATGATCTTGAGGTGCCTTCCTTTGCGAAACAGGGGAAGACACAAGAGGACAGTTATGTTTAAATTCATCGCTCCCCATATGAATTCCATAAGAGTCTGGCTAGATCCCGGATATTAAAGAGTCTAGAAAAACAACAGCCATACAACAAGATATAATGGAGTTAGTGATTATTTTTAGCTGAGGGTTGTCTATATGTCAGTGAAGATCAGTTTAGGCAGAAAAAAGGAGATTTGTAAAAATTGCTATGGTTTTATATAGTTTTTCAATCTCAAATTACATTGTAGACAAGTTTTAATTGCTGTTGTGTAGACAAGCTTATGGGGTCCTCTAGAACACATTTCCAAGGCATGGCATGCAAGCATTGGCAACACCTATTTCCTGAGATCCACCTTGTGCCAGGAAACAACATAGACTAGTCCTGCCGAGTCTACTGCAGTTTCTCAACATCAGCACCATTTACATTTTGGGCCAAATAACTCTTTGTTTTTCTATACCCTGGAGGATATTTAGAAGCATCCTTGGCCTCTGCCTACTAGATGCAGGGCAACCCCCAAGCTGTGACAACCAGAAGTCCCCTGCGGGGGAGGGCAAAATCCCCCGTTGGACATGTATGACATCATAAAAAGCACTTATGATAATATGGTACTTAGTAGCTTAGTTAAGAGCAATAAAAAACTAGGGACCAATAAAAGCTAGGGATGTTTCAGAAGAAGAGTTCAGAGTTGGTTTTCTAGATCAGGAAAGACCCAACCCTTTTAGGTAAATGTTCTTTCCGATTGCCACTGGCTGGGGGGAGGGCTAGGCAAGGAAGGGTTCCCAGAAACAAGAGGTTGGAGGGATAGAGAGTGGAAGACGAAGAATGGCAGAAGAGGAGGGGTTAAATTTCCCCTTGGTGTCTTTTTTCTTACTGTTCCCCGTGTTGCCTCTAATCATAGGTTACATTGCCTACGCAATTAGGAGATCAAGTACTCAGAATGGCACAGGTAGTTTTTTCTGTTTTGGCCAAATGAGGCAAGCTGATGAAAATTCATTTTAGTCCCTCAAAAAAAAAAAAAAAAGGATTTGGGAAAAAGAGTTTAGATAGAAAGTGAAGGAATGAGAACCCTTAAAAAGTATTTTCCCCTCACTGCCTTCACAGTCACCATGCCTCGGAGGGGCCTCGTCCAGGGGTGGTAGTGAAGTGGCTGTAGCATGTCGCTGGTCCTTACCACCCCCACCCCAGACCCTCTCTTGCAACCTGATGTAGCTTTTGAAGCTCTTCCACATACATCATTTGATGACGATATGGATTTTTTTTATAAGTCATTAGGTGGCTTCTTCCTGCCTCTGGAGATGTGTGTGAACCTCATTAGAGCTGTGACCCCAAGAAACTCAAGATTCAACGATGCAGGGTCAAATTCCAGGTCAAGAGGCCTCTTGTATTTCCAGTGTGCTTGAGATGACATAAAAGAGACGGAATCTGTGAGAGTCCCTATTGCTTCCCTTTCTCCCCCACCTCCATGGTTTCTTTGTGTAGATTTGCATTTTGGAGATAAAGATCTCCCTTCTGTGGCCTCAGTGACTGCCTTCTGATGTGCACTCAAACCCAAACAGGCTTGATACCCTGGGAACCTGTGGCTGTCCTGTTCCTAAAGAACTTCGTCCCCCCAATTTCAAATCCATCTGCATTCCCCTCAAAAGGGCATTGTCCATGTTTGATATGTAAAAGCACATTGTGAAGAAAGTTTAAGACATGGTTTAAATACTGTCGGTTTCCCCTTTCCCATTTTCAGACCAGTTTCATCTTTTTCTTTATACACCACAGAAGGACCGACTCAACATTAATTAAAATCTGGAAAATGATTTGACTCTATTCAATAAGGAATAAAGAAGCTATTATGGTCATTTTCACCAAGTGGGTCAAACTAAATTCAACTTTGCTAATAAATATATTTCTTTGTAAGAGGTGTTTCATGAAAAAAAAAAAATCAAAAACATGACATAAGCCCAACAGTCAAGGGTGGAAAACAAGACACACCTGTCACATAGGACATTTAAAGTAAAATGGTGAAATAAAAACAGGAGTCTTTATGTTTCCTGAAAAATCTTCATTCTGTGAATGACAGATGCTAGCTGGAATGGGCTATTCATGAGTCACAGATGAGATACTGCTTGCTTTCATTTAAAGAAAGCAATATAACTATTATTTTCAGGTCGTAATCAATGCTTCACCCGGTGCAGATCTGCACTGGTATTTGTTCAAATTCATTCCAAACAATGGAAATAGAAATTGTAAGGTATTTCATTTTTCACAAAGTCAAATGGGCACAAAACACGGAACCTGCCACTCTGTTCTCATGAAAAGCATCCTTGAAACTCACTTAGAGTGAGTTTCTTTATTTTCAATGCAAATGAGCAACAATGTTAATACTCTAACATTCATGTTCTAAACAGGATCCTAAACTGTTTTAATGCTTATTCACACATTAATCTTTCAGAAAACAAATGTTGCAGCATTTTTAATTTACAGCAGTCAAGTTTCTGAGTGAAGCTTTTTTTTCCTCTTACAGATGACATTCTCAGTACTATTTGATGCATTGATTGGAATCAGTCAACATGCCTCACCAATAAGCTGATGGGTACACTTCACAGATATTCCAGATTCATACAGTGCAATGTTTCACAACACATAACACCATGAAATCACTGTATGAATCCAAGAATTCCTACCTCTCTTGTGGTTTGCAACTTGAACAGAAGAAACTGTTGACAAAGCTAATTTGGGAGCAACTGGATAGGTTTAAAAGAATGAACAGCACATTAGAAACAATAGTGAAACGTTCAAACTGTAATAACTTATTATCAACCCACTCAAAAAGGAGCCCTAAAGGAAGAGATTATTTGTATATGTTGTTTCTGGGAGATGGTTTCAGTCACAGAGGAAGTCTTGTATTTGGCTGAAAATGGTTTAACATCGTCAGTAATAAAGTTTAGAGGTTTTATTTTCAGAGGCAAAAAGAATTACCATTTAAGTTAAGAATCCAGTTATGCAAGGATTATTCCAGTAACAATATGGATATTAGGATCCCCTATTGTCCCTCTCTTAAACCAGTAGTAATGTTGAGGTAATTTGCCATCTCATTGCCTCAATTCACTGTCATTCTCTCTGTGTAAACCAAAGCTCATCTACATATAAGCCAGTTCGATTTTTTTTTGTTGAACTGATTAGACATCACAGAACAGAATCACAATGTCAGCCATTTGGCCCTCAGTCTCAGAGTCACCTTGAATCTGTCTCCCTTTAAAAGAGTATAGTCTTCTCAACATTTATTACCTTTGTGATGATATCAGTTCGCTAATGGCAGAGATTTCTCTCTAAGTTGCCTGCCATTTCTTTTCCAATTATTCATGATGAGTTGTTTGTGAAGATAGCTCAAGCAGGATAGAGCCTGATGTTCTTTGCAGATGTTGACAAGATAAATTACGGCTGCACAGAACTGGCCTCTGCCAGAAAGTGCACCTTTAGCTAAAATTTCAGGTTTAAGCACTTTATTCAACTGCACTGCTTCTCAAATAAATTCATTTGAACTCATTATCCACATTCGAAAAAACTGCACCTGGTGTTAGCTGGAGATTTCTGTAAGTTTTCAGTACTGTGACACTGACAGAAAACATAGCAAAATAATTAAGTAGGTCTGTTTCAGGTTTTGAACAATGCATAATCTTGTTCATCTCAAAACTCACTGTGGAGAAGTGTTAAGTCTTAGATCCTGTCTTGTATAATTTGTTGAGCTATGAAATTCAATGGGAAATACTGAGTGACATTTTACTGAAGATGCTCTCATTGAATTTGCCAAGGAATAAAGCCACTAAACCTCCCCCGAATCCTTGTAGAATTATACTAATAGGGGTAAGCTTGATCTGTATTTCTTCTTCCACATATGTATGCAGAAACTTGAAAAAATTCATTTGGAGCAGATGATTAAGATAATTCTATTTGCTCCTAATATATGTATCTAGGACAGTCTCGATTTCATCACTCTGATCAAGGACTGAAAATGCAGCCCTTCCAATTTGACTCCCCAACAAATTGCTAATATATTTTGTTTTGCTTAGCAGCTATTTCCTGGTTCCTCCTTTTGCTCATTTCCTCCTCCATCTGTATTCATTAGAGTTTAAAAGGAACATCCTGTATGCAACGAAGGAAGGTGGAAGCCAAAAATGTGCCTTTTTTTTTGAGAAGAAAGAAGGCAAAAGAATACAATTTTCCATTAAAATAAACTATTTATACATGTCTGTGTATATCTATAGGCTAGACATTAATGGGAATTTAACCTTGCACTGCATCTTATGAATTCCATTGCCCAGGTTGTAGAAGTTCTATTTCTTCCTGTGTAATCACACGGCTGTCAGTTTTTCTCTTTTATTTATTTACTTATTTTTGGTGTTAGGAGTCAGAAATAAGGACAGACAGAAAGCAGGCTGCCCTTAATGCAGCTAGAATTAATTGTTAATTCACAGAGGATTATAAGTGGAAGCCCCAACAGAGAAAAATATATTGTGATGTGGAAGAGAGAGAAAGAGAGAGAGACAGAGACAGCGAGAGAGAGAGAGATCCAAATTTCTGCCAGTCAATATGGAGTGACAGTAAAAGAGAACAGGTCTCTTAGTGGTTACAATACTGCCTTTATCTATTTTTCCCCCTGACCTTCAACACAACTGATGTACCAGTTTAGTTAAGAAGAGCAAAAGGGAGACAGCAGAAGGATGCCTGTACCAACTCATGAGTTTTTAAGACTTATTATTTATATTCCAAACTGTGATGGCAACAAAACTCCAGGCTTCTCTAGGGACTGACGGACATTCAACCTAAATTTGATAAAGTGCTTAAAACTTCTATGACATCTAATTTTTTCCTCTGTCTTTCACTATAATATTTTCAGGATGCTCTTCATATTAGAAATAATATTTGAATCATGATTCTTTCAAAGACATGGCATTCATGATAATGCTCTTATTTAGTGCTAAAAAATAGTATATGGGATTTTTCCCCTAAACATGTGGGATTTTATATCAGTAGGAATTTTACATGCTCCTACCTTGTTTTGGGTTAGAAACCTCAAGGGAAGAAATATTCGGCCATATCCTATTAAACTTTGGAGGATCTGCATGCATCAGGAAAAATCAGGGTATGTTATTTTCAGCTATAATGTTATTTGGTCTAAACAGAAAATTATATGGACAAAGACACAAACCACACATCTGCTCTTTAACTTGGTTGTGGATGCACTTAACAAAACATGACTCCCGCACCAAACAAGAGCAAGCAATTGATGATTCCCAAAACATTGAATGGACATTAAATATATAGCCCCTTTGCTAACAAAGCTATATACATTTACTTTTGCAATAAACTAGAGTGTTCTTACAAATAACCAAATAGGGACTTCAGCATTTCAAATCATTATATAAAGCTGGTGCCTGAGACTAGAAGATAAGGCAAAAGAAATAATTTCTCACTCGAGGATTCCATTCTCTGTAATTTATATTTACAGATATGAACTTGTTACATTAGTCTTTCATGAGAGATTCTTCGGGGTGTGTTTTAAGTGTGAGCCATTATCTCTGCAAAGAAGTGGATTTATTTCCTATTTTTATTTATACAATTTCTCAGAGAAAGAAAGGGAATACTGGTGATTCTGGCTTAAGGAGACTAGTGCAAGATGCTTTTGATCATAGCTAAGGTTTGTATATATGGATGTATACATGTCTTCATGATTTTTTTTTTTATGACTCCACCTATGTTTCTAGAGTTTTTGGTTCCAATCCAGAAGTAATTATAAGCATTGCTAATTTGAGAATTGATGTTGTTTCTTTCTTAGACTCATCATATATATATTCACCATATATATAAAAAAAGGCTGTGGAAAACCAGAATAGCCAGGTTTAGGACTGGATGCTTTAAAATTACTTTTGTGAAGGTGCATAACTCTTAAAGCAGTCATTTCATGACTCCAATCTACCACCCGTTCAGATCAGCTCAAAACTACATCTTCGTGTGGTACTTTGGGACCACCCAAGTCCACAAAAAGAGCTCTCACCTCTAAACTCCTATAGCATGTTACTGTCTGTGCTCCTGATTTCTCATTGATATGTGGATAAGGCATGAGTTTTAATATTATTAGTTTAAATTTCATAGGTCTATTTCTCGTCTCTGTAATTAGATTGGATCTCTTTGAGGAAGGGCAAAGCCTGGCAAGAGGCCTCAGTAAATATCTAATAATTGAGTAATTGATATCAAGTGGCTAGGCTACTGTAAACAGGTATTATCAGATTGTTTCCTCCATAATTAGATTATAACAAATAACATTCTTGCAAGACATGGTACTTTCACTCTAACTTTGGTTTTTAAGTATTCGTTAAAAAAGCTGATTTACTGTGTGTGTGTGTGTGTGTGTGTATACAAAGGCAGACGAAGTCTTAATATTGATATTACTGTATCTGTCAAAATGACGAATGAAAAAAGAATGTAATAGTATTTTCTACATTTGTATCCAAGTGTTACTAAACACCTAGATATTCAGAAACATATAGGCAGAATATTCAAGCTATGGACTGAATGCTGCTTTTCACTTGAGCATCTTGGTGCTGGGTAGATACTGAATTAACAAAACAAGTCTACCTGACCTGTGACGATCACTTTTGAAAAACTATACATTTGCATTTTGAGGGAATTAATGTGATTTCTAGAAATTATTTTAAAAAATAGTGGTTATATATAGAAAATATATTTATTTACATTATTGGCTCCACAGTAAGAATATTTCAGTTGTTGAAATGGTTCTCTCCATTTTTTTCTTGTGGGAGAGACAAATACAGATCATAAGTGTGGGGGGGTGGTGTTTGTAAATTTAATGTTAAGCATTCAGTGACTTGTTTGTCTTGATGAAATTAAGTAATATGATTATTTTGTTAATAAGGTTTGCCAAGAAATTTAAGACAGAAATTTATACCAAATCAATTTAAAAGTGAGTTTTGAAAATTAGCTTCATAAATTAAACTGTATTCCATATTCCAATATATCAAATATTTGCTTATGCTTATTTTTAGTGTATTCTTTTCCTAGTATTTTATAATTTTTCCCTAGGATGCTAAGGTTCCACTTTAAGGATCTTCCTATATGTATAAAAAGTTAACATAGGTCATTCTTTTTTAAAATTTTTAAATTTTTTTTAAGATTTTATTTATTTATTTGACAGAGAGAAAGACAGTGAGAGAGGGAACACAAGCAGGGGGAGTGGGAGAGGGAGAAGCAGGCCTCCCGCCAAGCAAGGAGCCCGGAGCCCGATGCAGGACCCTGGGATCATGACCTGAGCTAATGGCAGACGCTAAACAACTGAGCCACCCAGGAGCCCAACATAGGTCATTCTGCTTTTGAATTGTTAACTATCTGACTGTATGGAATTATCAAGATAGATACCTCGGTTACAATCTGATCCCTACCTAGAATATAACTTTCCTCTGAATTGTGTACTTAAGATGGTTTCTTGTGGGAGGGGAGGAAGGTAGTCCTTGTATTTGCCTGGGAATAGAATTAGACATTTTTTTCCCCAAATAATTTCTATTATGTGGAATGCCTAACTTTCTGAACAATCAAAATTTAGAATTACCAGCAGTCATACCATGTGGAAATCCTAATCTAATCTATACATAATTCTGGTGGGATAAAATTTTATGTGCTGATTTTTCCTTGGGAGGAAAAATGTCCTGAAGAAAGATACTGAAATTTGTGGTCTCTTGCTAAATTCTTACAGCATGTTACTGTCTGTGCATACATGTTGCAGTATTTGGCCATCATGGGATTTTTAACTTAGTATCTCATTTACTTATTTATGTATTTAATTTTTTTTTAAGTAGGCTTCCCACACCCAGCGTGGAGCCCAATGCAGGGCTCGACCTCATGACCCTGAGATCAAGACCTGATCTGAGATCAAAAGTCGGACACTTAACCGACTAAGCCATCTTATTTTTTTAAAAAATTATTTTTCTTATAATTGCAAGGCCAGGTAAGAAAACAACTTAAAATTAGGCAGTTACTCTCCCTTTACTCTTGTTACTCTAAGATCCTGGCTCAAATAAATATTTAATCAATATTACTAACAAATGTTTAATTCCCAGGAGTAAATTAGGTACATTGGAGGTGATATTAATAGTACAATCGAGACAAATTCTATGTTATTATATCCAGTTCTAATGAAAATCTTTGTATAGCATGTAGCTTCTGAGAATTTTTAGCCAGTGGGCCACTTGTTTTGAATAGGTGGAAATTACAAATAGAAAACAAAAATTATACTGCATTAAAAGTACAGTATTGTCTCTTTGGGAGAACTGTGGCAGAATTTATTAATATAATTCTTTCATGAATTAACTAGGGTATATCTATGGGTCAATTCTAAGGTCTTGGAGTGGTAGTTTGTTGCAGGGCAAAGGGTACTGTGAGTCAGAAAAATAGGGTTTGGTCCCAGTTCTACTACTGAGGAACTGTCCGGCTGTTAATTTTTCTAGATTTCAGTTTCTTATCTGTAAATAAAGGTGCTGGACTAAAAAATCTCCACGGTTTCCCTCAGCTGTTAAGTTCCATCACTCCAGTGGTTCTCTCATGGTCTAGCAGGGTCCCACTCAAGTTCATGGAAGGATGAAGCCTATTGCTCTTTGGAGAATCTAGGGGACTAAGTGGGAAGGGAAAATTACTGCTCCATGTTTTGAGAGTGGATATTTTGACTGTCATAGTTTAACCCAAACAGGAGTTGAGAAATTATTGGGGTGAGGGGAGGGATCCCCACATGTGTCCAATGGGGTTGTAGATGGCCAGTCATTCAAGAATAGCCTTTTATGGAAATCCCTGTTTCTTAAGGATGCTGCTGGCACAATGCATCTGGGAAAATGGACTGGACTCATCTTGATGATCTCTTTGACTGGACTCCAAAGACTGGCTCTAGGAGTATGGAGACCATAACCACATACTCTAAAACTGTCCCCCTAAAAAAAGAAACAAAATATCTGGAATGTCCATCAGATGTTATTACTCTATTGTCACTGTTGAATTTTCAAAGCACATCTATAGGAAGCTTAGAAAATATCTATTTAGGGGAGATTTTTTAAAGCTCTGGTGCATGTTAGTAGAGCTCGGCTGGATTAGAATCCCAGTTTTACCACTTGGACAAGCTCCTTAACTTCTCTTTGTCTTTCTCATCGGTAAGATGGGGATGATGCCATTATCTGCTGGTTCCTTTCAAGACTCACTGAGTTAATATTTGCTTGACATTGTAGTGAGCAGTCAATAAATGTTAGCTCTTATTATCCCATTTGTGGTTGCTGTTGTAATAAAAATCAGATTACTGTAGTATTAAGAGTTCTTGCTGAATTGAAGTAGAGAAAATAATGTGCTTCCCCTATGTTTTGCAAACTTAATTATTCCCAAAGTGAATAATTCTGGTATGTAAAAAAAGCTCACTTAAGATATAGTTTACTTTAGGGAATAATCCAGTTTTAGGGCCTCCACTGATTAATACTCTTGTTCAGAAAACAATAGAAATGATTTTGGGGATACCCTGAGAAAGATTTTATTTTTAATATTTAAAGATTAAACGTTAATTTCCAAGTTTCTTTCAGTTTAGAAGCAAATCAGTTTCAACTATGGATCAAATATATATCTTATCTGAATTTTGTTTTTCATTAGGGAGAGAATGCAGAAAACTGTTAGGTGACAGTTCGGTTGTGGCATTTTAAACTCGTTTTTGTGACTCAGAAAAACTGAGATTCTAGTTACGAAAGTGAAACTTTGGAAGAAAATTTTTCTTCTCTGTACCCCAAGGAAAACTCTGCACTGTACATTGGAGAGAACTATGTTGGAATTGCTGAAATTGACCATCTATTCTTGATGCCATAGTTTATCAAGCTAGAAGGCCAACTTGAAGCAGAAGGCTAAAAACATTTCATTCATATTAAGAAAGCTTTAGAGGTAGGGTTGTTTTAGAATATTAAGTCGTCTTCTATCATCCGTGGCACTCCCTTCGCATGAACTGTAGGCAGCTTTTAACTCACTTTGTGGGTACCCTTTAAAAACAGAGTAAATTGTGACCAGGATCTCCCATCTTTTTTTTTTTTTCCTAGAATGATGTACCATGTAGAATTTCATATTTTAGTAGTTTCATCAAATGAGAAGGTGAATTCTAATATCATGGTAGAATGTGAAAAGTCCTAATTTGGAAATTGGACATTGAACTGGAATCCCGCCTTGACCACTGTCCAGATGAGTTGGACAATTCATTTAAGTCTTAGTTGCCTTATCTGTAAAATGATGACGTTGGATGAGTGCTCTTTAAGTTTCCTAAAAATACTAATTTTTACTTAATTTTTTGGCTCTAAAATATGGTGGGAAACAGGGTGCTACCATGGATATGAAAAGTCACTGCTGAGGGGATGATAGTGAGCCTTCCTGAAACATCCTTCTTCCAGGAGTGTGTGAGGAAAATATTAGGTGGAGGCAAAGTCACAAGGTCCCTTTGGGTTTATATAGTTCTGCTGCTATTACTCAGGGAATCTGGAAACACTATTGATGCCTAGAAAGGAATCTATAGAAAACCCTAAAGCTCTCCAGAAGAAATCCTTAGGGCCTTGGAGGTAATCTTACCATCTTCACAGCAAGCTGCCTAAGCTCAGAAATATAGTGTCATTAAACTGGTGGGGAAGATAGAGCTTAATGTGATAGTGGTAGGCCTGTCCTTCAGATGGCACACAGCATTTTATTTTTGCTATAAGTGACTATTTCAATAAAGAAAAAAATTTAGATTTTTACTGTCATACAATATGTACAAACATGTTTCACAATTTGCATAGCAAATTTCACGAGCTGTCTCATGTTCTAGACTATACTTGACATCTCTACATTTCCCTTTTTCCTCAGAATACTGAGGATGTTTAGTGGTAGAGAAAAGGCATATATTAGTGGGTGGAGGGTCACAGTCCCCTACTCCCTCTCCTCATGCATGATGTTTGTAACTTCTGTTGACAACACAGTGAGATATCAGAAAATGAACCTCTGTTTTTCTCCAGGACACTACATGTCCCTGCACAAAAATTCAGGGATCAACAGGTTTAAGATGCAGTGTGGTGGATTGGAAAGAGTCTGCGGTACGAGTAAATAAATCTAGAATTTTTCTTTCCACCTGTTCCATTTGGTATAAGGTTATGAGCATAATAACTTTTGGAGTCAGATAGGCCTTCCTAGTCGTATTATATTGGTCAAGTTACTCGGCCACTCTGAACCTCAGATTCGCCATTTGTAGAATGGAATTCTGTAGACATATGGGAACATCTCCCTCCAGTTCTGAGTGAAAGCTCTGTCTAACTCTTCCCAGGAAGTGAAGCAGTTAGTTGGCCAGCTCCTTATTTATACTCCAAGAAGATGTCAACGATACCCACACACTTAGTGCAGAAGTTCACGGTTACATGTCTGAAGGTTCATCATGGGAACTTTCAGAGATCTTGGCAAATCTTCGGTTAAGCTAGGAATTTTCCGATGACCCACACAGAGATAACAGCAAAGGTACAGATAGCAGCTCACACTTAAAAAGTGACTTGACATTCTAACTTCACCTGGGAGGAGGTTAACGCATGAAAAACGTTCATTTGCTCAAGGTGGGCAATTGTTGATAACATTACTAAACCTCTCCTTTTCTTTTTTCTTTTTTTAGGTAAGGGATATTTTCCTCTCCTTCATTGTAATATTTGATGTATTCTTCAGGATTAAAGCAACGGCTATGTCCTAATGTTCATTCAGTTTTAGGATAACCACAAAGGTTTCATGAACGTGAAATGCTAGTTACACAAATATGAAATGGATCTGTGATGAGGATACTGGGCACATGATATAACAAAGTCCCAAAGGCATTTCACCTGGGACCTGAGCTTTCCTTCCAGAACATCAGCAAACAGTTCAAAATTAATGTAGCACACCATGCAATTTGCCATATAGCTACACTAGCCTGATCATTTTTTTTCCCTCATTATATAAAACCTAATTAGTTAAAGGGCAATTCAAATGAAACTTTTATTTGGGGGATTTAGAAGTATTAAAGCAAAGGAAAAAAAAAAACCCAAACAAACACTGCAGCTCTCTGGATAGCATGAACATGATTATTAATAACCCTTGGGTGGGGAAATGATTAACCTCGTTATTTTCCTCACGATCCAGGTTTCTACAGTAAATGGGTACTGAACAAAAATATTTGGATGCTGTCTGGAAAACAACTTTTACAAGGTCTCCAACTGGCATCAAATATTTTTAAATAAGAAAATATATCTGGGCTTTCTCGCCGGGCTGATGGATCCCTGCGGGTAGCACTTCCCTTGTTTAACGGTCCTGTCAATTAAATCATATTAGAGATGAAGTTTTAACTCCAGGATGAAGGTAATGCTCATTATAAGAGAAAACAGGAAAATGGAATATTTCCCTGAAGTGAACCATTATTTCTAATTGAAAGAGGTAGAGAGGAGGGGACAGCCAAACACCTCCATCAATATTCTAAGCTTTATATACCATGATCTCAATCACTTAAAAGTAATTTAAAGAAATAATGTATACTTGGGTTCACAGAATGTTTACATTTCTCTTTTGTTGTTATTCTAAGACATATTTTTTATTTGTTAAAAAATGCCAAGTTATTTGAAATGGCGTTTCCTGATGTGATCTTTCATGTCAGTGGCTGGCCTACCTTTAATCTCTGACTCACCTGTCATTTCCTTTCTTAAGTGATAATCACCCACACAAAGCTATTTGTACATTAGGCCAGTTCTTATTCTAATTATGGTCTTTATAATATACTGTTTAACATAATTAGTGAAATCACTTGTTTTTCAGGACTAAAGATCAGATAATATATGCTAGAAGGTATTCATTAGTTTATCACTCTAGCAAAAACATCCACACCAAACCAACTATTAATTTGCATCATCAGCATCAACAAATGTTCACTTGGATAAAATCGTGAATGTTTACTTCTAAATGTGTGATACATTTTATATATAAAAAAATGAAACCTGAATGAATTACTGCCACATTAGGTAAAGTAAAAACAGAGATCACAAGGCTCAAATGACTATAGATCTATTTTGGGATTCATTAATTGCTGACAATATCACCAGGATTTTTTCAGCCATGGTCAAAGCACATCAAAATGACCAAGTTTTTAAATCAAGAACCTTAGAAATGGTTGGGAAAACTATTTCCTAAAAAAATAGACAACAGCAGGTACAAATGACCTTAATGGGAAATTTGTTTCAAAAACATTTTTAGCAGATGATCGGAAAGGATGACCACTCTGTCCATGCATTTGAACCTTAATACCGGTATTGACAGTTTGGGACTATCCTGAAATCTATTAGGGCTCCAAAATCTTTAGTCATTGTGTATATAGCATATGTATGTGAACTTATGGTTACACACATCAATAATTTACATCAATAGTATGTATCATTCACTTGGGATATGCTTTGATGATGGGAGTCTCACAGGTGTTACATCTGTTGCAATGGCATTGTCTATATACTGGGTGGAATTATGCTCATTGATTCCTTCTTTGGGATAAAGGGAAAAGCCCTGGCAAACACCTAAACTTAGTTAAAAATTCCAAGCAACTCCCTCTTCTCTGGCTTATACCTTGGAAACCCGTTCCTGCACCCTCTAGAGTAGGCATTGAGTCATCTATGCGTGAATTCTTGCCCCTTGGAGCAAAGGAAAGGAATCCACTAGTGCACCCAATGAGCACCTTATGAGCCCACAAAGAAGGAAGGTGTGAATGCCATTTAAGCAGCCCAGAAGATCCTATCCTGTTTGATGGTTTTTATTGTCAATCTCTTGACTTAAAAGCCAGCAATCAGCAAGCTAGTTGTGTGTGATGTTGGGTGACTCCTGGCAGCTTTTACACCCTGTTTGCTGGAGAAATCTGGGGGAACACCCACTATACTCCAAGCAGAGCAGCCAGGGGCCTAAGGAAGGCAGGTTACAAACTATCGTTTTATTTGGTAGCTGGTTTTGGTTAGGTATTAAGGAGTTAAATTTTCCTAGGTTCCTGATAATAAAGGTGGATACATTTTCCGAAGGCAAAACAAAGCATCCTTTCAGGTCACCACTGATTTCGAAATAAAACAAAGCAAAACAAAACTGGAATTTCCTGACTCAGTGTGTAAAAGGTCAACATCTGCTGATGCTCAGAGATGGGGCACGTGGTGGAGGCGGCCGGATGAGATGTCGAGTGAGCAATACAGTCAGAGATTCCATGCAACACACGACTGACACTCCAAACAGAAACACACCCCAGCGCCAAAGAACTACTTTCCATGCATCCATTTCTGAAAATCTGACAGGTCAGACTGCCACAGCAGCCTCAATAATCCGTCTCAGCTGTCTTCCACTTGGTCCCCTTTTGTTCGAAGATGCATATGTAAATGAAAGTGTCAAGGCCTGAAAGGAGCCCACTGTGTGTGTCTGTGTGTGTGTGTGTGTATCCATATATATATATGGATATGGATGTGGATACATATATATATATATATACACGTACACACAATTAGGCAAATGCCAGGGGAGATACTAAAGCAGAACTCGGAGACTATGAGAGCTGAAAGTTTCACCTGCACGTCTGTAGCATTAATGCCATTTCAACAAGATCATAAAGGCCAGGCTGTAGCATTAGGCTGGTATCTAAAAGGATGTGAACACTACCCCTACGTACAAAGCCGCTGATTTTCATGGCATTTCACATGTCTAGTGCTTAACAGATCTGTGTCCAGACCTATTCACAAGCTTAAGTAAACTGGCTCGATTTACAAGTTGGAAGACCTGACGGTGCGTTTATAAGAAGTGGGAAGTTGTTTTATCCAAATTATCAGAGTTTTGCGTTCAAGATGGATGTCGGGTATTCAATGGCTGCTATTTACACTGCAATCACCCTGGGTGGCCGGGCACCCATGATGAAGTCTGTGAGGGGTGAGACCACAGTGAAAATTCTTCTCTTCACCTACAGTGCATAATCTCTGCCTCCTCAGCACTCTGTTTTGAATGGGTTATTCAGCAGTCGTGCAAAGGATTTAGCCATCAGAGAGAAAGGGTGTGAAATATAAAAACATGTGAGATCCTGCTCTGCAAAGCTGTGGGGCATTCCTTAATGAGCATTTCAGGCTTGGTGTGGGGAGTCATTGTTTTATATGTGAATAAGGAGCTACAGTCTGATTCTCCCACCATAGCTGGGAGAATGCTCTTTGCAATGGTACTGGAGAAATGTTTCATAGAGGTTTGAAGAGGGATTTCTCTTTTAAACTGCCTCTATTTCTACTAAAAGATTTCTTGCAGAAATTTCAACTAGCCGGATTCCTAAATTCTGCATCTATTTTTTATACCCTGTTCTCTATCAAACTTAAACCTAAGTAGTCAGGAAAAGATGGATCACTGTATTTTTGGAGGGAGAAATGGACATACTGATTTTTCTCCCCTTCATTCCTCTAGAAAGACTAATGATCACCAACCTGCCTCCTTCAGGCCTTCACAAAGACTGGAGTATAATAAATTACTAAAATTCCCTCCCTCTGGTTTCATGGCATTTTCACTGGGTTCTAATGAATATGCCTAAAGCGTTCATTGGTATTCATTCTCTGCTTTTAAAAATTATGGGAGAGATCCATATCCAGTCCTAAGGAGAAAGTTCAATTTGTTGTCCGTTACTAAGTATGGGTAAATAGGACTATTTATATTTTTGCTAAATGAGCTAGGGTTACCTAAGTAATTACACCTCCGTAAAGGTAGCCTTCCTTCATTGGTCAAAAGCAGTCAGGAGAGCCATGGTACTGCCATATCCACGGGGAAGTGATGCTTTGATAACTATTTTATCTGTGCTCTCACCCTGTCTGTGCAGAGAACACACACAACAGTTCAATTCACAAAGAAAATACCCTCTTACATCAGAAATGGACACTGGGAAAATAGATCTTAGGAGCTCAACAAGGAAACAAAGCTAGCCTAGACTTGGTTTTGTAACTTTTTTTTTTTTTTTTACTTACTACCGATACTGGAAATACTGGGGATACCTGGAGAGAAAGAAAACAATAAAGAAAAACTGTTAGACAGTTATTAATACATGCCATCTTTAACTTAATATAAACATCTCAGAAACTTAACACTTAATAGCATTCAGATAATTAGGAAATACGCACAGAAAAAGCAAGATATCTATTCATCCATCAAAACCATTTTGCTTTCATTCTGGAACTCCCAAACTTAGGAGGGCTGGAAAATTAATGCTCAACTTCAACAGCTGGTTCAAGACAGCTTCATGATATCAAACATTTTGTGCCTGCCTGTAAGGTTAATGAACATTTGTACGAGGTTCAAAACAGATTTTAAACTAGGCTTATGTTCTGGGCATAGAATGCCAAATATACACTATGTGGACCTGTACAAATATACCCATGTATGCACCAGATCTCTTTAGATGTGTTATGAGATGCATATGTTAGCTGTTGAAAGTCACTTGGCTCTTTATTTGATTAATTTCACAGAGCCATCATTTTTAGTCCTCTTTTACTTGTCAGATACGTGGACTAAACTCTGTAATAGAAACTCAATTGAGCAGAATAATTCAAGAATACATTAGGTTATTCATATTGATCATGGACTTCATCCATTCTCCCAGCTTCCACTTCAATTTACAGGTTGTGCGAAGGTGGTGGGACCATTTTGGAATGCAATGGACTTGGTACAAACGTGGACAGAAATTTAGTCTGTCCCCTGAAAACTCCTAGCCAAGAGCAGGGGCACAGGAGGCAGGCTGTCTGGGTTTGAAGCTTTGCTCTTACACTCACTGACCGTGTGACCTTGGGCAAGTTGCTTATGCTTGGTTTTCTACCTCTTAGGGCTATTGCAAGGATACACAGATGGATGTGTGTAAAGTACTCAAGGTGTTGCTTGGCGGGTAGTGGGTACTCTACCCGTCTTTGCTATGGATTACTGTTACTGATACAGTCAGTTCACCAAGCAAATAACACTACGATATATATTGCTGATGAAGAGTCAGAGATTTACATCTTCTCTGATAAATTTGGGTCCTGTTGCGGATGGGAGCTGGGGATGGGACTCAGACAGAAGCGAGTGAGAGTCCTGCTTGGCTATGGACCAGGTAGGTGATTTCAGGCAAGTTCCCAGCCTCTCTAGGCCTGTTTCCTCACCTGAAAGGGGTTAATAATATCCACTGCATAGGGCTGCTGTGAGGATTGAATGAAATAATCCATAAAAATGTCTGACACATGGTACATAGCCAATAAGTGATAGCTGTTAATGAGTTGTGCAAGCTTGTTCTCCACATCACCGAAGTGTACCCCTAACAGGTGGTAAACGTAGGAATCATTAAACTTCTATTTTCGTATT
The DNA here is from genome assembly GCF_011800145.1 of Mirounga leonina. NCBI lineage: Eukaryota > Metazoa > Chordata > Mammalia > Carnivora > Phocidae > Mirounga > Mirounga leonina. The sequence goes on from NW_023270447.1 coordinate 4,966,847, forward strand.
TATCTTCGAACAACTGCCCTCTGCTTGTTTTAACATTTAACATATAACATAACAGGTTTAATCATTGTACCTTACTCAGAGATTTCGAGCCCTGTAGTCTTTAAACCCAAGAGCTAGTTTCCTATTTCTTAATGGGGAGGGGAGTAGGAGGAATTAAAGCTTACCATGATTTTTTAAAAAAACCTTAAGGAATGAAATTTTTATCTCTCTTAAGTACATTCAGAATCTCTTGATTTTAAATGCATAGAGTTTAGGGTGCTTCAGCTTAATCACTGATCACTCTTCCACCCAAACTGGAAATCTGGATTTCCATTTCTGTGTTTTAACTCTGTTCTCTGAACTGAATTTTGAGCCGAATGCAATCTCTTCAAAGGGCTGCTGAATTCCTGACCCGACACTTCAGCCAACTCTCTTTGCTGCAGTGTGACAGTGACTTGGTACTGAATCTTTCCTTTTTTTTTTCTTTGTAAATCCCCTGTTGAGTGAGGTGTGATGGCAGCATCTTAATTTTAGAATCAATTGCAGAAGCTCCAAATTTCCCCGTGATTGAAAATCCAGCTCCATTGGAACGGCTTGCCTTTTGTAATCCGTCAAAGACAATGGGAGTTGGGGTGGCAGGAAGAGACCTTCCGGGTGTTTTCAAACTTACGCGGAGTTAGAGGGCCATGCATAATGCAAGGCGAAGTTCTCAGGCTGTTTGGCCAGATGCAGTGGAGAGCAAACCTGCAAGACTGTTTGATGCAGTACTTGCTGTGGCTGAATACTCTAGAAAGGTGCAGAAATGTTTCCATTCCTTTGGGGATGCCAGTGCAGGGAGAAATGTTCACTGCAGCTATACAGAGCTCGCCAAGCGAGGCTATTATGAGATCCTATTTTCCTCCTGAAGATGTTTTCTATTACCTAGCATTTTGGATGCTTAAAATTCAGCCTCTTCCTCATTTTGTGGCTTACAATTTTTTGAGGTGCTGCCATGTGAGTCACTTTCTGTTCCATTGCTGTAAAATGGGAATTGCTTGGAAAAGATTTTTAAACTTCTCATTGGGATAAAGATTTTTGAAGTAGCAAATAACTGGACACCAGGGGATGCCCATTAGTATGTTTTCAAATGTTACGTTTTTTTTCCCCAAATGGTCCTTATTGTAATGTCCAAACACCTTGCTTTTCGTTCCCTATACACAACTAAAGAATTTAATAAACCCATTACATCCATTAAAAAGGCTACAAGCAAGCTGTGAGGAGTCTTCCAGATGCCTAAGGAATAAGACAAGAAGGCTACAATTCATTTCATGAAAGGTGGGTTTCTTTGGGCTCTCAAAAGGATGAATCAGTGAATACAATTTCATCTTACAACAGTGACAGTGCCTATAAACTATGGGAATGAGAGTCAGATTATGCACAGGAAAGCTGTCTAGACACACGTTGGCAAGTGACAAGTGTTATGTAAAGAATATTTTTACATTTAAAAATTGAGCTTGGACGGGCGCCTGGGTGGCTCCGTTGTTAAGCATCTGCCTTCAGCTCAGGTCATGATCCCAGGGTCCTGGGATTGAGTCCCACATCGGGCTCCCTGCTCTGCGGGAAGCCTGCTTCTCCCTCTCCCACTCGCCCTGCTTGTGCTCCCTCTCTCGCTGTGTCTCTCTCTGTCAAATAAATAAATAAAAATATTTAAAAAAAAATTGAGCTTGGAAGTTATCTCTTCCCTTCCTCTTCATCTCCCTGATGTGAATTAGCCACTCCCTGTGATTGCGCGCCTCCTTGTGCAGGCCTCCCTGAGAAACTTATCAACTTATATTTGTAATTGTTTGTGTGTTTGCCTGAGAGGTCTGAGAGGCAACCACCATGTCTCATTCCTTTCTGTATTTCTAGTATCTGCCCGGGACAATGCCTGATACAGAAGAGCTGCTCAATGTGTATTTGAGCAAAACTTTATCACTTGTTACCAAGAATTTTCTATCCTAATGAAAATACTTTTGGTCATAGTATGATCTTGTCCCATATAAAATGTTTCACTGAAATATTTCTCAGCATTCAGTATGAATGGATATTTTTGTTCTCTCTGAACATTTCCTCCATTCCAATAGCCAGAGTTATATGATGTACAGATTCCTCTCACAACTTTGCCTTCCAGAAAGTGCAGAGGCTCAAAACGCAACCTGGTGCTCAACTGGGTAAACTCATTTCATATTTAGCTTATTTCCCTTCTATTCCTTCTCTCACACCTTCCTTTTAAACTCTTATTTGGATACTCTTGTTTGTATTTGTCTTTTTCCCTAAGCCAACCTGGAGCAATACAGATGTTGTGGTGTCTAAAGCATATTCAAATATGGGAGGTCTCTTTGAGAAAAAGAATATTAATTTTAAAATATAAAATTAAATAGAAATTGATTTTTTTAAAGTTTAGAAGGATTCTTGTGAGGAATCCTGATATTTAGGCTTCTTAGGTTAGACCCATCTCTGAAACAACCTCAAAAATACTTGTGAAAGATAATAGATGATAGGTAGATAGAAAGGAAGCAAGATACCAGGTAAGCTAATTCAGAAAGAGTAATTTAAAATGAAGAGCAGAAAGGGAGTTAAACAATAATCTCATTGAGCCTTTCACTTTACAAAAGAGGAAACTGAAGGCACAAACAGAAGCAAGAGCCTTGTCCAAGTCAACACCTTTATATTCAACACTGGAACAGGTAATTCCTAATTCTTGTCTGCTGAGACATTGCTAACCTTGCACTGAGGAAATGAAGCCCAGGTATGCATGAGCTTCACCAGAAGGTTCTGCAGTACATGCCATATGAGTTTAATACTACTGCTTCTTCTAGAAGAGAAATGCTACTTCAGTCAGAGACACACATACATGTTGAATAAGCCAAAGGGCTTTGTATGCTAAAAGAATGAGCAGGTGCTCAGCTTATAGGCACTTACGGTTAGTCCCTCCTCCACTGGCCCTCCCCACTCCTATATTTATTTTAATGTTTGTTTTAAAGGAATTCTACTACAATTGGGGGATGAGAACTTAGTAGAATTATATAATTGTTTTCTCCTCCTCCTCCTTCTTGGGATTTTACTAACCATCCCATCAAATAAATGGCTAAAGGGGGCATAGTTAGGCAACATGATGGAGATCTCAAAAATAAACATCCTAATCTTCTGAAGCAGATTGATGTAGTGCTAAAAGCCATAACTTCTTCTGAGAATCAATGCAAAGTCAGCAGCTTTTCATGGAGGAAATCAGAAGGGACACAGATTTGGCATGCCTCAGATTGAGAGGAAATACTGCCCCTGTTTTGATAGATGGCTTGAAAAAAGCCCATCAAGTAGATGACTAGATCTTCAGAAGAAGCTAGGCTGCAGCCATCAGGAGCTATAACTCCAAAAAACCCAGTCAAAGAAGAGGTGGGTGATGAGGAAGAAAACATTCTGCAGCCTCATTTGTATTCTGGAGGAATGATTTCCAATGTCCTTCCAGCCCCAGTCCCTGGTCCCACTGTGTTGATAGGAGGCACAGTGAGTTGTCTACTAGGAACTTGAAAGTGGAGGAAATAAAGTTGCCTTCACAGAATTGTACTGTGAAACCATCATATAGATGATCCAATCAAAGACAGCTAAAGTCATCTTACAGCAACAGAAGGGGCCTAGGACCTGAGTGTATGTAACAGACTTGACAGAGGTGACATAAACCTGAGGTAACCTATTGACATATCTGAAGAACGGGAGCACAGCCAATCAGAAGGGGGAAGCGTACAAAGAGGACCATTTTCAGGCATATGGTAGCCCTGCTGGCCTACCATTGTCTCAGGAAGAGGGAGGGGTAATCTGTAAGTTCTCAGACCTTCAGTGTTCTGTTGGCATTAGGGAGGCTGACTCTGAGGTAGGATGGGTGTGTCAGGAGGTTTCAGCCTCATGTTATTAGCATTCGAGTCATTAAACTTTCCTGATCCCATGCTTACCATGCAACCTTCTGATTATTATCTGGCTCTGCAAAGAGTCTTAATTACAAGGGAGAGAATACACTGGTCATAAGGACTTAACTCTTCTGAATACCATCACAGTTATTTCATATTCTGGATGAATACATTGGGATTTGGACACAACTTATGTCCCTAGATAGTTGCTATTTCCAAAGGGAGAATTTACTCATCAGGCTGGGATGAGTCCATGCGCTAGATCTCAGTGAAATTATAATGACAATAGCATCTCACTTCATTGTGTGCTTACTATGTGCCTGCCTCTGTTCTAAATACCTTACATGTATTAATCCATTTAATTTTTATCACAACCCTATGAGGTTGGCACTCAGGCTTATTTTACAGATGGGGGAAACTCAAAACACAAAGAGCTTGCCCAAGATCATCAGCTGGGAAGGAAACTGAGATTTGAATCCAGAGGTCCTAGTTCCAGAGCTTGAGCCTATAACCACCACTCTGTACTATCCCTTAATTTATTGTATTTATCTCCAATCTTCAAAACACAAAAACAAAACAAAACAAAACAAAAAACATCTCTGAAAACTAAAAGGTTTTTTTTCTCCCTAAAATTCACCTGCAGCACAACATATCGTGCTCTGAACTAATTTGGTGGCATAACCTGACTGGAAGGGGTATGAGGTAAGAATAATCATGGGTTTGCTGCAGAAATATTAAAATGTTTAATTAAGTGGTGCTATCCCATATTGTGCTGTGGGTATGGTTATAATATACATCTACAATATATGTATTACAAAATCCTAACAATTTTGAATTCCAAATCATACTTGGTCCCATGAACTTCAGGTAAGGATTGTGGATTGGTGGTTGTACATGCATAATTTGGTATTCTGGTTTTAGATATTGGGCCAGCAGCTGCGTTCATATACATAAGGTTCTAAGAGGAAAGTGCTCTCTTATTGTGCTGATGGAATCGGGGTTCTGAGCCTGAAAGGCTGGTGGGCAGAGCCTGATAGTGCTCAAGTCACTGAGGCCATGAATGCCCCTTGGGGAGGTCTGTGAAGATCAGCCAGCCATGAGCACCAATGAAAAAAAAGTGAGTCTTTTTCCCATTTTATTTCCTCTAAAATAGCTGACTCTTCTTTTAGGAGATTGAAGACCCTTGTGTTAGAGCTGCTGAGCTGTGAAGACCACACATTCTAGGTGACATGGGAAGATGGATGGGCGTTCAATGTATCCATGTGCACATTACAGCATTATTTAGGTTTACTTATTCATTGACCAAAAAGTTGATTCCACAGACATTTATAAAGGTCAGGAATACAGTATGGTCCCATTCTCAAATTGCTAACATTTTAGCTCTTGAAGTCAGATAGACCTGAGTTTAAATCTTCTTCTGTAATGCATTCGCTGTGGAACCTTGGGACAACTTACTTATTAATCTCTGTGGCTGTGTTTCCTGATCTGTCAAATGTGGATAAAAATAGTACATACCCCATGAGGACTGTTGTAAGGATTCAATGTAAGAAAGCACTTAAAGCCCTTCACAAAGTATAAAAGCCAATGGTAAACTTAATAAATAGAAGCTACCATTATTATTATTATTACAATTTTGGTTATAGAAAGTCAACCGATTGCAAGTGTACATACACTATCAAGAATCTAGAGTGAAAAGAGCAATTGATTTTGCCTGGGAGGATCAGGTAGGCTGCACTGAGGAGTTGACATCGAGGAGCAGTCTTGAAAAAGGAGAATTATAATAAAGAGTGAGAGAAAGGCAATTGGAAAAAGGAATAAATCCTGTATCTAGCATGTTGACTTTGAGATCTTCGTAGACAGGTGGAAAAATCAATCTGGATTCACAAGAAGGATTCCAGACTATAATTGACTGATTACTATTAAACCAGTATTACTAAGAACTAAAACCACAGGAATAGATGGAAAGGAAAAGGAAAAAAAAACTGTAGACTGAGAAGAGGCGGGCTGGAGAGCTTGAAAATTTAAAGCAAGGGCAGACGGGGAGCCTTTGAAGGCAAAGAAATAACAAGCAGAAATTTAGGAAGAGAAGTAGGAGAGATCAGGTTTAGATAAAACTGGCTTGTTTAAGCAGGTGTCAAAAGGTTCATACCCCAGTGGAGAACAGAGGAAGTCACTGAACTTTAACCTGAGAAGCAATATAGTGCAATGTGCAGTCCTTGGAGTCAAGACATACGTTGGTTCAAATCCTCCTTCTCACCCTGACTAGTCGTGGAAACCTTAAACAAGATACTTCCGCTCAGCAGTCAGCAGATTCCACATCTATAAAATGAAACTAATAGCATCTATCTTATAAGAGTGTTGTGAGTTAAGAATGAACTAATGCATGTAAAGCACTTAGGAAATTGTCTGGATAATGACACACACATGTGCACACCTGGGAAAATATAAATTGGTCAATGCGAATTTAATACTAGAGAAAATAATAGAACAATCATCAAATTACTTTCCATTACTCAGAGGAGCTCTAGATATTGTGTAACAATTCACGTTGGATTTCTGAACAAATAATGTCAATGTCAGACCAATTTAATTTTCTCTCTTTGAAGAATATTAGTCTGTGTAGGTAAGAAGAAAGTGAAAGATTGAACGCAGCAGAACTGAATGGGCTTTCTGTCTGTCTTCATGACATTTCTATCACTATGCTGTAGAAATTGTTTAGAGCAAAAGGTCCCCAAAACAGTGTTTTATAGAAAGTTATTAAGTGTTCCATGATCAGTTATGTTTGGGAAACACAGGGTAAAATAGGTTACTTTACTATAGGATTCTCAGATGTTTTTAATAAGGTAATATGAATGTCTTAGAGTCCTTTTTTAAAAATTTTATTTATTTATTTGACAGAGAGAGAGACACAGCGAGAGAGGGAACATAAGTAGGGGGAGTGGGAGAGGGAGAAGCAGGCTTCCCGCGGAGCAGGGAGCCCGATGTGGGGCTCAATCCCAGGGTCCTGGGATCATGACCTGAGCCAAAGGCAGACGCTTAATGACTGAGCCACCCAGGTGCCCCAAATGTCTTAGAGTCTTTATAGTTTACAGCATTTTCCAAACTTATTTGCCATTGAATTCTTTAAAAGGTCATAGAACACACCTTTGGAAGCAGAGGTGTAGGTAATATTATAGTATCTTTCTTAAAGTTATAGTTCCTAAAGGTTGATTGTTGAGTTTTCAGCATCTATATGTAGAAAAATATTGTGTGTTATTCCATAAGGATCAGAAATTTAAAGAGGTGTTACTTAATACTTTTATTCATGAGCTGGACAATAGCAATCAAGTGAATCATAACGAAGCATGAAGTTGGACAGAGTTGCTATCTACTTGAAAGGCAGACATGAAATTCAAAGGACACTGAGAATACTATCAGAAATAGAATGAAGATCAACAGGGAGAAGAAAGATGTCTTATAGAAAAGGCATAAGCTTTGTAGAGAAATAAGGAAAACATTTTTTCATATATATATATATGGCTTTAAAAGGCCAAGAAAACACACTGGGTCTCCAAGGAAAAGCATGGTGTATAAAGATATAATCACAAGAGTTATTACTTCTGCCTTTGACAAGTCATTGTATTGAAAAGCATAGGGACATGTGATGTGTCTCACAGAGTATAGGGACGGCTCTACTTTAGAATGCTATTATTCTGTATTCTTCTCTCCTGGCTCTATACACTTCTCACAAAAGTGGCCTTGAAGATGCTCCAGAATTCAGGACTTTCAAAGTCCTAGATTCCTGGCAAAGTCTTGGTTTAGGGTACCTCTGAGTGGTGGGTTAACTGTCTATGAAGGGAGATCTTTTAAGTTCCTGGTTTAATGAAGTTCTCTGAGTTCTTCTGGCAAGAGCGGGCAGGAACTGACCTTCCTATTAAAAAATGATCCTGGCTGTTGAGATTCTGCTAAATCAAGAGATTACCCAGGATGCATGGCGTTTCTAGGCCATTTAGGAGTTGATGTTGAGGGTTCAGAGATTGTAGCCACTCTTTTTATACTTCTTGGGTTTTGTATTAGGATATGGCATATCCTAAGTGTTCCTCTTAAATGACTCATGATGCACCACCTAGAGTTCTGTGTGTGTGCATATCTGTGCACACAAGCATGTATGCATATGTGTAAGAAAAAGCTGCTATGAAATGAGAGTCAGTGCCAGAAGTCCCATGCTTGGCTGACATCTCCACACTAAAAAATTAGAGGACTTCAAGGGCAAGCAACCCAGTAAAAGACATGAAAATCTTATTATATAAAAATGGAATTTGATGATGTTAATCTGGAGAAGAAAAGAAATTGGGGTCAATACAGCTCTTTTACTACTTAAAGAGAAAAAACTCTTTGGAAATTACGAAATACTCAAGAAACAGGTGAACTACTAAGAAATAGGTTTTATAACAATTAAAACTGTCCAATAATGAACAAACATGCCTTATGAAAAAAAATCCTAAAATTAAAATTATTTTTGAACACTTATTTTGTGACAGGTGTTATGCTGAACACATTACATGCAGTAGCCTACTCAATTCTCTTAAAATCCCTGTGAGGTAAGAACTGCTATTATTCTCGCATTACAGATGGGAAACTGAGTGTTGGAGAGGTTAGTTTACTTTTTCAAGGTCACACAGATAGTGAATAGATAAACTGTATTTGATCCTGTAAGCTGTGTACTAAACCACTGAATTGCTTATTTCCATCCTTAGACATTTTAAAGCACAATCTGATGTTTCAGAAATTTAGTTTAGGGGGTTCTTACCATTGTAAGGCTTTTCCATTGCAAGACTGAACCACTGCAGTCATCTCTAAAATCTTTATCTAATTTCTGCCATATTGAAGACTGAAACATTGAATTGAGCCTCCGTGGGCATTGTATCCCTCTGTCACCTTCGTATTTTATTTTTAAAAAAGGGGGGGGGGTGCCTGGGTGGCTCAGTCGTTAAGCGTCTGCTTTTGGCTCAGGTCTTGATCAGGGTCCTGGGATCGAGCCCCGCACTGGGCTCCCTGCTCAGCGGGGAGCCTGCTTCTCCCTCTCCCACTCCTCCTGCTTGTGTTCCCTCTCTCGGTGTGTCTCTCTCTGTCAAATAAATAAATAAAATCTAAAAAAAGAAAATGGGAAAAAGTCTAGAGAAGGCGAGTAATAACTAAGGGATAGGTGGGCAATGGAGTCCACAAAGAAAATTGCAAGAGGTTGCATTCCTTTGGCCAGGGAGTAATTGGTGATCTTCGGCAATATGCAAAAGATTCGGGGTACATCATCTCCACGGAGAATATAACAAAAATATCCATTGCAGTGAAAAAGCTTGGCTGGCGCAAGAAGGGGTCCCCAGTGAAAATGTCTTGAAGTAGACAAGACTTTTAAGCTCAGTTATGGGTAGAAGAACAGTCGTGTGAGACTAGAAGCCAATGAAGCGCAGTTCAGCCCACCTGGCTTTCTGGTCGCCTTGACAAGTTGGCCGGCCCGGAGGTTGAGCCAGAATGCTAGCAAGTGTTTGTGAACCTTCCTCGGTTCTGTCCTGTCCCACTAAAGAAGCAGCAGACACTGAAAATGAAATTGGAGCTGCTTTCACTTAGGAAAACCTTTAAAGTAAATATGACAAGTGTGGTGATAGGGATTCTTGGTAGCCAGCCAGAGGGGTTCACCAACAAATAACCTCATGATTCCTACTGAATTCATGAGTCTATGGGCCTGAACAATTGAGGACAGCCAAAAGAGTCTCTGTTAATAAAATCGCCTTAAAAAAATCAACATTTCTGCTCAACAGAGCTTTATGTATTAATTTTAGGAGCTAGACTGTCCATTTTTTTCTTTAACACAGAAAGAAACTGAATACCCTTGCAAATAGGGATTTTTTTTTTTTAATCTTTTGAAGAATATTTTTTTCTGCTTCATAGAAATTTTATCATAATTTCATGCCCCCATACTTCATGGCTTGTTACTCGCTCCATTACTCTTACATTTAACTTGATAAGGTCCTGGATCCTGTGATATTAGTTTTTAGGTTTTGTCTTCTCACAGCTGCTGCTTTGAAGAACCTGATAACATTCTTAGCCTCGCACAGAGCCAGTGGCTTTTCGAGCCCTCATTCTCCTGCTGCTCACTATCCCGCTATTTCTGTTACTTTTCACTTCATGGGTATATTCTCAACTTCACCCCTCCTCTACTTTTGAAAGAGGGCAAACCTGGGGCTTTTGCAAGTGGCTAATGGGTCCATCCATGGAATTGGGCAGTTTATTGTGGAAATAACCATGTCTCTCCCTGAGCATGTCAGAGCATGTTTTCCTCTGGATCTTTAGGGATTTTAGTGGGGCGCACATGAATGGTAATGGGGCATCTCTCATGGTTCCTGGAAGCACTGATAAGGCCTGTGTTCTTTTCACCTGAACTTGGACATTCCTTTTCTTACTGTAGTACCTGCAGGCCTGCAGTCATGCTCCGTATCGGAAGGTGGCTTCTACTGACAGGATCCATGCCAGGCATGACCTCAGCTGCTGGCATTTGGAAAAAGCCAATTATTTCACCGGGCAAAGTTGGGCCATAGTCAAAATCAGACAGGGAAGCATCTTCTGGACAAAGCTTCCCTCAAGTAATCCAGTAGGGGAAATGGGATTAGAAACATTTAGAGAATTTCCCGAGTTGCTTATGGCTAAAATTAAGTTCCTGTTGGGAGTTTTGAAGGCTGTTTTTATTTTTTTATTTTTTTATTATTTTTTTATTTTTTTTTAAAGATTTTATTTATTTATTTGAGAGAGAGAATGAGATAGAGAGAGCATGAGACGGGGGAGGGTCAGAGGGAGAAGCAGACTCCCTGCCGAGCAGGGAGCCCGATGCGGGACTCGATCCAGGGACTCCAGGATCATGACCTGAGCCGAAGACAGTCGCTTAACCAACTGAGCCACCCAGGTGCCCCAGGCTGTTGTTATTTTAATAGGAAATTAATTTGGGGGAGGAAAACAAATATCTCTTGTCTCACCCACTTAGAAAAAAATCTCTCCTGATTTCCATCATTTCCCAACACATTTGATGTGAATGTTGGAAGACTGAATTTAACAGATGATCTGAGTGTGAAAATGTGCTTACAAGTGGTGAAATAGAAACTAAAGCTTTGGCTGCATTTTGGAGAGGAATAGGATAACCGTAAGAGTAGAAGCACAATTGCAAGTGAAGTTGAGAGGAACTATCAGCTCACCTTGCACAGAATACAGTGTTAGAGAGCAAAGTTACTCACAGGTATTTGCAGTGCCTTTAGGGATGGGGAGATATGAGCCTGGACTCCAAGGTCGGCCCTGATAATTCTTCTTGCATTTCCCACAGTCTGGACCTGTAGTGTTGTGCTCGCATTCACAGCTCAATTTGCTGTTGTCATACACACACACAGTGGCGTGGAGGTTGCATTTGCACCTAAGCAGAGGAGAGACAAGAGTCCATTGTAAGTCAAGCTGGTCTTAGCGACCACGGAGGCTTTACCCATCCATCTCCTGGGGTGGTAGCTCCTACACCCTGCAGTGCTTGCGCTCCATAGAGGCTCTGGGCAAAATGTAGGTCTGTACGCCCTACCCTCAGAACCTTTTCAACAAGGGGGGAGGAGTGGGGTTAGGACACAGTCTGTCTCATACCACACTTTGAGGAATCCTAATACCAGTCATTATGCTCAGTGGGGACCTGAAGGTCCCGTAAGACAAATGTGCTACAAAATCAAGGGTTTCCCAACAGGTGTCCAAAATATTGCCACCAGTGAGCAGTTTTCTGGCAATATTAGCAAATCTATGACAATTTCGTCTGGGTTTGAAGAGCAATGTTATCTTCCGTTTTTCCTTAAACCAGAAAGACAATTCTTACTTGTTTGAAAGGAAAGATAACCATGAAGATGATTTGCTATTCAGGCTTATTTTATAGACCCACAGAGATCATAATCATAGTGCCCACATTCTGGGCTCTAAAATGACATTACCCCAGATCAAAAGTTTTTCCCACCAAGGCCTCTAATCAATCTGAGTAGTCCTTAGATTTCCTAGTCATGGCAAATAAGGTAATTACAGAGGTCGTTCAGAAATGGTCCCAATGACTTAGAAGCCTAGAAAATAAAAAAGACTGTAGGTGGCAGGGGTTTGAGGTCATTAGCAAATGCCTTGCCTTTGGTGCTTGTGCAGAGAGCTGTGATATATGAGAGGCAACAATAGAATATGCAATTTCCACAAAAATACATTCCCCTATCCAGTCTTGCACAGTAAAATTGCAAAGGTCCACTGGATATTTGTTGAGGTAGCAGGTTATAAATTGTAACATCCCAAGCCCACAGGCCGCCTGGGAAAGTAAAACCTAGGTTGACAGGATGACCATGACCAGAGGCCAGAACAGTGTATGCAGGAAGCGATGTGTCCACACAAAGGGGAGAACTAGGACACCCGAGACGGTGGATAAAGGATCAAGACCTGTCAGACCTGTGTGTGTGTAGATGTGTGTGCATTTTTAAACTGGTCTGGCCTCTTCCAGAACTAGGACAAAAACATAGAAAGCCAAATTTCATAAAGACAAGGAAAGTTGGTAGTGTTTTACATTTGCTTTCCTTTGTGGGGGATGTCATGAATTGGAAAAAGTAACAGTAGTCTTTCTTAGGTAGGAAAATAAGATTCTTTAAGAACTGATGTTGGGGGGCGCCTGGGTGGCTCAGTTGTTAAGCGTCTGCTTAACCAACTGATGTTGGTTTCTATAATGTCTGTATAGTGACATCCAAGTTTCTGTCTTGTACACGGATGATCTGTTTGGAACACAGACCCATACTACGGCAAGGAAGTGAAGGAATGTCCAAGACCATTACTGAGACTATTACTGGGCTCTCTTCTAACTAAAAGGTGTAGCCCCTAAATTAATGCCCACTCCCCAGCCCCCCACAAACCTCCCTGGATAAGATCACACTTCTCCTTCATCAGGGGTCTGCTACAATTTGCAATACTTGTAGCTATACTCTGCCCTCTGTATAGTTATAAATTGTAATAAGCTGAAAGGCTACTATTTAAACAATACCTATTCAATTTAGATACATAGACAGAACCTTTAAAATTAACGTGTACAGTCTTCTAAAAAGATAAGAGAAAAATAATTCAGTTAAGTGAAATAGTGTTTAATTATGAGCTAGATCTTATAAGAGTTTCTTCTATGCAGGGAGTCACTTGTGTTAAGTTGCTTATGAAAGGATCTTTCCCATTCCAACATTAGCACCTTTATTTATGGGTGTGTTTTTATATGTGGAAGATGTTAGAAACCTAGGTGACAGAAGCAACAGCCTATACTGACTTAGCACCCTATCTGGTGTTAAAAATTCCAAGTGAGGAAATGCACAATATGACCCCAAAGAGTATGCTTGTTTCGTATGGGAAGACCAAGAATATAAGTAGTAATTGTAAATTGGATTAAATATCTTTTTTTTTAAGATTTTATTTATTTATTTGAGACAGAGGGAATGAGAGAGAGAGAGAGAGCACATGAGAGGGGGGAGGGTCAGAGGGAGAAGCAGGCTCCCCGCCGAGCAGGGAGCCCGATGCAGGACTCGATCTCGGGACTCCAGGATCATGACCTGAGCCAAAGGCAGTCACTTAATGACTGAGCCACCCAGGCCCCCCTACTTTAGCAACTTTTTTTAAAAAAAATTTTATTTATTTATTTGAGAGAGAGAGAATGAGAGAGAGCACATGAGAGGGGGGAGGGTCAGAGGGAGAAGCAGACTCCCCGCTGAGCAGGGAGCCCGATGCGGGATTCGATCCCGGGACTCCGGGATCATGACCTGAGCAGAAGGCAGTCACTTAACCGACTGAGCCACCCAGGCACCCTGGATTAAATATCTTTTAACTGTTAATACTTTCATACTTGTAGTCACTTTCTGAGTTACAGGCCATTTCCATTTTAAAGACTTTATATTTGCTGAGAGAATATTCTTTGAATAACAATAGAAGGTGAAAGAAAAATAGGTGACTGCTTAGTCTTATTTCTCTCAGATTTCTTCTCATTAATGGCTCATCCTCACCTGTTCAAAAGCTAATCATTCAAGGCTCAACTCAATCCACTCTTCCCTGTTATCTATCCTGCTCACTGTAGACACCCTGAGCTCGATCTTCTGATTTCCTTAAATGCTTCTGTTTATTTGGGTTGGTTGGCTGGTGCTTAAAGGCTCTTTAAGCTTTTAAAATGTTGACTCATTGCATAAATCTCTCCCATCCTAAGGGAAGAACTACCCACCTTGTACCCTGGTCTTCTTTTTCAGCTACCTCTTTAACACTCTCCTCTCCCTTCTTGAGTTTCCTATACCTGAATTTTCCATTTTTTACCTCCCACTCTCTCTTTCTCACCAACCACGGCCTCTTTTGCCAAGATCATCCATGATCTCTTTGTTGAAAATCCAATGGATACTTTTCTTTGCCTTATTTGACCTCCCAGCGGTATTTGAATCTGTGGACCACTCCTTTTCCCCTGACACTTTGTCCTTGCTGGATTGTCAAGCTCATTTTCAGAACCCTCTTTTTGTGTTCTCTTTATGTTCTCTTCTTGGGGTCCTGGCCCAGCACTGTCAGCCTAAGTGACTCTCTTTGGACACTTTTTTTTTTGTTTGTTTGTTTTTAAGATTTTATTTATTTATTTGAGAGAGAGAGAGAGTGAGTGAAAGAGAGAGAGAGAGAACACAAGCTGTGGGTGGGGGCAGAGGGAGAGGGAGAAGCAGACTCCCGCTGAGCAGGGAGCCCAATGTGGGGCTTGATCCCAGGACCCTGGGATCATGACCTGAGCCAAAACAGACGCAAAACCAACTGAGCCACTCAGGTGCCCCCTTTGGACACTCTTAATACAGGTTGTCCCTTCAATTTCCTCTGTGATCCTTAATGCCTTTGAGTTATAGCAAACTTGTATTCTAAAGCAAACTCCCATAATCTTCCCCCACCCTGAAATAATAAGCACATGCAAAATAAGCTTAAACATTTGAAAACATTTTAGGGGATTCAGAGATTTTCTGTTACCCAGAGGGATCCATAGAACCCTTCCCTCCATTATTACCAGGTGAAGATTATCTGATCGACATGTTGATAAATCCTGTATCTATATTTCCATCCTGGAGCTCTCTTGGGCATGTCAAACTCAACAGATCCCAAACTGAATTCTGAGGCTTGCCTCTCTTACTCCTCCTTCTGGGGTTTCTGTTTTAGTACATTGCATCACCTTTCAGGGAGCTGGTTGAGAATGCCTCCCTCTTTCTTTCCTAGACTATCTAACTTGTCATTGCTCCGTCTCTCACCAAGTTCTGAGATCCCTCCTCTTTGATAACTCTCAAATACATACAGTTCTAGCCATTGCCACCACCCTAGTTGAGATCGCCATCATCTTTGATCTGCTTTATTACAATGGCCTCTGAACAGACTTAACTGCCTCCACTCATGCTCCTCCCTAGCCCAGTCTCAAGACAACAGTCAAAATAATCCTTTACACAAAAATACTGGGGTCATCCTGGCTTAGAACCATTGCAAGACTTGTCACTATTCTTTTTTTTATTTTATTATTTTATTTTATTTTTTTAAAGATTTTATTTATTTATTTGAGACAGAGAGAATGAGAGAGAGAGAGCACATGAGAGGGGGGAGGGTTAGAGGCAGAAGCAGGCTCCCTGCCGAGCAGGGAGCCCGATGCAGGACTCGATCCAGGGACTCCAGGATCATGACCTGAGCTGGAGGCAGTCGCTTAACCACCTGAGCCACCCAGGCGCCCCTTATTTTATTTTTTTAAAGATTTTATTTATTTGACAGACACAGCTAGAGAGGGAACACAAGCAGGGGGAGCGGGAGAGGGAGAAGCAGGCTCCCGGCTGAGCAGGTAGCCCAATGCGGGGCTTGATCCCAGGACACTGGGATCATGACCTGAGCTGAAGGCAGATGCTCAACGACTTGTCACTATTCTTAAAATAGAGTCCAAACTCTGTAACGTGGACTCCAAGTCCCTTCGAAGTTGGTGTCTCCTCCTTAATCTGGTCTCATCTGCACCACTAGCAACACTACTCGATTCTTCACACTTTCACTTCAGGTGATCTTATAAACTTTTCCTTCTGCCGGGAACATTCTACTCTACTACCTCTACTTCTCTTATCTGCAAAATTCTTAACATTCAGGTGTCAGCTTGTAAATTTCAGTGCCTGGCTCCTAAATGACATTCAAAAACCATCCACTGGTCAACTATCGGAGTGCTTCTCTGACCCACCAGTATGCCTTTTCTATGTGCTCCTGTGACCCTGGCAAGGCCAGTCACATGATAAAGCCATCTCTGCCTTAGACATAAACCGTGTTGTCATTGCTTCTTCTTCTCTCACCTTTACTGGAGTGTAAATGCCTGGAAGCCACAGTCATGTTTGCCTTATTTAGTGCTACATCCCTAGCACTTGTCAGGGTGCTCAGCACATAATAAGTACTTAAAAAACACTTGACTGATAAACAAATGATTAATAAGCAAGTAGACTCTCTGAAAGGCAGAACTTCATGGGTCCATCCTACTATGTCTGGCATGGTAATGGACTAAAAATAGAGAATTAATAGGCATTGCACTCAATTAAACAGTCCATGATGTGTGCTAAAAACTGCCAAATGCCCTTATCATTGGTTTTCATAACTAACCTTATAATGGGCAAAGGGAACTCTATAAAATTGGTAAGACTTTGTAAACACTATTTAATTTAAACTCCAGAGAATTTGCCAAATGCCTGAAACCTAACACAAGAAAAAAAATGTCTGAAATACTCAGGAAAATAACACAGTTTAGAGGAGAAAAAAAACAAAAAAAACAAAAACAAAAGCAGAGCATTTGTATGGCATAATTATTCTGGAATGTGCGTCTTTTGGCTTCAACTTCTCATGCAGGGATGACTGGCCTGGTTCGGGCAGTTTGGCAATGTTGCTTGGGCCCTGGCGGACACTGGAACTTCCCCAGCAGTAAATCTGTTGACCTAGCCCAGCTTCGTGGCTGTCTTTCCTCCATCCTCATGTCGACTGTTGTGCCTGGGCTGAGCACATGAGAGTGGATGCCGAGGTATCACAACACTGCTCGGTATTGGAAAATGGCTCCCTTTCATTATCCACAGTTTGGTCTGTTCACATCACCCCATTCCAATCAGATGCTGAAATTCTTTATTTAGAGGCCCTGCCAGAGTAGCTTTTCCTCCAGCAGAAAAAAATAAAAAATGGATGTCATAATGCTGGGAGACTGCCCTCAATTCCTGGGGCTGTGACCTCCAGCGTTGCAATGGGGTGGAGGGCAGATTTCCGTGGCATGCACTTGTCTGTGACAGATTCATTATCCACTTCCATGGTCATCCCGCTCCCACGTCTACTGTCACAGTGGGCGGGGGAAGAGCTGCACGAATGGAGACCTAACAGGCTTTGCTAGCAGTGAAAGATCTGATGTTCTGGAGAGCCAAGCCTATTCGCCAATTCTGTTTACACACATAGAACTCACACCAAGATACTGCAGATAGAATTGACTTGCTTGTACTTGGAAGATCCACTTGTGGGTAAGTGACAAACTGCACACACTGTGAAATAAGGGCATTGCTAGGACAGACTTACAAAAAGAGTGAGCTCTATTCTGTGATGCAAGTGATGAAAACCCGTGTATTCTTGCTTTCAACCAGGTCTGCACTTCCTGTATTTTAGTGACCAGCTGTCATGAGTCAATTTAATCTTGCTTATAAAAAGGCTCCAACGTTTAGATCTCTGCCACCTGCCAGTAGGTATGAAAAACCCATACAGTCTGCCTGTTTTTTTTAAAGATAATTTAATATATTTATTCTGGGAAGCATGTTATCCACCAGAATTTCCTGTGAGTTAGAGGTCTATATATATATAATCTATTACTAGTGTTTCAAATAGAGGTACCAAGACAGAGAAGTTTGGAACTGACCCTTTCTGAAGCAAAACAGGAAGGGAAGCCAGGCTTGCTGCCTTGAAAGTCAGGGATTGGGCTACTTTTGTGCCAGAGGAGGATTCACCATGAAGTGAATGAAGTTTAGCATCAGGGCCCTTTCAAGGCCTTGGGGAAGACCTAGCCATGCATCCATGTGCTTTTGTATAATTCTCACAAATGAGATATTTTTGCATTTTTTCAATCAGTGAAGGTGTTTCCTTAATGAGAGCACCCCTCCAGCCCCAAAGGGTGTCAGTTTCAGGCCTTACAAAGCCTCCATCAGCCTTTGGTTGCACCCCCTGCCTTGGATTGTCAGCAGCTACACAAATGCTTTTAGAAAATGAGTTAGCACAAAGACTGGAGCTTTGAAGATGTCTTTTTCAAAAGGTGATAAATTATAAAATGCTTTTCACATACTTTTTCTGCCTCTGCAGCCCCTTGACCTTTCTCTTTTCACTCTGACACATGAATTTTTGGTTTCCACCTCAACACATTATTTGCAATAGGGGATCTGCAGCAACATTATTTAGAAATTATGAGTTATTGATTATGAAATCAGATGGCCCACGTTCAAATCCCACCTTTGCCACTGACTTGTGAGGCCATTGGATAAGCGACTTCACAAACACACAAACAAACAGAACTAATGTTGACTGCATACTTCCAAGTCCCTGGCATTGTGCTTAGCGCTTTTGCATATTTCACACATTATTTTGTACAAACCTCACAATAGTACTGTGGGATTAGCACTAACTACAGATGATGCATTTGCATCTTGACGGTCTAAGAAACCCACCTCTCCCAGCTAGTATGAGATGGAACAGAGATTTAGACCGTGGGCAGCCAGGCTCCAGAACTCTGCTCTTACCACCAAAAGTGGAATGTTGTCTTTCTAAGTATGGCTAGGCTTCAGCTGACTCATCTGGAAAACAGGGACAATAAATGGGTATGTTTCAAAGAACAGTTTTGGGAATTGAATAGATAATGTACGCATGACCTTAGGACAGTACGTGACACAAAGTTCTTAATAAATGTTAGTTTCAGTTATTATTATTTCTATAGTTACTACTCCTACTACCATCACTGGAATGGGCTGATTCATTCTGTAAGCCTTAATTCATAACGAATTCTTTGGATAGTGCCATGAGAAGGCCGATAGGATTCAAAACCAGAAGATGACATAGAGCCCTAATCTCCAAGAACATACAATTTGTTGAGTAAATAAGATGAAATGCACATAAACTAACTACAGACCATAAAAAGGGTACCACTGAGACCACCAGGGACCATAGGAACAAGCCCCACATGAGAAACATCATGCGCCTGGGGCACTTCGTGTGGGCTGTTATTGCTAACCCTCCTCTCTGACCTTGCAGAACCGGGATGCGGCCCATCACACAAGCCTAACTTAAAAAACAACAGCCGCAGCCCTATCCTGTAGGAAGAGAAACAACCTGGCTCCACAAACCTGAAAGACCCCCGCTTCAAAAAGCACCAATAAGTTGTCTGAGTTGCCTGCCAAAACCAACCAATCAGGACAAGGCACTTTTCTATCCCTTAGTAGCCTAGCGGACCTGAGTGGGAACTTTCCAGGGGACCTTTATATGGGCAGGGCTTCCAGTTTGTTCAGAGAGGCTGGCTTAAGTGCTGTGTGTTGGTGCGGTGTCTCTGTGCAGCTCGAGCTGTAGCTTCAATACAGCCTTGCCTGCGCCTTTGACCTTTGGGTCTGGCTTCATTTCTACCATTGTGGGGCCCAAGATCTGGACTCTGGTAACAATATTCCATCTAATCCTGACAATATAGGAAAATAGGGTGGTAACACTGAGTTGTCTCTCCCCTGACAATGCTGTATTTGCAGTGAAGGGTCAGAGGGACAGCCCCTATCACTGAAGGCAGGCGGAAGAAGGAAACACTTACCACGTTCCACTATACACCTGGAACTGTGATAGGTGCCTCCCGTATGTTATTTCACCTCATGCTCATTACCGCTGGGAGAAGGAGGTATAAGTACCTGTAATTTACAGATGTGGAAAGTTTGGCGAAGAGTAGTAAAGCTATTTGCTGAAAGAAACACTTCTGGTAAGTGGTAGTCAAGAGTCAATTCCAAAGGCCAGGTTCATTCTAGGACATCGCTCCATTTGAGGCAGAACAAAGCAAACTGGTTCATGGAGAGAATTAGACTTGTGGTTCTAAACAGTGATATGATACTTCCACTGTAACACTTGCTACTTAAATTGTGGTCCCTGGATCAGCCCGTTCAGGATCACTCCGAGGGCTTGTTACAAATCTCAGGCTTTCCCCAGACTCACTGAAGAAGGATCTGCACTTTAACCAGATGGCCAGGTGATTTATATGCAGAGTAAAGGTTGAGAAGCACTGCTGAGTCACCAGTGGGTCAAAATCCTGATGAACAGCAAAACTAAAATCATGGGGCATGATCCTTGTGCAAAACTCTCTTCCACCTATATTCAGTTTGGCTTTCTTTGGCCTAAACCTGACTAGCACTAAGGCTCAAGCTGTACTCACAAACTGAATTGACATTTTGTTTGTGAATTCTGTCAAGTCTACTGACCGGCAGATTCATAGATCATATAATAAATAATTTAACTATATTAAAAGCTGTTTATACTTATTAGTCAAAATGGTATTTATTTCCAGAATATATAAGGAGCAGTTACAACTACAATAATAAAAGGGACAAAAAACAAAAGCAAAAACAAAAAAAAAACCCAGTTAGAGAATGAGTGAAGGATCTTAAAAGATATTTCTCCAAAGAAGATATATACAAATGGCCAACAAACACATGAAAAAATCATCCTCATTAGTCATTAGAGAAGTACAAATTAAAACCACAATGAGATACCACTTCACATCCACTAGGATGGTTATAATTTTAAAAGAGGGACAATAGGAAACGTTGACAGTGATGTGGAGAAATTGGAACTCTCATCTACTATTGGTAGGAATGTAAGCTGGTGCGGCCACTTTGGAAAACAATGTGGCAGTTCTTCAAAAAGGTAAACATAAAGTTATCATATGATCCAACAATTCCACTTCGAGGTCTTTACTCAAGAGAACTGAAAACATGCCCACACAAAAACCAGTACACAAATGTTCATAGCAGCATTATTCATAATAGTTAAAAAGTGGAAACAACCCAAACATTCATCAACTAATGAATGGATAAACAAAATGTCATATATCCATATAATGGACTATTATTTGGGGGGGGAAGTAATGAAGTACTGATACATGCTACAATATAGATAAACCTTGAGAACATTTTGCTAAATCAAAGAAGCCAGATACAAAAAGCCACAGAATGTATGCTTTCCTTTACAGGAAATACTCAGAATAGGAGAATCTACACAGATGGAAAGTAGATGAATGATTCCCAGGAGCTAGGAGGAGGGGCAAATGGGGAGTGACTGCTCATGGATGGGGGTTTTCTTGTAGAGTGATGATAATGTTCAGGAATTCAATAATGGTGAGGGTTGCACAACTTTTTGAATATACTAAAACCCACCAAATTGTATGTTAAATAAATGAAAAAATAAACTAAAAGAAATATGGTATTTGTCCAAAACAGATGACAGAAAACAGTGGATAAGAGTTTGGGCCCTGAGGTCTAGTAATCTGGCTTTAGCAGGTACTTAGGCAAGTTCCTTCAGCTCAGTTTACTCTTCTATAAAATGAGGATCATAAAATGCCTACCTGAGGGGTTGTTGGGAGCCTTAAATGATACAGTACAAGGTAGCAGAGACTGGTAATTAACGTATTCTTCCTTTTTCCACACCACTACAGTTTTAGTTGGGTGCACACTGTATAAAGACTACATTTCCCGGGCGCCTGGGTGGCTCAGTCGTTGGGCGGCTGCCTTCGGCTCGGGTCATGATCCCAGAGTCCTGGGATCGAGTCCCGCATCGGGCTCCCTGCTCAGCGGGGAAGCCTGCTTCTCCCTCTCCCACTCCCCCTGCTTGTGTTCCTGCTCTCGCTGTCTCTGTCTCTGTCAAATAAATAAATAAAATCTTTAAAAAAAAAAAAAAAGACTACATTTCCCAGCACCTCCTCAAGCTAGGGATGGCCATGGGACTACATTCCACCATTGGCCTATTAGTGGGAGTTATGTCTGTGATACTCTATTGGGCTGCACTCCTGCCTCCATTTCTAATTTACTTCATGGAACATGAACATGTTGTTAAGCCACTTTGGACAACATGGACCACGGCAGTAACCACAAATAGTGGAACCCGGGCCACTGGGCAGCCTTCACTGCCATCAGAGGAAGGTGGGTCCAGATGGAGCCCCCATTCCAGCTGTGCAACACCTAATTCCCAAAAGAAAGGAGACAGAAATAAACTTCTAGTTTGTTTAAGGCACTGCTAATGTGAGTCTCTCTTACACACATCTGAACTTATATTTGAACACAGCGCCTGGTACATAGGAAGCACTTAATAATTTAATATAAGCTATTGCTATTATCACTTCTATCTTACAGCAAAAGACCAGCTCTTCAACTATCAGATGGGTCCGGTCTAATCCTGATCCCATGAGGAAAGAGGGGGTTTAAATCTTTCCAGCATTCTTCTATTCCTTCCTTCATGAATAAAACCTGGAGTCTGACAGTAGTTACCACTTGTAAGCAAAAATGTTGTCAGAAGATTTATTTTTATAAACTACGTGATGGCCGAAGTTCAATGTGAAATAGATATCTCCTTATAACAAGTTTTGGAAAGCAGCCACACACAACAGACCAACAAAGAGGCTGGACATCTAACTTGTGTTTGCATTCCTGTATTATAGAAGAAGCAAACAAGAAAGAGGGGTGCTAGTACTCTATTATATGCCCTGCAAACCCAGAGGGCAGGTTTCCACATAGCTTTTGTGCTCGCTCCTTTGCAATATACCAAGTAGCTAAATAAGGCCCCTGGTTGATGGGGGCTTTCCTCTCCTGAACTTTGTTCTTGGAAGAATTATTTTTGAAAAGTGATTGGTCTAGATTTTTTAAAAAGATTTTATTTATTTATTTATTTGAAAGAGACTGAGAGTGAGAGAGAGAGAGAGAGAGAGAGCATGAGCGGGGGTGGGGCATAGGGAGAGGGAGAAGCAGACTCTCTGCTAAACAGGGAGCTAGACAGGGCTTGATCCCAGAATCCAGAGATCATGGCCTGAGCTGAAGGCAGGTGCTTAACTGACTGAGCCACCCAGGTGCCCCCTAGATTTTCTTAAGCAAAGAAATATACAGTTACACAGTTTTCTCTGGGAGTATAAAATAAAGCCTGAGATCTTTATCAGTTCTTCACAGACACTGGAATCTTACCATCTTTTAAAATATACATAATTTATTTGCCCCCAGAACTGATGGGACAGGGACCAGAAATCCTTCTTGTACATTTACGCAACTAATGACTTGGACATCCTTATGGCATTTAAGAAACCCTCTAGAAGTTCCACTTAAACCTTACTGGAAGCCCTAAACTTACCCATAGTGAAGCATCAGATTACATGACTCACTAAAATACTGGTTCTTTCAGATAATATTAAAAATAGCCCTTTTCTATTTCTGAAGCTTGCCAGGGAGACTAGAGTACCATGATTATAAAATAAAATAAAAATAGCAGCTTATAAATTTGAGATTATGCATTGTCCAAGATTGGAGTAGGTATAGGATGGTGTCCTGTGAGCTGTTTATTACACTCATGAGGAATCTGGTTAGATAAGAGGTGCTGAAGGGTAAAAGACATAACAAGATAATTATCTCAACGGATACTGCCACTGTTCTCTGCACAACCAATCAATCTAGAGATTGGGAGGTAAAGAGCTTGTTAAATTTAAACTAAACCAACCCAAGGCCCATTAACAACTAATAGATGACCCTAGATATTTAAGATATGCATGGTGAACCTTTACATTCTAATTCTTTTTGAGAAAACAGAAAATTTAGGGATCTCCAGTCCCAGAAATAGAGATGATCATTATTCAAGGAACCAGATTCTATAAGAGAGATAGGATAACATGACGTTAAGAGCTTTGACTCTGGAGACAAAGGGTCAGAGTTTAAGTCCTAGTTCTACCATGAGCTTGGTGGGTGTCTCCATCTGAGTCTCGGTATCCTTCCCTATAACATGGACTGTTATTAGTAGCAATAACATAGGGTTGCTACGAAGATTAATTGAAGTAGTCCATATAAAGTATATATCACAGATTCTGGTAGATGGCAAGTATTCAAGAAATGTTAGCTATTATTATGGAGAGAGATGGCAAATCCACGGCTTGGCTATCTAAAAGTCCTTTACATCCCTTTCTCTCTTGACTCTCTCTATAAAACACATGGGAAAATTAAAATACTCATTCCCTCGGCTCCCTTGACTCTAAAGTTGGCCATGTCATATAGTCTGACCGATGGGATGTGACCAGAAGTCACTAGGAGGCGTGTTCTGGAAAGATTTTTAAAAGGGGCAGCTGACAAGAAATCATTCCTCTACTTTTTTTTTAACCCCTCTCACCTTGCCCTTTCTTCCTTTCTCTTATCTGGGATCCAGACAGAAATACTAGAGGGCCTTCTGGCTTTATGGCCATAAGAATGGGAGCTCATTCAGTGATGGGCAAGCTGGAACCTAGAAAGAAACTAAGGCCTGATGGTGTTCTTACACACCGAGCCCCGGCCTGCCGACCTCCCCATGTGCTCTCACTTGAAGAAAACAAGCCCCACTCTGCTTAAGAGAGCTTTCCTATTTTTAGAAACGGAATAGATTCCTGACATAAGAAGCAATAATGAAGACTGTTGATGTATTCAAGTCCTTTTCACACATACTCGCCCATTTTGTGGTTTACAGTCAACAACTGCTAAGTTAGATTTCTTTTTTTCCTCTTTATAGAACCACATAAATGAAATACTTTTTTTTCCACCTACTTTTTACTTCCAATTGATGTGAACTATACCATGATAATTTCTCATACACTTCTTGGGTTAAAAAATGTAATTCTCCTTTTTTTCTAGGAGGAACTAGGACAAAAGAAAAAATAGTGCAGGAATAAACCTAAAGTTCTCTTGTGCTTTGCAAAGCCACAGAGTTCAGTAAGGCTCTGGCTCAAGAGCTGAGAACCATCTGATACCGCAGGGTTCTATCAGGTTAGAATTGTCAGGGAAGTTTTGAAGTCTTTTAAATATATACACTTATCCACTCAAAAAAGGCCTTATTTCCTCAAATCATTATATTAGAATCTGATTAAAAATGAATCAGCCTGAATAAACAGTTTTATGACTAAGAATAAACAATCAAGTCACACCTGTGCAGAAGAAGACAGGAAATCAACCTTATT
Source organism: Mirounga leonina (assembly GCF_011800145.1). Classification (NCBI taxonomy): domain Eukaryota; kingdom Metazoa; phylum Chordata; class Mammalia; order Carnivora; family Phocidae; genus Mirounga; species Mirounga leonina. The sequence goes on from NW_023270447.1 coordinate 4,992,026, forward strand.
CTGTATTTTTACTTTTCACTACAGAATTTGAGAGGAAATTGAATTAGATTCCCATGGGTGGTGTGGAAAATTGGAGGAAATAGCTTTCTTCCAATTCTCCTTTTTCTGAGAAATAAAATAATATCCAATAGAGAAGAGTGCACCTAGCAAAGCCTTTGTTTTTTCCCCTTATTTGGTGGCCTACTTTTGCTAGCAAGCCTTGGAAAAGTTGAAGTATAAAGATTAAAAAAAAAAAAAGAAGAAGAAGAAAAAAAGAAAGAAGAGAGAGAGAGAAATAGAAGGGAAAGGAAAAAACCCATCTGTTAAAAGAGGCTGATCTTACTTGCTGTGACCGTTGACCTGAATTGTGTGTCACTTATGATTGGCAACTAAGGCTCTACAGCAAAGAAACAAAAAACTCCGAGAATAGAAATGAAGAACAGCAATGAGCTCTCAAATGATCCAACAGATAGGATATGGTCAGGGAAAAAAAACTGGATGATAGTTGTCTGTGAGATTTATCAATATTGTCATCATCAAAGTCTCTCCATCTATATGATTAAACATTCAGAGGTGGGGTCTGCACCAAATGTGTGAGACATGAAGTATCATGAGAAGGGGAATTTCACATGATTTAACATGGATCACGGTCATATTTTAGAGTCAAATGATATATGATCAAGAGACCTGGATTTAATCACTAACCAGCTGAATCACTTTAGGTGGGTTTCACTGGCTTTCAGGGCTAATTTCTTTGAAATGTGAAGGGTTTGGTCTGTATTTGAAAAATGCCCAAGACGAAACCGGAGAGGGAGACAAACCATAAGAGACTCTTAATCTCAGGAAACTGAGGTTTGCTGGAGTGGAGGGGGGTGGGAGGGATGGTGTGGCTGGGTGATGGACACTGGGGAGAGTATGTGCTATGGTGAGCGCTGTGAATTGTGTAAGACTGGTGAATCACAGACCTGTACCCCTGAAACAAATAATACATTATATGTTAATAAAAAAAAGAAAAAGAAAAAAATAAAAGACGTCCTAGAAAGAGAAAAAAGAAAAAAGAAAAATGCCTTACATTGGCTGCGTGACTGACCCCACCTTCAGGCAGTATCTAAACTGTAGAGGGTATGGCTTGTTGCAGTTTTTGCACCCTCAAATTCCTTATTCCTTCTTCTTCCTTTGGTAACAACCTTTGTGGGACCACCCCTTTCATCCTCAGGCTGGGAGGTTGAGGTGGGGGATTCCAACCTGCAGCTCCCAGGAAAGGCAGAGAGGCTGAGCTCAGCCTACCAATCCATTCCATCTTCTTGGACACAGTGATTGGTTTGAGGATGGGAATAGGACCTAATCCTTGTGAAAATCACTCCTGGGGCCTTTGCTGAGAATATGAGGGTAAGAAGTCCTGTTCCTTATGGTATTGTTAACCTGGTAGCAGGTGGCCTGGAACTGGTCATGGCCATCTTGTCCACAACATGGAGAATCTCGGCCTAGAAGAAAGCCAAGACAGAGGAGAGCAAAGCCAAGCAGTAGGGACAACATCCTGATGACTTTGTGTAGCCCATGCTGCCAGCTTGTCTGAATCTGAGTCCCAGATTCCAAGATATGTGAGCCAAAATAGTCTCTATTTTGTTTAACTAGTTTGAATTCTGTTTTTTTTTTTTGTTGTTGTTGTTGTTACTAACAACCAAAAGATCCTAAAACAATACACCATGTTACTTCTCCATGATTCTACCACCTCCCAAGCTTATTGAACTAGACTGGATGTACCACCCGAAAGCAGTCATTATGTAAATTGTTCAACAACCCAACATTTATGGCCTGGCTTGAAAAATCTGGTCAGCCAGATTTTTCTGCCAAGGATTTAGACTTGGAAAATAGACATATGTTATCATTAGGAGGTGGGCATTAGAATATGCTGGATGATTTCAAAGTATGCTGGTTCTCACTTTACACAACTTTTATGAATTGGTATTTTTGTTTCTGTTTTTGTAAAATGAACTGACTTTTTAAGTTAAGGTGAAAAGTGCTGTATTTTGGAGTTAGAAAAGACCTGGATTTGAGTATCTCTATGATCACTTTTAACTTGTTTGACCTTAGGCTCATTCCTCATGTGTACAATAGAGATGAGAGTGAATGACTTCATTAGGCTTTATTTTAACTTTGGAATGAGATAGCATGTCAAGTGCCACCATGAACAGTTCATAAATAGGCCAACTTGCTAAGTTTTAGTTCCCACCTGACTATCGTCATCAATCATTATGAAATATTTACTAAATACTTACAATACATAAGATTGTATGGTTAAGATTCTACTATTTCTGAACAATCTTAGAACAATAATCCACATAAGGAAGGGACCTGTTGTCTCAGTTCAGCTACTCTAGAGTCATGAGGTCTTCTCATTTGTTTTATATTTAACTAAAGAAGAAGAAACTTTGGTGCACTGTGAGGCAACAAAGTATGAAGGAAAGGGATCAGGACTGAACATCATGAGGTCAGGTGGTGGGCAGGGTGAACCCCCAGTTCCTGAACAAAACCTTTCATGGTGCCTGGTATGGAATAGGCTCTTTGTAAATACTAGTTGAAAGAATTATCCAGTCCCATTTCCTCACTGTGGAAATATGGGAAACATAGGATCAGAGAAACAATAATAATAATAAAATAATAAATTAGCTGAGATTTTTTGAGCTTGTGCTGTGTTCATTTTTTATTTTTCTTGAAGATTTTATTTATTTATTTTATAAATTTATTTATTTATAAAATAAATAAAACCAAACTTGTTTTAATATGGAAACATACTGGTTTAATTTTTCTCCACACACCTCCCTGCCTCCCATTCTGAGTCCCATTACCAATACTTTGAACAGAGTGAGCCAATAATTTTTTCTTCAAGGTTTCAAGAACTGAGCTCTTTCTAACCTGCTTTTAGTTGCCAAAGATATTGGCTCTGGTTTTGACAGATTATCAAAGTCACTTGATAGGAAGGAACAGAAGGAGGATAAGACTTAGTGTATGGAAAGATAAAAAAGTGTGTAGCAAAAGCATCATGGCCCCTGCAGTGATCCTGGTTTCTTGCCTCAGCATGCTTGGTGCTTGGCTTGAACAAGGTAGAGGTGAATTAACTTCTCAGGAGTAACCCCCAACCAATGAAGAAATGGATGCTTGAGGATAAATACTCCAGTTTCCTTGCTTCTTAGAGAAGCATTTCTGGGAATAGCATCCTGATTGACTTCTCCTTTCTGCTCCATTTATTCCCTATTCTCTCACAGTGCTTTCTGGAATTATTTCCCAAATATACCATTTGTATCCAGATCTTTGTCTTGGGAGACCTCGAACTAGGAAGATAGAGAAGCATTAGTAGACTGCAAGAGGAACCATAGGAAGGAACACTATGAGATTGTTAAGTCAAAGACCTTGACCATCACTCACTGCCTTCTCAGTAGGTAAGAAGTTCCCTTTACCCACTGTCCATGTCTGTTGATTCTCTAGTTAGCACATGAGAGTGAGTTTTATTCCTTATGTAACAGGGTTTCACTGATTGACTGTCTTCCCCTGGGGTTCTGAATCCCTCCTGGGGTGTTCAGGAAGGAATCCTATACCTCCAGGGGCTAACTGATCCAGACTGAGAATTCTCTAGAAATAAGACAGTAATTAGTAAAATACCGTCGTTGTGTCTTCAATTTGTCCAAATGCATAAGGATCGAAACTTGTAGTAGGATCTTCTGTCTCTCAAATCCAAAATGCCTCAATTTGGATTCTGGTTCTACTACTTGCTTGCAGTGTGACCTTGGGCTAAACTTTTATATGCCTCTGTTTCCTCATCTGTAAAACTGGAGAATTATAGTACCTGACTCATAAGGTTATTATGAAGAATAACAAATTACTTTCTTCAAAGCACTTAAAAAACAGTGCCTGGCACATAGTAAATGTTGGCTGTCATTATCACCATCCCCATCATCATTGTCTTAATTATTCTTTTTTTTTTTTTAAAGATTTTATTTATTTGACAGAGAGACACAGCGAGAGAGGGAACACAAGCAGAGGGAGTGGGAGAGGGAGAAGCAGGCTTCCCGCTGGGCAGGGAGCCCGATGCGGGGCTCGATCCCAGGACCCTGGGATCATGACCCGAGCCCAAGGCAGCCGCCTAACCAACTGAGCCACCCAGGCGCCCCTTGTCTTAATTATTCTTGTCATCATTTTGGTCATGGGAAGGAAAGCTAAAGGGGCACCAGAGAAAGCCAAGGCTTCCAAATTCTTAACTTATAGAGTTCTATATAATGCTAGTGCTAAATTATCACACAAAAGATATCTGCATACAGGTGGTTGACAGAGAACTGAAGCTCTTACTGGTAACACTAATTTTTTTCTCTCTCACACAAATTGTGTAGTTTGGGCACGATTTTAAACTTTGGGTGCTTGAACCAAATCAAAAGACTGCTGTTGATCCCTAAACAACATCACTGGAGGCAGGGAGTGAGGATATGTCATCTGAAACTGTGGTGGAAGGTTCTGGAAGTCTTACAGGCCCACAGTCCTTAGATTCCATAGAGATGGCCATAGAAATGAAGTGACCTGTGCTTTTTCTAATAAAAGCCACATGATGGTAACAATAACTGCCACAATGCAGTCTTGGGCCTCGAGGTTTCTCTTCATTTGAGGGCCCACCCCAAGAGCAGCTCTGCAACAAAAGCAAATCAAAATCGCTTCTCCTGCAAGACTGGAAATATCAAATGCAGAGTGTGGTGCAGCCTTTTAATCCACAGGGTAGCAAAGTAAAGGTCAATTACCCCACTTAGAGGAATGAAAGGCATGTAGTAAAAGTCAAATAGATATGCCATTAGATAATATATTTCAAGCATGAAAATGAGGATTTTCTGTTGCCGGGTTATATTTAATGCACTGGTAAACACAAGAGCTTTATGACAGAGAGTAAGATACGAGGCTGACAGCGAATCTGCCCGACGGAGTGCCCTCTGTTCGATGAAGGTGTCTGTGTGGGACCGATCGGTCACCATTGATTGGTGTCAGGACCCTGCTGGGAAGCAAGCAGGCTGGCCCCCACAACCCGCCAGACAGAGCCAGGAGGACCAGGTGCCTCTGCCGTGGCTCTAGGGATTTAAGGTTGTCAAGACACTCAGCTGTGCCAGACTAGCCTCTCTGTCTCTATCTAGTCCGTCCTGATCTATGAACCTGGACCTTTGCTTTTCTCCTTCCCCGATATTCTACTGGTTCTCCTGACATTGGCTCGGCACCCACCTCTGCCTTCCTGCGTTGGAGCCTTCAGGGTAACAGCCTTATTCCCGACTCCCAGGGCTGCGTCTTCCTTCCTTCCAAAGTTGTCCCCCGTCCTTATGCATCTGAGATTCTAATCTCACATTTAACCCAGGTTGCTATGCATGCATCCTGGTTTCTGCATCTGTGGATGATTTGATTTGGAGTGTTTGACCCTGATTTTTTTCATTCTGATCACTTTCAACACCCTTGTTCTCTAGGAAAGGCTCTGTCTCCTAAAGCAGTCATGTGGCTGTGTCTCTGGATGGAGCTTTTCCCCTAGCTCTGCCCTCAGTTTTTCACCTCATCAGAAATAACCTTACGGGTCACAGGCAATGTATTGAGACTGGGGGTGGGGTGGGGGGGGTGCTTCTGTTGCTGACCCAAGTGCTCCCCATGACCTGGCATTTTTTCTCCCGGGAAGCACCGTGTTTATTGGTCACCACTTAAGAAGCCTTGTGGATTTAGCGATGTTGTTTAATTTCTCTGAGCTTCAGTTTTTCACATTATTTTCATTTTTTTATTTTTTTTATTTTTATTTTTATTTTTATTTTTTTTTAAAGATTTTATTTATTTATTTGACAGAGAGAGACACAGCGAGAGAGGGAACACAAGCAGGGGGAGTGGGAGAGGGAGAAGCAGGCTTCCCGCAGAGCAGGGAGCCCGATGCGGGACTCGATCCCAGGACCCCGGGACCATGACCTGAGCCGAAGGCAGTCGCTTAACCAACTGAGCCACCCAGGCGCCCCTATTTTCATTTTTTTAAAAAGCAAGTACTTACATTAAATGAAGCTATTTAGTGGAAAATGTATTTGAATATTTATGGAAACCGCAAAACTGTCCCTTGGGGCCTCCGCTAGACACATCTGCAGTAGGATTACATCTACGTGGCAAAATCTGGAGAGCACACTTCGGCGAGCTTTTCCTTCATGCACAGCAATGCGTGTACCTACCCACTGTTCTTGGGAAAGCCCTGAGCCCATGAAATTAACTCAAAGGCAGCTGTTTCCACTTAATACAGTAAGGTTTCTGGTTAATGATGTAAATTTGGTGGTTGCTTGCAGACTCAAGCCTCTGAGGACACTGCCCAGTGAATCATAACTCATGCTACCCCATTTCTGATAAGACTCACTTGCCCCTGGGAGATACATGCATCCTTTTGCCCTAGCTTTGCTCATAGGAAATTAGGGGAGTGTATGACGCAAGGGGAATGTGGTGGTCTGATCTCTTATCCTCTTCTTCTTTTTTTAAAGATTTTATTTATTTATTCATAAGAGACAGAGAGAGAGGCAGAGGGAGAAGCAGGCTCCCCGCCGAGCAGGGAGCCCAATGCGGGACTCGATCCCAGGACCCTGGGGTCATGACCTGAGCCGAAGGCAGACGCTTAACCATCTGAGCCACCCAGGCACCCTCTCTTATCCTCTTTTGGGGGAAAATGCTACGAAGAGGAATGGGACAAAGCTTGGCACACCCAGTGTGGACTGGATTTTGTTGCCACAAGATGATGTTATGGAGGATTAGACAGACTTGAAGAAACGTACTGTTGAATAGCGCCATTGTTTTCACATGCGCCAGGAGGTGTGACCACATTCTCTGGGTCAGCAGGGTCCGGGGGATATTCTTTGAAGGAACTGAATGTTCTCAATCTCCCTGAAGCAAAAAATTAGGTGGGCTTTGGAGATAGAAAGGAGGGTTTCCTTCCCTCTGTAGCCAGGAAGTGCAGAACCTGGACTATGGGATGTGGTGGTGGCTTAAGATTCCAGCTGGTGGTGAGGGAGATGCTCCTCCCTGCCCAGGCCACCATATTACCTCTGAGTGACACCTTTTGGGAGTTGGTAGCCACTTAAGATTGAACGTGAGACTCTAAAACTAGTCATTCACTCTCAATGTGATTCCTCAGTGTTCCCCAAACCTTCCAGAAAGTGTTGTTAAATTTAACAACCTTGTTTTAAGACAGAAGGCATCTGTCACTGGGGAAAACAGGTATGGAGCAAGCGCTTGTAAGCAGGTGAGAGGGGTCGGAGGGACCCCAGAGCCACATCTATCAGCTCGGGGGACTTTAATCTTCCTCTGCCAGAGCTGCATCTCCTTGCTCTGTCTGCCTCACTGTTATTCTAAATAAGGCTCTGCTGTGAAACTAATGAGTAAGTGGGAAAAGAAGAGGTATTATTTTATAGAAGAGGAGGTATTACTCAAATAGTTTTGAGTGAACAGCTCAAAAGCTGTGAATATGAAGAGTAGTGAAAGAAAGTGAAGAGAGGGCACTTTACACGTTCCTGGGGTTGATAGCTGGGGAGCAGCAGGAGAGGATGGGAGGTTGGGACCAAGAAAGCCAAGAAATTATTCAATAAAATTCATTTATTCAGCAACCAGTTTAGAAATGACCTCTCATCATACAAATTGAAAGTCAGAGTACAGCATGTCAGAAACTTAGGGAAAAAACAGAATTCAGGGCAGGTGTAAATTTCCAAGTTCAGAGGGTCTGGGCAGAAAAAAGGTAACACAGCAGAGTGGGCCGGACTGTGGGTACTGGGGCAGGTTTCTTGGTTGGGATGCTGACCTTTGCCCTTTTAACTAGTCATGTGATCTTGAACAATTCTCTTATCTTCTCAGTGCCTCAGCTTCCCCATTTATAAAATGGGCATAATAATAATGTTATTATTATACAGATGTGATGATGAAATGAGTTAATAAAAGTAAGTGCTTAGAAGAGTTACTAGCTCAATATAGATACTTAATACGTGTTAACCATTGTTGTTATTATTATTATTTTCTAGGCAGAGATGAGCTAGGAGCCACTGATTAATGGCCAAACAAATGCAGAAAAAGAGGAAAGGGAACAAAAAAAGAATGGGACAGATGGGAAATAAATATCATGATGTTAGACTTCAACCTAACCATATCAATAATCACATTTAATCTAAGTCCTAACACCCAATTAAGATAGAGATCAAAAAGCAAGAGCAGGGGCACCTGGGTGGCTCAGTCGTTAAGTGTCTGCCTTTCACTCAGGTCATGATCCCAGGGTCCTGGGATCGAGCCCCACGTCGGGCTCCCTGCTCCACGGGAAGCCTGCTTCTCCCTCTCCCACTCCCCCTGCTTGTGTTCCCTCTCTTCGCTGTGTCTCTCTCTCTGTCAAAAAATAAATAAAATCTTAAAAAAAAAAAAGCAAGAGCAATTATATGCTGCCTGCAAAAGGAAAGAAAAAGATACATCCTGTTAACACTAATCAAAAGGAAGCTGGGATGGTATATTAATACCAGACAAAATAATGTGAAAGACTCAGAAGAATGCTGTTACATAGACAGTGCTCAGTGAGTGCTCACTGTTAGTATATCACTTATGTAGTAGCTCTAATGAAGGAAGCAACGAATCACAGCAGACTTAAAAGTCAAACATAGGGGTCTTTTTATTTATTTATTTATTTATTTTTAATTTTATTATGTTATGTAAATCACCATACATTATATCATTAGTTTTTGATGTAGTGTTCCATGATTCATTGTTTGCGTATAACACCCAGTGCTCCATGCAGAACGTGACCTCCTTAATACCCATCACCAGGCTAACCCATCCCCCCCCTCCCCTCTAGAACCCTCAGTTTGTTTCTCAGAGTCCATAGTCTCTCATGGTTCCTCTTCCCCTCCAATTTCCGCCCCCTTCATTTTTCCCTTCCTACTATCTTTTTCTTTTTTTTAACATATAATGTATTATTTATTTCAGAGGCACAGGTCTGTGATTCAACAGTCTTGCGCAATTCACAGCACTCACCATAGTACATACCCTCCCCAATGTCTATCACCCAGCCACCCCATCCTTCCCAACCCCCACCACTCCAGCAACCCTCAGTTTGTTTCCTGAGATTAAGAATTCTCAGGAGTCTTTTTAAAAGATTTTATTTATTTAATTGAGAAACAGCAAGAGGGAGAGAGAGAGAGAGAGGGTGGGCATGAGGGGGATAGGGAAAAAGGTGGGGGTGGGGGAGGGAGAAGGGCAGAGGGAGGGGGAAGGAGAGGGGCAGAGGGAGAGGGAGAGGTACACTCCCCGCTGAGCAGGGATCTCTACTTGGGGCTCAATCCTAGGACCCTGGGATCATGACCTGAGCGAAAGGCAGATGCTTAACCACTTAACCGGCTTAGCCACCTAGGCGCCCCCAAACACAGGAGTCTTAAATTCAACTCTTAGCACTTTATTTACCAACCCTGAAACTTTAGATAAGTTAGTTAACTTCTCTCAGCCACAGCTTCCCTATCTGTAAAATGGGGATAACAACAATACTTACCACACAGGAGTGTTATGAATGCAGGTGAAATGAGCAACATGTACTAAAGAAATCTGTCACCCATTTTTTTTCTTTAGGTAAAGGCAATAAAGAAATGTGATATTTTGCACACCTGAGATTCAACCTTGTTGATTTACCCCTGTTGCACGCACCAAGTTCACGTGGTGGAGAGGGAAAGGAAGGGAGGAGAGAGGGGAGACACAATGAAGACCATTGAAGTAGGAACATGGAACCAAAAGTAATGAGGAGTGAGAAAAATTCTCCTAAAACCTTGGAAACAATGGGGTTGGGAAATAGGATAAAGGGTTTCCTACTCTATGTTGAATGGATGTTTCAGCCATTTTGATTTAAAGATCTTAGGATAGAGTAACCCTAGTAGGCTAGGAACTAGGGAATGTCTACATGGCATATGTTTTGTGTATAATTTTATAATTTATATTTATACATATATTAATAAATGTATAAATATATAACATATTTATAATTTATAATTACAAACTTGCCTGTATTACAAGAGAAAAAAGTGTCATTCAATAAGAATAACATTGATGTTCCTGGCTTGATGTGAGTCAACAGGGATCTATATGCACAATGATATTCTATGGCTTAAAAAATCACACAGGAAAACATTTTCCTGAGGGTAAATCTGATCACAATAGCAAATGAAATTTGTTAGGCCATAACAATAACAATTCGCTCAACAACTATTTGCCGGGTGTCTGATGTGAGCTAGGCATACTGGTGTTCGATATTCAGAAAATTCAGTGCCCTTCTCCAAGGAATTTCAAATCTGTATGTATCTACTTCTTATCTCCATTCTTAGGGTCCTGTGTAAAAAAAAAATCAATTTTGGGCAACTATTAAGATCTACACTTCCTGCTTTTGGCAGGAACATGTTTAAAATGCCCTAGTCCCCATTCAAGATGCAGCTCCTTTTCCAATTATATCTGTAGGACAGTCGTGATTTATCATATAGCTTAATGTCATTAAACATTTATTAAGCACCCATAGTGTGCAAGACACACAGAAAACAGAAAAAAGACATTGTTCCTGCTTAGCAGCTCTTTGTAAAAGAAGACTAATGAATGTATGCTTATTCAATGGATCAAGCAAGCAATATACATTTTAGGAAATTTATAAATATTTAATCAAGATGTTGTACAGTAACTCTGACAGAGAATTCTAGGCTTCTTGGATTATAAAACCGGATTCTTGGTGACTAAAAATTTAAAGGTCTACAGCTTTAGTGGACAAAATGAATTGAAAACGTCTTGAAATGGATATGTCAAAATTATTCCATATAATTTCCCCTAATTTCCCAGAAAAAAATTAAAAATTAGAACACATCTTAAATCCCTAGCAGACAAGATGAATTAATTCTGCATCATTTCAATCTAGATATAAAGCATGGAAGATTTCATATTATCCTAGTAGCTTTTATGTTAATAACTTGGAAAAGATTTGAAGTCTGACTTTATCCTTTCATTTTGAATGCTTTTAAATATAAACACACACACACACACACACACACAGAGCCTTATAGGAGCTTTTGCCTACAGATCTCTACCCCGGGGTTGGCATTTTGTGACCCGCTGGAATATCATCCTTGACTCTAAACCTTTTTGTTCTAAAGTTAATTTTAGCTATGAATTTCCGGGTCCCTGGAGAGAATGTGTCACAACAAACTTAACTTTGAGACAGATTTTTGGGTCTATATTTAATTAAAAGTGCCCTTACATCTGCTCAGTAGCCATCCTATAAAAGTCCTTCTGAGATGTGAGTGATGACCCACAACTTCCAATCTATATTTGTAGGTAGTATTCCATAGCAGCAATTGCCTGCTGGTATCCTGCACTTTTCTCCCTATTGTGCCACTGAAAGGGAACAGTTCGTTGTGTGGGAGATCTAAAATTGTGGAGATGAAATTATCATCTGGGTGGACGTGGTTACAATACCATTCAAAAACCTTACTTAACTCTCAGCTAGGTTTTCCTTCCCCACGCATCCCCCCCCCCCACCCCGAACACTCACAGAGCTACCCAGGTGAGTTGTTACAAATCTATGTCAACTGATATTGTTGCCTGGAACAAACATGGGTAGCAGAACTTTTATCTGTCATCAACTTACTGAAGAGGCAAAGTAGAGAAGGTACTTTGACACAGTGGGGATTATAGTACATTTATGAACTGAAAGCAAATTGAGTTTCCGTTGAATTGTTTACTGCTGCTGGAGAAATAGGAGAGGTTAATTTCATACTGTTTAATATAGCTTTGAAAGAATGTAAAATAAAATAATGCTTGAGCATAACAGTGGTATGCTTAAAATCTGCCCTCCCCCAAGCAAAACAAACTCCAATGTAGCTTTAGACCTTTAAAATACATTTTAAATTCTTATGAATTCAGATCCTGAGGGATTATGTTAAGTAGTTCTTACAAATCATATCTTATGCCAAGTGGCATATAGAAAAAATATGCAAAAATATGATTATGTTTCATTGAAGATTCTGTCTATTCTGTATTATGGCTGAATTTAAATTTTTTTATTTATAGACATCATTACATCACATATGGTAAGTGATGGTAAAATATGCATGTATAAAATTTTATTGGTTTACCTATATGCAAATGAGCAAATATATTCATTCATGTGTATAATTTTTTTATTATAGTTTAACTTTTCAAAAATGGAGCTAAAATCCACTTGTTTCTTATGGGCTCTGGAGTGCCAAGAAAGATTAATGTGTAGCTTCAGTAAATCATTCATCACACTGGTGGCCCTTTGGCTATCTTTTATTGGTATGGATCATTTATTTTATTTTATTTTATTTTTTTGATTGGGGAGAGACAATTCCTATTACAGGCTCAAGTTACAGAGTTATAGTGTGAATGAAGATAAGATCCTAGGGTTGACTTTGACCATTCTGAATGAAGTCCTTCAGGAGAAGAACTATGCTCCATAGTCCGAGCCAATATATAGGATCTCAACTGTTTTTTAGGTTAGCACTTTGTAATAAAAATGTGATGTGAGTTGCAGATGCAAACCACATATATAATTTAAAATTTTCTAACTAGCCACATTCAAAAAAGTAAAAAGCAACAGGTAAAATCTATTTTAATTATATATTTAATCCAATAATATTCAAAACACGATTGTTTCAATATTTTTTTCTAATACTCATCAAAATGTGTAACTGTGCACTGTGTAAAAATTTTTTTGCTTTCCACCAGTAGTGTAGGTTCTATATTTTGGAAAATACTTTTTTAAATAATGAGGGGTGTGGGTGACATAAAGTAGAGATTATTAGGTGTGTATTGGACAGATCTGGATTGGGATCTGCACTTTTCTCCCTATTGTGCCACTATATAATTGACCTTAGGTAGGAATTTAGCATTATGAGCTACTCTTACCTGTAAAAGGAGAATACTACTACTTTATTCAGATTGGATAAACAGTAAGCATTCAAAGTACTTAGAACATTGCCCTGCACAGAACAATTGCTCAGTAAATGCTAGGAATAAGATGGTGGTGTTGCTTTCTTGATTGGGAACTAAGGGTTATAGTTGTGCACTTGGGAATACTCTCTATCCTGCTGGACACATTGTAAATGGTTGTAGAAGCCCCTTGTGAGGCAAAATGTAACACTTAATAAATAAGAATATTAATTGAGTCTTCTTACCCAGTCAACTCATTCCTAGAAAATATCTGAACAAAATAATCCAAGTGAAACAACAACAATAAAAACCCTTGATTATGAAGGTCTTCGCTGAAGTGTTACTTATGGAAAATAAATGGGAAAAGGTCAAAAGTTTAATAATGAGTGAATAGCTTACTAAAACTATGATTCTCTCCTACAAGGGAATATTATGCTGTATATTATTATGCAGTTAACATGATAATCGTGACGATTATGTAAAATTACTGAAGTGATTATGCCAAATACAAATGAAAATCCAGAATACAAAATGGTAAGTGCATTCTGATAATGAGTGTATAAAATATACAGAGATGTGGGAAAGGCTTAGAAGGTAATTTGCAAAAAAAGAAATAATTGTGTTAGAGTGAAGTGACTTAAACTACTATTTAATATCATATCACATTTTCAATAAAAGAAGTGTAAACAGTTTATTACATAAATACTCATGCATTCTTATTATTTGGTTAAGCACAAAGATTTACTTAGCATCTATTCTATGTTCTTCCCTTCACTGGTCAAAGGAGGGCAATCCAAAAAAAAAGGGGGGCGACAGTTCTCTGTGGAATAACATAGTCAAAACAAAAATGAAAAATGTAAGATAGACATGTCATGGTGTCTTACTTGGCTTATTTAGTAATAAAAGCATTGTGTATAATATCTCAGGAAATATATCTATATCTCTATGGATATAAAATGATTAAGTACTAAATTGAATTGAGTCCAGGTAAGAAGGAAGATGATGATCAATGCAGGATGGTGTCTCTTGGTGGAGATTAGCTTGGAACTGAAGTTTAAAGGATAGGCAATCTCTGTATAAATGGAAAGAGAGGATCCACATTCCAAAAGGGGAAAAAGTGAATAAAGGTATGATGTGAATGGAATTAATTAGAAAATAGACTGAAGATATTAGCATGTTTCTTTTTTTTTTTTTGGACAGGGAAAAGATAGTGGGATAATTATTCATTTTCCTTAGTTAACATTTATTAAGTGCAAACTATGGTTTAGATAAGGAGCCATCAAATTAGGCAGGATATTGGACGTAGGTCATGCTGTAGATTAAATCATGTGTCCTCTGTATTCTTAATGATGATCAAGTTGGATCAAATGGCCCTCCCTACCTTTCATGATTGAGAGATTCTATGATGATACACCCCATGCCGGTGTCTGATGCAAAGACTATGCAATGCTATACTCCCTTCATAGGATTATATCAGGATGCTGCTCTATTCCATCTGTACTTGAAATCAGACTCTTTCCCTTTGTGTTCTCCAGAAAATAATCCAAAATATAAGCCCTGCCTTCGCTCTATCAAACACTGATGAAATTCATATGAGAATATGCATTATTTTGAGTATAGACTAATTCATATTTACAAAATAAAGAAAAAAGCTAATTCTTTGAGTACTTTTTTAAAAGAAGAAACAAAATGATGGAACAGTGACACTTAATTTGGCAAGATACACAGAAGGCTCAGGAATACCTGCAGCCAACCTCCTGTCTGACCAGAGAAAGACCAGAAGAAATGCCAAGACACAGAAGGGAGGGAGAGGGGTGAGGCACTAAGATAAAACTCATGCCTTTATTCAGAAAGGTCTCCTGAGTGCCTCCTCAAGCAATCAGCCACAGTAAACACAGATTGTTTAAAAAGGTAGAGAAACTTAAAAAAGAAAAATCTAAAAGAAGATCCTGAAATCTTCATCTGCCCTTATTCTATTTTTGCTTAAAATGAAAATAGCATCATTTGCCTGGTGCTTTACAGTTTACAAAGTGTTTTAACATATATCCCGTCTTTAAGTCTCACAGCGACTCTGTGGGACTTTATAGGTGACATCGGAGTCTCAGAGCCTGAGGGACGTGTCCCACACCTCTCCCTCTGCAATCAGTGGAAACAGAGCGTGCATCTAGGTCCTTGAACTCCAAAGTTCTTTCTATGGCACCACATCACGCGCCTGTTGGCTTTGACTTCATGTGGGCTGGGATAAGGTGCAGACAAGTTTATTTTCCTACTTAGATCCTGCTGCACTATCGTGGTAGCTAAAATGAGGATTAACTAATGAATATTCAGTCTTTGGTAATGGAAAGTAGTAGAATCACATAGCATTTACCACATCCAGCCAAGGGTGTTCGGCAGTCAAATGTACCCAACAACCACACGGTAGACATCGGAAGGTGGCATTCCGAGGGGAACAGAAGGTCTCTTGTCCCTAACTTGCCTATGCTGCCTGCTACTGTATCTAGAATTTCCACCATTCAGGCTATTCCTTTGGGTAAGATATAAGCACCCCTATAAAAAGCAATTATGTTATTGGATGGAAGTATCATGGCATGCAGATTTGGGGTACTTTATCAGAGAGAAGGCTCAAAGGACAGTGGATAGAGGTCAGAGTAATTCTGACGGATGGGTTTTGGGGGGTGGATGCTTTGTGGGGTGCTCAGGAAATTCCTTCTGGTTGTACAAAAGCACCACCTGCGTGAGGTGTGGGTGTGAGATGACTCTTTCTGCAACTTTGTTCAGGGCTTTCCCTGGCCCTGTCCTTGTCTCTGTCATATTTAAACCAGCCTGTTCTTGCTCTGTGTTCCATAGACCCTGCCAGTCACACTCTAAGATTCTACAAAATAGGGTAAGAGAAACCATGATACTAATTTGATACAACTCCACAATTATGAAGTGATCCTCAGAACTGAAATAGCAAACACTGCCTTTCATTGGGTTATTGCAGTAGGATGAGACTGGTTTATCATTTCTTCCATATAGAAATGGTATCAGCTTTCAGCCGGATAAGGAGTGCTGGCAGCAATTAAAAGATTTGTTTTCTCAAACTCATTTCAAAGATCTTTTGCCTTTTTTTCCCCTGTGGCTGTGAACTTTCATATTGCAGTTTGCTTTTCTTTAAATCAAGGTAATTAATAAAAGAGTTAAAGGAGCAACCTAGGAGTTCCTTTAGAAGCAAACTTATGTGTCATAGTTATTGATTAATAACAAAACTAAGGTTCTTGAAATGCCTGGGTGGTTCAGTTGGTTAAGCGACTGCCTTCGGCTTGGGTCAGGATCCCAGGACCCTGGGATGGAGTCCTGCATTGGGCTCCTTGCTCAGGAGGGAAACCTACTTCTCCCTCTGCTTGCCGCTCCCCCTGCTTGTGCTTTCTCTCTCTCTGTGACAAATAAATAAATAAAATCTTAAAAATACCTAAGGTTCTTAATTCTCTTTTTAATAATAATAGGAAGAAAAATGCAACAAATATATTTTGGAGGCAGCAGAAAATACTCAATAACTGGTGAATGGATGTTAGAAAATGGTGTCTAAGCTTTTTGAGCCAGGGACCATGTATTAAGTGGTCTTTACGCTGCAAAGAGAGCTTAGCATAGGACTTTGCACATAGTAGGCACTCAATAAATATTTCCTAACATATGGTAATTAGCTAAACAGATTAAGAATATAGATAAAACTTCAGGAGTGTTACTTAATTTTGCAAATATTTTAGGAATTTAAAATAAGTTGAAATATTTATGTACTACTTATGAATACAAATTATTCATTACCATATAAATTAAATTACTTGATTTCCTTGCTAAAAATCTTCCAGTGGCTTCTCCTTATCTTGAAGTAGCTTCTAAGACCTAAGCAATCTGGCACTTGCTTAAGTGCTTCACCTCAGTGTGTATCACTTTCCACCTCCAGTGCTCCACACTGGTCTCCTTCCTGTTTCTCTTTAGGGTCTTTACGCTTGCTATTCCTCCACTTGCAAAGTTTCTTTCCCCAGATCTATACAAGGCTCCCTCCTTCACATTACTTAACTCTTGCTTTGACATCCTCCCCTCAGAGAAGCCTTCTTAGACTATTCCTAAAATGGCTGTCTCCTCATTCTCTTTCCCTGAACAAAAATTTTTTTTTTCTTCATGGTATATATCACTGCCTGAGATGATAAAATCTTTTGTTTTGCTTGTGTCAAGTTCAGTTCCTGGCATATAATAAGTACCCAGTAAACATTTCCCTCAAAAAGTCAATGCAATCTACTGGATGGTGTTACACCAAGGGATCCCAACTCAACTGCCTTCAGCTGTGAGGCAGGTAAACACACCCAATATAAGACAACAGGGTGTGGTGGGAGATACGACTACCTAGAAAGTTACAGGCTCTACAAAAAGGTATTCAAATTAAAAGAATAACTAAAACACTGTGTTGACCAAATAAAATAGATCTGAGGACAAGACTGGGCCTGACCTCTTTGACTTTACATAATATTCGTAGATAGCAATAATCTCCTAAAGGTAGTTGATCTTGGAGAAAATACTGTTTCCAATAAATATCTATTCCTATTCCTCTTCCTCCCTTTCTTTAGTCTTCTCTACCTTAGCATTTTTCATTAAGATCTTAAGGTAAATTAGCATAGTTTATGTGTTCAATTCTTTTTTTTTTTTTAAGATTATTTATTTATTTATTTATTTGAGAGAGAGAGAATGAGATGAGAACACATGAGAGGGGATAGGGTCAGAGGGCAAAGCAGACTCCCTGCCGAGCAGGGAGCCCGATGCGGGACTCGATCCAGGGACTCCAGGATCATGACCTGAGCCGAAGGCAGTCGCTTAACCAACTGAGCCACCCAGGTGCCCTATGTGTTCAATTCTTGACTGTTCAGCAACCTAATGATATGAGCAGGAACTACAAATGAAAACATCTCTAGGTTTTCTATTTTTTTAAGATTCCTTTATTTGTTTGAGAGCAAGAGGGAGAGAGAGAGCATGCATGTGAGAGGCGGGAGGTGGGACAGAGGGAGAGGGAGAGAGAGAATCCTTGAGCAGTCTCCTCCATACTAAAGGCTGAGCCTGATACAGAACTTGATTCCAGGACCCTGAGATCATGCCCTGAGCTGGAACCAAGAGTCAGCTACCCGACCGACTGATCCATCCAGGTGCCCCAACATCTCTAGATTTTCTAATCACAGAAACAGGAAGCTCCAAACTCAAGAACACAGGGTCATTTATAAAAATGAGAAGGGAGGGGGCTTGCCAAAGACGGAAAACAGAAATTGCCACTTCTAACTTCTGGTACTTACTCTCAGGTCTGCAGAGAAGGGCAATTCCCAGAGAAATGATCATCTTAGGAAAGTATGAGTCAGGCTAATGAGGCTGTAAAGCCTTTATTTGATGACTGGACCCGTCCACTCTGTATTCGTGGAATCTAAGATTGATTTTAGATGGTCCTCGGATTTCCTGATGTCTTAATTGGTCTGTGATAGGGATCAGATTGAATCAATCAATCTGTTATCATCTGCTGTTCATATTTCTCTGCAATCAATGTCCATGCCATGTTGCTTCAGGCTGTGATTCACAATCATAAACTGTGGTTTATATTTATCAACTTCAGTTATGAGAAAAAGTGGGCAGGCAGGATGTAATTGCATTGTCATGAGCTTCTAGAAGACAGACATGGGAGGATCACAGCAGAGACCACAGAAGTCAGGCACGTTCTCCCCGTTAGCTCTGTTTGTGTGTCCACGTCTCTATTTTCCCACCAGCACTGAGGGAGCCGCAATTTCCTGTGGTTTTTAGTTGCCTTGTTCAGGTTTCTACCACACGGGAAGAGTATTCTATGATAGAGATGTCTGCATTTTCAATAGCACTTTATGATTATTTGCAAGACAATGATCAGTCTTGTGGTAGTCTGCCATTTAGATTAATTTATGGTGGGGCTGTCAAGCCTAGAATTAACAGGGAAAGCCTAGCACAAATGAATCTGTCAGTTCAAGGCACAGACCTCAATCCTTTAATCACAGCTAAACTCTTTTACTTGTGGGGCACCAAAGCTGTCCTCAGAGCAGGGTGTTATGGCAAGTTTATAATGTCTAAAGGGTAGAAATATGCTTAAATTTCAGCTCAAATTGTGTGTTTTCAAGCAAACTCAGCTTGTGGATATTGTGAAACTCTCTGCTCTTTTTTTCCTAGAATGATTTGATTACCATCTCAAGGTGCTCTTTAGAATTCATTACTTTCAAAACAGATATTCTAATATCATAGGATATTACTTCGGAAAAAGATGACCAAATTTTCAGTGGGCTAAAACAATACTAAGGATAGAACAGATGCACTGGAGATAAAGAAAAAAGGTTACCATTGACAGATTCAGCCAGAACAAAAGAACAGAAAGCCCCCACTAGTGACCAAACCTATGTGAAAGCAGCCACTTTCTGTTGATTAATTCTAGCTTCTTCAAAGAAGGAATCACAGACGCCAAGAAAAACAAATTACATACTATCTCTTTACACCCATCTATTTTCCAGTGCTCAACTCTGGAGGATCATCTTTATCAAGAAGGCCTGATAAACTCGATTTTAAAAACAACTCAAATTGAGGTGCTCCCTTAGTCAAGAGCAATAGTTTCTCCCATTTATTTTTTCCCCCATAAAGACAGAAAAGCCATATTTTGATATTTACTTTCAGATTTTGCATATTGTTGTACCTAAAATGCCTATGCTTTCTTAGGACATGCAAATATGTTCTCACAGTGTTTAAAATGGAGTTCATAAAACTAGTCCACTTAAAAGTCAATATATCTCAAAATCTTAATGCTATATTTCAGTGAAATAATCCATTATTCAAGAGTAGTCAAAAATTTAAAAGAAGTAATTTGACCTACATAGTTGAGTAGGATATAATGCTATAGATTCTGTTAGAGTTTCTAAATGTTCCTTAGATGTATGAAATAAAGCGCAGCTTCAATATTCTCTCTAACAAAAAGACTTCATCTATATTTCAAATGTTTCTGATCAATATTTTCCTTCATTTCATATTAACTCACCATTATAACCACATATAATTGAAAAGCTTGAGACCAGATAGCCTATTGTAAATAATTTACAGTTGTCACTGTGAAAAACAAGCTGTTAAATACCACTGACAAAAACATTATGTTTATCTTTTTATGTCAAAAAAAGTACATTTTTCCCCAGTTTCTCTACTTTTCGCTTTAAAACCAGCCCATCCTCTTTCTTTCAATGTTAACTTTGTGATCCAGAATTTCTGTCCATTTCTCAACTATTTCTATTAGACCAGTCATGTAAAGAATGAAATTATTTCAAGTTTTTAAAAACTGTGAAATGTCTGTGAAAGAAATGAAGTAGTTAAAATTTAAGCTTGGCTAAGCTTATATATCTGTGTAAAGATTCTGGGGCCTAAGAGTTTGACAAATAGATATTAAGACTAAGGTATCCAAAACAGATGTTATAATCTTGAATCATTTTCCACCACTGTGGAAAACAGTATGGAGTTTCCTCAAAAAATTAAAAATAGAGCTATCCCATATGAACCAGTATTTCCAGTATGATCCAAAGGAAATGAAAACACTAACTTGAAAAGATATATGCACCCCTATGTTCACTGAAGCACTACATATAATCACCAAGATATGGAAAAAGCCTAAGTGTCTACCAATAAATAAGAGGATAAGGAAAATGTCGTATATACATGTGTACCATATATATACATATATATGTGGAATAGATATATTCCACACAATGGAATTGTACTTGTATTTTATTCAAAGTAAAAGCCCAAAATATTTATAAAGACTTTTGTTTCTTCCATTATGGCAGTCTAGAACATACTAAAACCTTCTTACAGGATCTAAAAATACTTTGATACATACTTATAAAATGTAAGAGTATAGAAAATCCACTGAAGGGGCGCCTGGGTGGCTCAATTGTTAAGTGTCTGCCTTCGGCTCAGGTCATGATCCCATGGGATCGAGCCCCGCATCGGGCTCCCTGCTCAGCGGGAAGCCTGCTTCTCCCTCTCCCACTCTCTCTGCTTGTGTTCCCTCTCTAGCTGTCTCTCTCTGTCAAATAAATAAATAAAATCTTTTTAAAAAAAAGAAAAGAAAATCCACTGAAGTCAGGAATGAACCAAAAACAAACAAACAAACAAAAAAAAACAACCCAAAAAATCCTGCCAAGGAATCAAGTGAATATGAAAGTCATTGGATTATTAGATCTCTATGGCTTAGAGCTTGAGAGTGGTGGTGGTGGTGGAATTAGATGGTTAGATGGTACTGGGACAAGATTTTGAGCCCAGGAGATCAAAGACTACCCTAAATAAGGATGGAATCCAAGCCTCTAATCTAATCCAATTAGAGTCTTGCAGGACAGAGTAAATTAATGTGTGCATATATATGCAATGGAATTTTATTCATCCATTAAAAAAGTAGGAAATCTTGCCATTTGTGACAACATGGATGGACCTTCAGGACATTATGCTAAGTGAAATGAGTCAGACAGAGAAAGATAAATAATGATCTCACTTATATGTGGAATCTAAACAAAACAAAACAAAACAAAAAACCCAAACAAAGAAACAAACAAAAAAAGTTCATAGATATAGAGAACACATTGATGGTTGCCAGAGGCAGGGGTGGGAGATGGGTGAAATAGGAGAAGAAAGTCAAAAGGTACAAATTTTCAGTTATAAAATAAATAAATCATGGGGTGTAATGTACAGCATAGTGACTACAGTTAATAATACTGCACATATGAAAGTTGCTAAAAGAGCAGATCTTAAAAATTCTCACCACAAGGAAAAAAAAATCTGTAACTATGTTTGGAGATGGATGTTGATTAGACTTATTGTGATGATTATTTTGAAATATATACAAATATCGAACCATAATGTTACACACCTGAAACCAATGTAATGTGTGTCAATTATACCTCAATAAAAACATATAAATAAATAAAATTTTTAAAATAAATAAATCCATCCAAAAAAAGAAATTGGAGATTGGTTCTGAGCCAAATTGAAACAGTCAGCTTTTGAAAGGAATTCTTACAAGTATCGATGGGAAATGGAATGAGTCCAGTTCTAGCAAGGCTGGTTTATCTATTTTAGGGCACTCTAGTATACTAGTTTTTAGTGTTCTTTGGCATAGTCAGTGAAATGCTTAAGTAATATTGCCTACTGATGTGAGAATAAATATATTCAATTATATTGAGAATGTAATTATTTATCTAATTCATACTTTAATTTCTTGAAGAATAATGATGTCAGCTTGTTTTATATTATTTTTAATTAAAAATGAAATTAATATTAATAAATTTCATTTGATATCTATGTGATATCATATTGTATATTTTCTACTTTATTTACTAAATTATATTAATAGGTTTATTAACTTCTTAATATTGAAAGATCTGACATGTCAGAAAATCAGATTTATTAGTGTGACCAAATCACCTCCTATTGGCCTTGAGAAGAGGCAACATTATAAATATGGTCTAGAAGGCCTTGGAATGTTTGCCTTTTTCTATAGTCCATTTCCTACTGCATTTAGCACTGCCGAGTAAGTTTTTACTATATTGGTTATTTTGACATAATTGTATTTAAGTTGATATGGGATGATTCTCTAAATAAAACTCCTTATAAGTGAAAAGGAAAAGAAATTGGAATAATCAGATCAAATACAAAATAAGTATGTTTGATAGCCTTAAGAAATAAAGAGAAAATTGAAAACACAAGTTGGGAACAAGAGAATATCGAAAGTGTTCAGGTAGGTTGGAAAAAAAAAAAAAACTAAACACAATTTTAGAAATAAAGATATGCTCAAGAAATAAATTTAATGAGAGTTTTATCTAGAGAGAAATCCAATATAAGACAAAAGTAGCATTGCATATCCAAAGGAAAGGATGAAGGTTACACTGTAATTCTTCCAAGAACTCCACAAGGTCTGTTATTATTTCCATTTTACTGATGTGGAAAATACAGCTCAGAGAGGCAAGACATTTGGCCACATTACAGGGAAAATAAATGATGGGGAAATGGATTTGAACCCAGTCTGTCCAACTACAAAGATGGCCATTAAGTAATACAAATGGTGTGACCCTGGTGTGACCATTCTGTTCTCACTCTGTAAGTCTGCTCTTCATGCTTGCTCTGTCTGGTTCTTTTTTATTTCCCTCTGCCTTCTGTCCCTACCATTTGATGCATTTGCTATATCAGAATACCCTATTTCCCAGGGGCACTGCACCCCTAAAGAAAGGAAACTCTTTTTCTTTTCCCTGCCAGGGCAGGAAAGAGATGATGGCAGGAATAAGGGACTAAGATGAGACTGCTGTTTTTGAATTCCTACTATGTGTAGCTTCTTTACATATGCAAATCCAGGAGAAGAAAGTCCTGGCTGTTATGGGGCAAGATTAAAGACACAGTTAAGCAATTTTGAAGGAACGTGTTAAATAAAGATTGCCTTGCAATAACTTCCAAATGCTATTCTGGTCCCCTAAGCCTGATCAAAGCTTCTTTTTAAACCAGGCACTGAACATTTTATCTTGGATATAAATTTTTCACTTGTTTTGACATCTCTGAAGATTTTTTTAAAACTTGCCAAAAAAAAAATCTAAATATATAACGTATTTGTGAGTGCACCTTGAGAGAAATGTATTCTGTAGCCAAAACAGCCATGCCAACCCATGTAGTCAAGCTGTTAGCCAAGGAAGGGGCCACGGGCTGTGCTGGTGCTGCTGCCTGGGACAGAGTTTCAGGATAAACTCTCATTCGCAGCTGGGTTGCTCTCAACTAACTGGCCATTTTCTCAGCCCGCAACCCCCAAGGGTGCCAAAATGGCTTCTTCAAGCCCTCTATTCCCCTGGCTGGCCAACTATACTAAATTCATACTCGGAGCCCAAGAAATGCAGTTCCCTCATAGAGCTGGTGCGTCCGGGGTGCAGTCTTCTCCCAGAGCTGTATTACTGATGGAGAAAACCTTCCTTCACCTCAGGTTGGCTGTAGTTCAGTTTCTTAGTCCGAGACCTCTCTTCTTTTTGAAGCCTATGGAAATTGCCCTGCAGGGACAAGTGAGACTGAAACACATCAGCCACACAGACAGGGAGACTCCAGACCCCAGAACCAAACCCAGGTTTCTCGGGTGTGCCTCTTTTGTTTGTTCCTGGTTGCTACAACTGTACTTTCCCTGATGTCTTGGGGCTAAGCAAATTACACAGTGAATGCCAGGCAAACTAATGAACTGCCTCAGTTCTAAGAAGACTATACATACCCTCAGTCTGGAAATGCGAATAGGGTGTTGCTCACCATGTCAGGTACACGATCTAAAAATGAAAAGCCTTCAATTCAGAAAGTTTTTGAAAGAAAAAGAAAGAATAGCGCAAATCTAGGGCAGCCAGCGCACTTCTCCTAGGGGGATTGGTTGGGGGGAAAGAGACTCTGAGGTACTTAAAAGGCTGCATTCAGACTGTTGCCTATGAGGATAGTTATCAGTCTGCAGGTGGGTTTCCTAGAACAATGGTTCTGGGCTGAAGGGTTGCCATCATGAATAATATGAAATGCCATCTGACATTCTCATCGCAGAAAAATGCCATTTCAAAGGATAAAGCCCAAGTAACTTGATTCCCCTTGCTGCCGTGTTCATGACTTCTACGCCCCGGCAGCTCACACCTGTCCGGTGACCTGCTGAGCTTGCTACGTTCCAGCGGCAACCAAAGAGAACTTTGAAAATCACCCTCTGGGCTCTTTGGGTTCAAAGAAAGAACAAGAAGGTTGGTTGTTCTGAACATTACATAACAAGAAGTAGTTCCTGCTTATACCTATTTTAAAATGTTAGCTCCCCTCTATTTTAATAACTAATTCTGGCATCAAGCAGAATGGAGATCAGATACCTGACACTACCCAGATTTTCCATATAGCTTTTGAACACTGGATTTTAATTCCCAGATTAAATAAATGAGACTAACTCAAACATCTGGTGAGATTTTCATGATCAAGCCCACAACACAATGCGGTCCCTACTCTCTGTTGGAATTATTAAGTCTTTTCCTTCTTAGGAAAAAAAAATACTAGAAGTGACATTTTGGAGCTACTCTATCTACAAACATTCGTGTTTGAATGGTTTGGGACTGCTTTTCCTGATTGTAAAACAAAATGTATTGTTCTGATCTGTTTTAACTAGATATTTTATTCACTAACCAACCTTTCCTGCTACTTTAAAGCAGAATATCACATTGTAAAAGACACAGCGAGGTTTTAAAAATTATCCTGGTTATTGAGAAAAAAAATAAATGCCTGCCTTCGCCTAACTGGACGACTTGAACTCATGACCCAGAGGAGTTTCCAGAACAGAAGTGAGATTAGTGTTTTGGAGTTGAGGACATCGCCAGTATAAAAAAGTATTAAGAGAGGGTTATGAAATTCTGCTTTGCATCGCTGAGGTATCTTTGGGCCCAAGAAGAGGGCCCAAACCTCAAAAATACAACAGAGTGACAAGTTGCTGACAAACACCTTATCGAGTGAATTTGAAAAAAAATTAAACCACCAACAGATGGAATGTGTCTGAATGCCCTCCCTGCTGGTGTGTGTGTCACTGAATATCAGCAGAGTGTACTGGGGAGGCCCCACAGGATCCTGCCAAGAAGGAAAGCAGCAATGACCCAAATGCACTTCCCTATACAAAAGATTCAAGGTTGATGAATTTTAAAATGGTTTAACCCCATTATCAAATTAGTTATGCTGGGGTTAACAGAGGTAGCTCATTGGCTCTTCATATTTCCCTGGGTGCCCTTTCCTCTCCTTAAAAAAACAAAAAACCCCACAAAACCTCAGAAAATCAGACTATAATTTTGGATCAAAGAAACTTTCCATTTATATTTCCATATAAAAAACTTTGGTAAATATCATCTGTAGTTTTAAAGAATCAATCCTCCGGTTCCCTGTAATTAAGTGGGGAAATGAATTAGTGAATGTTTCCAAACATAAACATTAAAAACAATAAATATGCCTCCATGGTGAAGTTTTCCTTTTGGAGGGGAAGAAGTAACAAAATCTAAATTAAATTAAAGTGGTGTTCTGGGAACCAAAGTGGTACTACAGCTCAATAAACTAATGTAATTAGACAACCTAAGATTTTTTTTTTTTTCCCTAGGCTCCAAATCTAAAGCATGGGCTTTGTAAAGGCTCAGGATCATTGTTAGAATCCACTTCAGTGTTGGAGCTTCTCAAATTCCCAGCCAACACACTTTGCCTTTAAGGCATTGCCTGTCTGATTATCCTGCCAGTCTCCCCATCTCCTAATGGTTTTGTGTCACTTTCAAGTGCAGCAGTTCCCTTTGGAAACTGACAAGTGTTCATTTTGAAATGGAGTCATCAAATGCATGCAGCCTTCAGGAGGCTCCTCTTTTCATGAGAACAAACAAAAGGAAATGTTTTTAGTACAAAATCCCTTTTTAACAAATAAAAAGCTTGTATTGCACTGCAGGGCTGCCCACCTCCACAAAACCCTGGCTCTTTTTGGTGGCCCTCAGAAGCAAGCTTTTCATTGTATAATTCATCCAGGGATAGAGCATCTGCTGGGCTAATGAGCTCTCCTGCAGCCTCTTCTCCCGCAGGCGAATCCCCAAAAGCACAGTCTTAAATCAGATACTGTAAAAGCCAAAGGGGGGATGAGAGGGAGAAAAAAAAAAAAAGTAGGGTAGAGAAAGCCAAGGTAGCAGTAGACCAATAATCATACCTTGCATCTGGCTTTAGTGAAGTTGTGTACTTGAAGATTTTCATCCACACAGTTAATTTCTAAGCTTGTTCTTTCATGGCTGAAGTTCTCTTTTGAGTATTTTATCATTTGAGCACAACTCCAATGGATATTAATGTAATAGATCATCATGGCAGCAGGCTCTTAACTATACCGATAGCAATCTTGACCAGGAACTGATTAGAAAGGGCAGGATTAAGGAGCATTCCCCACCCCCCCCTTTTTTTTTGCCAGTAAAAGGCGCACGACTTTGGAAAGCTGATGGCTTTGATTCCTGTCCTATTACTAATTTTCCCATGTTTTACAGTGTCACCGGTGAGTCCGACAGACATTATTAGGAAGCTAGGTGACAGCATCTAATAAAGTATGTTGGGAGAGGAATCATGGCTCCCTTTTGCACTGATGATCTTTTGGAGAAATACAGTATTGTGGATTATGGGAGGTGGAGGTGGCGGACACTGATGATACCCATGGCAATTCATCATCAGCCTGCAACCTGCCAGTGATCTACAGCTATAAAGGAACAGCTTCCAGGAGGGACAGGAATGGAGAGTCTGTCTTATTTGTGTTAGCAAAGATGTGCTAGAGAGGATCGTCTGATTATTTATTGGTTGTTTTAAATCCCTGAACACACTTTCAGGACACTGTAGGTCTCCATGCCATGTGAAGCCTTCAGAGGATATTCTGCCTGTAGAAGTGTCCAGTGGGGTTGCATTAAAACAGCATAGACTGTGTTATGAGTGCTTTAGAGATTAATTTGTAGAATTCAAAAGGCCAGAGGAGCATTAGTTATGTTGGGGTTAACAGAGGCAGCTCATTTTAGAAATTTGGTATTTGAGTTTTTCAACATCATCCAAAGTAGGTTCACCACATTCTTTTTAACAAACTCTCCAGCACTGAGCAGATGGTTCCTCTATTAACAACCATTTGCATTGAACATATTGCAATGATTTATGTACCACATGCCATTGAGCAAAGCAAAAACATTCAGTAGCGACTAATTAGTTGAGTGTAAAGACACATATCTCAATGTACAGAGCCCTCCTCTGCCTATGTTTTTCATTTTTTAAAGTTGAGTGTTTTAGTTGTGTAAAGCACTTAAATCTGAACTATGACATTCATCTTTCAATTATGGTAATGGTGTAATTATGGTTCTATTAATGCTTCAGTCCTACTCTTTTTTTGGGGGGGTAGGTGGTTTAAGATTTATTTGTCAGAATTTCCCTTGGCCTGACTGGTCAGTCACATTTTATTGTTAAGTGCTAGAATGCTTGTAAGTTACTCCCAAACTCACCAAAATGCTTATTTTAAGAAGTCCACTTTGCCTTTAAAATAGAATAGAATATAGACTAGAGATGAAATAAGACTACTAATCAAAAAAGACGATTTACAAAGAGTGACTAATTTTAAATGGATTTGAGTGTCATTTATTAATACATAATACCTTCTGTATATCTTCTCCACTATATTGTCCAGTCTAGTGAGCCCACATGATTTTTTACCTTCACCTGCTAAATCTCTGCTCCAGTTCCTTCACAACTTATGGACTTGCCCCTAAACCGGATGTGGTTCTTAAATTGGTAATCCCTGAACTTTCCCAGCACACGAGGGGGTTTGCTGCCTTTTCAAAGCAGATTCCCTGAAGCCAGAGGAAAAACAGAACTACAAATTGCATTAGTTATTACATTCTATGGAAAAGAAGTCCCAAACTCTTTCCCTGTCTTAGATGATCCTGGGACATTTTCTTCTCCTTTTTGCTGATCAACAGGGTCAACGGACATTACAATACTGTCACTGTATGTCAAGGTGACAGTGTTCGGACTGTAGGATGAACCAATGAATCTTTTATAACTAAAGTTTTCATTCTCAAGAGTTATCCATGTAAAATGTCAAAGTAGGCTATCCATCATCGGGGAGGCTAAATGCCTGTGTGCAACCCAAAGGAAAAGGGGTATAATATAACTGCATTTACCCAGGACTCAAGGAGCCAACCTTAGAAAACCTGAACTTGCTCTGCTCTTTTTACAATTCCCAGTTTTAATTTTCATGGTGATCTCTACTGATAGAGAACCCTAGAAATATGGGAATGATAAATTTAACCTGCTTAAGTCTTCAAAGGGAAAGGAAGCAATAAAGGCAAATAACGTAAGTGCATTTATTAATGAAGGTACAACAGAATATGAATTATATATGAGTATAAATAGTCCAGCAATATAAGAAAGTGGAAAAAGTTAGTAGACAAAAAAATATTAAAGGTGAATGTTGATAGGACCAATATGTGTAGAGAGACTAATAAAAAATAATTGAAAACAAAGAAAAAATGTTTTCAGAGTCATAATATTCAATTGTAGCTACCCTCCTGGGCCCATGACAATAATCACTATTTATTTCACATGTACTTGCATTTTATATACATTAGTGATCTTTAAAATAACTCATCTATGTGGATAGCATTTGCTTCATTTTATAGATGAGCAGGACTGAGACTCTGAGATATTTATGTTAGGCAATTTTTCTGAAGTCTAGCAGGTAGCAAGTGGTGGAGGCTGGATTTGAACCCAGGTCTGTCCTGCAGCAAGCCACCTCTGTTGCCTCTCCATGTAAACCAGAATTGGTTACAAGCATATGCCTCAA
Source organism: Mirounga leonina (assembly GCF_011800145.1). Taxonomy (NCBI): domain Eukaryota; kingdom Metazoa; phylum Chordata; class Mammalia; order Carnivora; family Phocidae; genus Mirounga; species Mirounga leonina. The sequence goes on from NW_023270447.1 coordinate 5,021,400, forward strand.
CTTAATATTTTCTTATTTTAGTTTGTATCAAGGACTCAACTATGGTATGTAATTTCCTTTGGCATCTTATTTTGGCAGTAAAATAATATTGGAATCTTTACATATGCTGTTGTTAGCAGTAAAATCTAATAGAATAATCAATATCAAGGAAAGGAGCAAATAATCAAATTGCAAAGAAGTCTCTTGGTTTAAACTCATCAATGCTAAGCAAATATAAAATGTGTAACCCTGAGAGATATCTTTTTGCTTCTGCAGGACTCTTGTTTTCCATAAATAACATTTATATTTAATGAAAACAGGATTAACTTTGTATTGAGAATTGAGCCTGTCATTCAGTCTGATTAAACAACATGCAGTCTTGCAAATCCACATTTTACGCAATATTTCTGTGTGTCTAGACATAACTCTACTGTGGATAAATTTTCTGGATATACCTCTATTAGGGAGAGAAAGGAAAACATGTCTTTCTAAGTGTGTACTGGGTCTAAAATAGGACATTGTCAACCATTAGAGCATAATCAACCATTTTTAATTGATTAATAACAATTTCATATGGTTCAACCTAACATATGGAGGTAATTGTTTAGAAATAACCTTGATGAAAAAGAGACTATCAAAAGATCACCTGAACTGCCCCCCCATTCTCCTCCCCCTCCCTGGTGTTACTATAGCAATCTTATCTGTATCCCGATCACTGCACAGATCACATTGCCTTATAATTTTCCTTGTGAAATGTCTATCAATCCATCCAGATGGTAGTTACTAGAAGACAGGGACTGTGGCTTTTCACTTCTGTATCTCCAGCAATTGGCACACTGCCAGGAACTAGTAAGCACTAAACATTTAAGTGCTTGCATTTATTTGTTTGTATTGCATTTTTTTCAGTTTCTGAAAGGAAGGTAAGGTAGGTCAACTGTTGCAGTGCTGGGCTTAAAGTCCAAGTGATTTGATTCTCAATTAAATGATGTTTTACCCTTTTTTATTCATACATATTGTCATGTTCTCAAAAAAAACCCCTTATAACATCATTTATATTAAAATAAACATAACTAGTTATTCTATTCGTTTTAAAGACAAACATAATTAAAATTGCAAAATGTCTGCCTTGCGTTGACATGTTTAGTCAAAGGGTTACCCCTATGTCCAAAAAAGACTCCTTTCCCTTTTAAATTATAGTATATTTCTGACATTCCCTGGGCTATCTGAAGTTTTTGTTACACATTATGGCATTTTGGATATTTTCCACGCTATGAAGTGCTAAGGTTGAGCAGGTGGTTGACATGCTCTCCTTTGATATTAACACTGCATACTTTTCAACATGTTTTATCTCTTCCTCTAAATGGGTGACTCTGGACCCAGAAAAGGCTCCAACTTCTAGACTGTGATCTGCTGACTTCCCAGTCTCACAATGTCTAGGAAAGTGGGCAGAGCTGTGAGAAACAAAGATCATTTGAATGGCTCTGGTGAGTTGGAGAATACCTCTGAACCAAGAAGGGCAGGTGCTCTACCCTTTGTTCTCTTTGATCTGTAATCAGCCATGTAGGTGGGCTACAAAAAGCGCTTCTGAAGTGAATGTAGATGAGATTTCCCAACTGATCTGCTCATCCTGGGTAGGAGTGTAGAAAAATGCAACACGCTGTTAAAGACTTCTCTTACAAGTTTCAGATTTCTTGAGAAACACCACTAATTTTTTTTTTCCTTCAAACTCCTTTTTTCCAAAGGAAATAAAACATCCCCAAGATATTTTTGCAATGTATTTTCCATCCCAATCCTATTCTTTATGCTTATATTATTGGTATATTTTCCAGCTGAGCTAGAAAACTCATTGAAGAATCAAACCATTGTCCTATAATACCAGTTATTAATGGTCTGAACGCATCCAGGGTTATATATATAGGAAAATAATACTTTCTAGGTATTCTGGTGTCATTCAGAATTACCAGGCTGCAATCAACAAAGATAAAAATTATTGCCATCTGCTTGCTTCTCAAAAAATATCTGTACATGGATGGAAATTTTTAAATGTAAAATAGCAATTTATTTTATTCATAGGTCATCAGTAGGCCAATTTGCTCTTATATCAACTAACAAATACTTAACATATCTATGTCTCCTGTCTCATTCTCTTACCAGTCTCATGAGTCCCGTTTCCTATGGCCCATTACCACTTTTAAGTTAAGTTAAAATATGAGCTTACTGTAGGTTTAATAGGTTCCCCTTTCAATTTAGAAAATATTATCAATGGCATCATGATCTTTCGGGTTCCCTAGGATGAAAACGTGGTCATACATTGTAGATACCTATGTCTCTCTACCTCCACCACGGTACCCTTCAGGCCTCTGCAAAAAGGGTCACTGCCCTGCACTCTGACTTTAGAAGGACCTTTATATTACCAACATAGAAACACATTTGTTTTTTTCTCAAAGGTTTTTGAAAGTTTGGTAACAGATTAAGCAGTTAGGAATTATGGTGGGGGGGTGGTACTTGAGAACTTAGTTGAACCTCACCAATATCCTACCAGAAGTTTCAGGGCTGAGAGAATTCAAGTGAATACGATGGATGGTAGGGGGAAGTGGGCAGGTGGGATGAAAAATTTAAGCATTTTCTTGTTTGTTTGTTTGTTTTTTACTCTTAAAAAATTTTGGGTACCTCAAATTACCCAAAGTGGATGTCTAGGCAGATTGGCTCCCAGATAACTGTGCTTCCTCCCTTTCCTGATCTTGGGTGGTATAATTTTGGCTTTATTACATATTCTATAAGATCTCCATTTCAATTTGTCTATTGGCTTTTAAGATATTGAAATTATTGAATCCTATTATTTAATTATTGCATCATTGAATGATTATTATTTATAAGTCCTCTAAAGATTATAATATGCATTTTTAGTTTTCCACCACCTACTTAGAGCTAATATCATACCACTTCAGGTTAAATGTAAGAATTTGCAAACATATAGATCCATTTATCCCCTCTTCTCATATTTTATGCTGTAGTTATCATATGTATTATATCCACATACATTATAAACCTCATAATAAAATGCTATAAAATATTTTAAACAACCATATATATTTTAAAGAAATAGGGTGCCTGGGTGGCTCAATCAGTTAAGCGTCTGCCTTCGGCTCAGGTCATGATCCCAGGATCCTGGGTTCAAGCCCCACATGGGGCTCCTTCCTCAGTAAGGAACCTGCTTCTCCCTCTGCCTGGCACTGCCCCTGCTTGTGCTCTCTCTCTCTGACAAATAAATAAATAAAATCTTTTAAAAAAAGAAACAAAGAGGAAGAATATCCACATATTTTCAATTTCTGGTGTTCTTCACTGCTTCTTGAAGTTCTAAGTTTTTATCTGGTATCACTTTCTTTTGACCTAAGAAGCTTCTTCTAACATTTCTTCTAGTACAGGCCTGATGGGGATGAATTCTCTTGGTTTTCTTTTATCTGAAAATGCCTTTAATCAGCTTTCATGTGTGAAAGATATTTTCACTGGATATAGAAGTCTGAGGTGACAGTTGTTTTTTTTTTTTTCCCCTTTCTTCTTTTTTCTTTCAGCACTCTAAAAATGTTCCACTGTCCTCTGGTCTTGATTGTTTCTGATGAGAATTTCAATGGTTATGTAATGTGTCTTTTTTTCCTCTTTCTCCTTTCAAGATTCTCCTTATCATTTGATTTCAGTGGTTTGCATATGATATGCCTAGAGGCTGCTTTTTGATAGTCATCTTGCTCAGGGTTCACTGTAACTTTATGTCTCTGGGCAAATTTTGGACATTACTTCCTCAAACACTTTTGCTGCTCCATTTTCTCTCTCTTATCTTTCTGAGACTACTATTACACATCTATTGGACCTTTAGATATTGTCCTAAAGGTCCCTGAAACTTGGTTCATTTTTTCCCTACCTTCTTTCTTGCTTTTTTCTGTATTGGATAATTTGTACAAATCTATTGTCAAGTTCACTACCTCTTTATTCTATCAGTTCCAATCTACTCTTAAGTACATCTAGTAAAATTTTATAGAAAAATATACTTTTTCAGTACTATAATTTCTATTTGGTTACTTTTTATAGTCTCAATTTTCCTGTAGATATGTCATATCAATTATTAACATCATATTTTCTTACATCCTTCAGTATTGTTATAATAACTGCTTTAAAATACTAATACCTTTGTCATGATGAGTTTGGTTTCAGTTGTCTTTTCTGTAGAATGTGGGTTATCTTTTCCTGTTTTCTTCATATACTGAGTAATTTTTAAATTGTATCTGGATATTACAAATGATACTTTGTAGAGACTCTGGATTCTGTTATGTTCTTCTGAAGAGTATTGATTTTGCTTGTTTTAGTGGGCAGTGACTGTTACTAAATTCAAACTGCACACTGCAAACTGTCTCCTCTGCTACAGCAGCCAAAATCTCAGTTCAGTTCTTTTAGTTTAGCTAGGTTGCTTGTAGGCTGTTCCGCACATTAATGATTCAGGGGATCTCAGAGATTTCGGCAGAGTTTATACACAGTATTTAATATTTCTCTCTTGACATTTTAGTTGTGGTGGTGGCCTCCACCTGTCCTCTGGTTGTTCAAGCCAATAAAAGAAGAGGATTTTCCATCTGGTTTTTAATTGCACTCCCTTCCCCATCATGCATGGCAAAGACTTAGGCCTGCCCTTAGGGAGAAAACTGAAAAAAGGGAAAAATCACTCAATGCCTTTCCTTTCTTGCAAGTATTGACTCCTTTCCAGTATCTGCCTGCTTCTCTCTCTCTCTAGAATCTTCAAATGTTTTTACTTTTAGTCCAGAGTTTGTAGTTATTATTGGCAGGAGAGTTAGCATAATAGGGAATTCTTGGCCACTACCAGAAGAAGAGCACTTGCTATAGTTTTGGGAACTGCTTAGAACTACCTGGAAATCTCAGAATGGAGAAGTGAAGTATTGAGAGAAAAACCAGCTTGCCTTGGCCTCTTAGATGCTTGCATAGGTAGGTTTCCATTCCAAGTTGAGGCAGATCAGTCACTACTTATGAGTCTTAGGCCCAGGATACAGTGCCTGCCTTCCTCCAGCAGTACGAGGTTGCTATCAGTCTTTCACACAGCACAACTGACTGGGTTGAGATGATGGCTCCTTTAACCACTCACTGGGGAGTGGACTATGGGGTCCAGGGTGGGAAAATGGGCCAGTCAGAGGTGCAGTTCAATGTATAACATAATTATTTAGGGATATAGTATGTGGGCTTTCATTTGTATTCATTTCCCACCATGCAAATATTAGGGACAGACCTGCTGTTCTGTATTATTATTATTATTTTTAAATGATTTTATTTTTATTTATTTGAGAGAGCGAGAACAAGTGGAGGGAGAGGCAGAAAGAGGAGCAGGAGAGGGGCAAGCAGACTCTAAGCTAAGTAGGGAGCCTGACCTCAATCCCAGGACCCTGAGATCATGACCTGAGCTGAAGTCAGACTCTTAACCAACTGAGCCACCTGGGTGTTGCCACTTCTCTGTATTATTAAAACCTGTTTTTCAGATTTATTTCTCCTTTCTATATTCACAGTCATTGCCTTTCATGATGGTTATTGCAACAATCAATAAGGTCCTTCTTTCAAGCCATTTTATACACAGACAGTAGTATAATCTTCTTAGCCTTTTTTAAGAAAATTGTTATCCTCCCCAACATATAACACTCTACACAAACTTACAGTTGTTCCTCATTGCTTACCTCTAGGATGAAATCAAAACTCAGTCTGATATTAAAAATCCTCTACTACAATTACAATGCCTGTCCTTTAAGCCCACTTCTCTAATTGCTCTTCATCTCTCCTCTACACAGAGAATCCCCTCTGCCCATTAACTATCTGCTTGACAAAATATGATTTCCTCCAACTAGCATGGAAGCCCCTTCCAAACTCAAAACCTGCTCAAAATCTTTATCTCAAAGCCAAGAATAACATTTAAAATAGCAAAGGACTGGGTGCCTGGGTGGCTCAGTTGGTTAAGCGACTGCCTTTGGCTCAGGTCATGATCCTGGAGTCCCGGGATCGAGTCCCACATCGGGCTCCCTGCTCAGCGGGGAGTCTGCTTCTCCCTCTGACCTTACCCCCTCTCGTGTTCTCATTCTCTCTCTCTCTTGCTCTCAAATAAATAAAATCTTTAAAAAAAAAAATAAAATAAAATAGCAAAGGACTAAGGATGTTAAATATCTTAGAATTTCTGTGTTTTATTTTGTTGAGACAAGACATATTGCATTTTTTCTGTTCCTTAATTTTATTTACTTTATGTGTGTTAAACATACATAACAGAATTTACCATTTTAACTATTTTGAAGTGTATGGTTTTGTGACATGAAGTGTATTCTCATTGTTGTGGGACATTCACATTTGTTGTTCTTGAGTTGTAAGTTTTTTACATACTCTAGATAAAAATTCCTTATCAGATATATGATTTACCAATATTTTCTTCCATTTTGTGGATTGCGTTCCACTCTTGATAGTGTCCATTAATGTGTAAAAGGTTCTAATGTTGATGAAGTTCAACCTATCCATTTTTTCTTTTGTTGCTGTGCTTTTGGTGTCACATTCCAGAAATCATTGCCAAATCCAGTATCATGAATTTTTCGCCCTATGCTTTCTCCTAAAACTTTCATAGTAATGGCTCTTATATTTAGGTCTTTGACCCATTTTTAGTTAATATTTGATACAGAATAAGATAAGGATCTAAGCTCACTTTTTTTTTTTTTGCACGTGGATATCCAGTTTTCCTAACATCATTTGTTTAAAAGACTGTCTTTTCTTTTTGAGTGGGATTGGCACCCTTCTCAAAAATCATTTAGTGATATATGCAAGGGCTTATTCTTGACTCTATTATATTCTATTGCTCTATAAGTCTATCTGTATGCTGATACACACTGTTTTGATTACTATAGCTTTGTTGTAAGTTTTAAAATTTAAAAAGTGTGAAACTTCCAACTTCATTCTTCTTTTTCAAGATTATCTTGGGTATTCTGAGTTACTTGAGATTCCATATGAATTTTATGATGGATTTTTCTACTTCTGCCAAAAGTGTCATTGGGATTTTGACAGAAATTGCATTGATTCTATAGATCACTTTGGGTAGCATTGACATCTTAACATCTTCCAACTCATGAACAGGAGATTTCTTTTCATTTATATTCTCCTTCAATTTCTTTCAGCAATGTTTTATACTTTTTGGTGTACAAATCTTTTGCCTTTTTGGTTAAGTTTATTCCTAAGTATTTTATTCTTTTTGATGCTGTTGGAATGGAATTGTTTACTTAATTTCCTTTTTGGACTGTTCATTGTTAGTTCATTGTTAGTGTATAGAAATACAACTGATTTTTGTGTGTTGATTTTGTATCCTGTAACCTTGCTAAATTTTAACTTTAATTTTAAATTTAACTTTTTAACTTTATTGTTAAAACTAATTTTATTCAATGATATGTTCAATGAATAAAATGTGATATGTTCAATGAATAAAATGTGAAAAATACAGAAAAACATAAATAAATAAAATTATCTACAATCCCTCCACTCTGAGCTAGCTAGCCATGCATTATGTTCTTTCATTTTCTTTCTCTCTTCTTCTCATAACTATTAATATTTTTTAGTCCTCTTTTGCTGCTTAAGAGTATATAATGAACTTGAATTATTTTAGTTAAGACATATGTTCATAAAAGGTCACTGCCTGTTTCCTTGTCTCCTCAGCTCAAATTTTTTGAAACCCAACCCTTGCTCTATCAATATTTAAAGGCCTCATTTACAAATTGTAAGATGGCTGTTATATATTTTTTAACACCTTAGTTGCTGAACCCAAGAGACAAATGTCATTTGAAGACAGCTTTGGGACATACAGTGCTATTGTGATTTTACTAAATATTTCTTGAGGGTGGGCAGAAGAGTCCAATTCTTTTTATGGACTTATTTTCACCCAGGAAAGAAATCATGATCACAAGTTTGGTCTTAAAGCACCAATCAGACAATAATAAAAGAAACAATGTGTGTCTGTGTAGAGTGATACTCATTTATCATGAATAGATATACGACTTTGATATCTAAGGTAGATGAATTTTATTCTCTTTCTTTGGTCAATTGGCTGAAATCTGAAGCTATGCAATTTTAGTATTTTAGATGAAATGGCATTACCAAAAATATTGGGGTCAGCTCCAGTTCCCTTGCAGTCTTATATAAGGAATACACAAAGGTGGTCACAGGGTGCCAAGTGAAAAGAGTATAGATACTTAGAATTGTTCGTTTACATGATGCTCAAAAGGGTATTCCACAGACATTCATTTGCCGCATCAATAAATATTTGTTGAATCCCTACTATGTGCCAAGCCCAGTGCTAGGCACAGGGGACAGGTCAGTGAGTAAAATACAACAAGTTCCATCTGGGTCTAATTTCTGGTTATGCAACAGTATCATCCTTGGCTGGTTGGTTTAACCATTCTGTTTCACATCCAGAAAAGAGGGAGTTAGATTACATTATGTCATGGTTTCTTTCAGTTCTAAAAGAAATAATTTTGCAATGCTATGATTCTATTTGGCATACACACTGCCTATATAATTCCAGCACAGGAATTCATGATGCTGTCTATTCCCAACCTGACAAATTGCTGACCTCTTAGACTTCCCCCTCCTATCATCTCTTGACTTACTCTCCCCCTATCTGTTCTCTGTTCCCAGCAACACTGGAAGATTTATAATTACACATGGATGTCACCAGTATGTTGTAACAGCTTCACTTCCCTGATATTCTGCTAAAAGCAAATGAGTAAAAGCAGCCAGGGCAGCAACCAATTCCTAGACAAGGTGATATCCCTTAGCTGTATATTATTTTTGGTTTCACTGGGCTCTCATTTGTTATTCATTAGCACTCCTAAGGAGCAAAAGAAAGGCAACATGCATTTAAGTAAAATCAGCCTGTGGTTTCAAGAATATCTTCCAAAGCAAATGAAAAAAAAAAAGAATATATTAAATATGAGTTAATCTTATTTTCCTTTAAATACATGATTTTAGTTTATTGCTGTAATTAGAGTTTGAAAAGCTTACATTCGAGAGAAATAGAAATCTTCCAACATCTCTATTTATCTCTGAAACAGACCAGATTGTACCACTTGGCATTTCATTTTTTACATCTTTGCATCTTCCATCACAATTTCTCAAGCTTAAAAACAAAACAAAAATATCCCTATCTATTCCAATACTGTACTTAATTCCCTATAATTCTTAAAGAACGATACACAGTACTCCCCAAGGTTCAAAAAATAAGAGCAACAGTTAAAAAAAGAAAGGTACTCCCTATCAAGGCCATACTTTCCTTAAGATAGTCTCATTTTTTCACCCAATGTAGCAACAATATGGGAAAGATGATCGCTAAAATTAGACCTCACTGTGAAATATCAATCTGTTCTTAGCACTGCAAATAGTTCAAACACACACACACACACACACACACAAACACATTTTCATTTGTTTCCTTATATCATATGAAAAGTCCAGTAGTATTAGAGACTGAAGGGAAGGGATTTTGTTACCCCACATGATTTCTATTGACGCTAGTTATATGAGGGTATTAAGAGATGTTTTTTGGCTAAGTTTGGGAGGTTCTGGGTAAATAAAATGGAAGTGTTTCTTTATCATGGGATATCTCAGGGCCTTTAATTTGCTAATAAACATTGTAATTCTTCTAGAAGGAAATACTGCAAACATTTCCCAAATGTGTTTGATCATTATGGCCTTTATTTGAAGAGTAATTCTCAAAAACAAATGTAGTGTAACATTCTCATTTTGTAGATGAGGAGACTCTGGTCACAGTGGCTAGGACTTGCTCTGAGCCCACAGTTATTAGCAGAGCTGGAGTTAGAACCTATTTTTCTTGACTCCTAGCCAATGTTTCCTTCTAAAGTAAGATGAACAATGATTTGAGGTCCTTATGTTTTGCTCTCTGTCTTCTCAATACATTCCTAACACAGTATCAGTTGTCTTAGGTACCAGTCACAAAGCAAGAAAGAGCTGATACAATAGCTATCTTAATTGAACAATATTCTGGATTGGGATCTGTGGACCATTGCGATTTGTGAGGCTCCTATATACAGATTTAAAACTTAGTCTAGGGGTGCCTGGGTGGCTCAGTCAGTTAAGTGTCTGCCTCCTGCTCAGATCATGATCATAGAGTCCCGGAATAGAATCCCACATTGGGCTCCCTGCTCAGTGAGGTGTCTGCTTCTCCCTCTGCCCCTCACCCTGTTCATGCTCACTCTCTCTCTTTCAAGTAAATAAATAAAATCTTAAAAAAATAACAAAAAAATAAAACCTAGTCTATCCATTAGCTCAATGATTTTCAAGTGGAATTTCAGGAGCAAATTTATTTCCCAAAACAAGTACTTTAAAATTTTCCTTTCCCCTTTGCCACTGATTCAGTGACCTTATTCAGATAGTTTTCTTACCTATAAAAAGGACGGAGAAATAGCAACCATCTTATATGCAATGCAGTTAGTTCTGGTTAAATTAAAATATTTAGTTCTAAAAGTTACTTACTTGAAATATAGACCTATAGTGCAATGAAATCAACATATTCATACAATCAAATTACTATGATAAAACCTATTACTATGAAAAAGCCCATGACATTAAGACATTTGTTTTTGTATCTGCAGAATGAATGGAATGTCTCTACTGAACCACTGATTACATATATCCACAAAAACTCTTACATTAAATATAAAACAATGGCCATGACCTCCTAATTTGTCAGGAAATACCTCTGATCCTAGGGACAAAAAAAAAGAAAGACCAAAGATGTCAACCACTGAATTAGAATTAAAAGCATGGCTCCAGAAGTTGGACAGGAGAGCTGAGTGCATCCCTGTTTTCCATTGTTGGGGCATGCAGAGGTAGCCAGAATGTGGCTTCTTATACAAATGCTGAATTAAGTGAGGGAGGAAATTATTTCACTTTTTAATTATGTGGTATTTTGCTGAACTATCCTTTTGTTTCTTAAAAAGGAGACATCTTTCCTTTAATGACCTACTAGTTTAAAAAAAATCTATGGCATTGGGGAATTAAGGATAAGGAGACAAGCTCTTAAACTGGGTTGTTTTTCTGCACACTAATGAAGTTCATAATTTAATTGGAGGAATTATTATATACATTCTCTCCTTATAATGTTGCAAACCTCAGAGGCAAATGAGCTGCTTACGCATATATTATCCTTATAATTCAAGAAATCCTCAAGGATTTAAAAAATATGTTCCAAATCAGAATAGCACTCAGTTGTCCACTTAAAATGGGTTTGTACCATAAATCTTGAGTCTGAGCATTGCCACTGGAGTTAAGTAGCAATGTTTTTGTGCTGTTTTTTTATTTTTAATTACGGTTACTAAGCTTTTCATTTGAGTGCTCTTATTTATTGAACTTCATTCTCCCTTTAAGAGGAAATTAAATTTTAAAAATTTGGATGGTAAAATGGTTAAATATTCATTTTACTTGAAAAAAGAGGTAAGGATAGGATCATTGACTGCAAATTTATGAAATATTGTTATATGAAAGAGGTAGTACACTTACTATAGTTCCAGAAGAGATAATGTGGACTAATATATGGAAGTTAAAAGGAAAAGCAGATTATTCTCAATTGAAAGGTAAACTCTCTTAAAATAAGCTAGGGTAGTTGGTCATTTCCAAGTTTATCCATTAATATCTGTGGTTTGTTTTGTGTTTGATGGTGCCCATTAAGCAGAAGTGGCTGCAGGTGTTAGAAGTTTATGGAAAAATATGGGGAGGAAATTAACACATAGAAAATTCAGTTCATTTCTTTATTTTTTCTCCCCTCAGAAAACAAGAAACTAACATCAGAATTTTATTTTGGCCGTGAAGCACCTAGATCTAATACAACATGACACATTAGCCCAATCATGCATTATAAAATTGATAAAAATGAGTTAAGAAGTTAGGGTTCAGATAAACACAGCGATCTGGTATAGTGAAATACAGAGCCGAGAGTCACGGAGAGGGTGACTCCCAGAACATTCCAAGAAGGGCAGAGCCACTGACTCCCTGGTTCATTGTTGCCATTGAAAGATGACTCCTTTGGGAATATTCTAGGTCTTCTGTATGGACTGAGCTCACTTCAGGGTAGTGTGGCTGGAAGAGCATAAGGTAGACAGCATGAGGTTTGTAATTAGCAACATGATTTTGTCCTTTTATTATGTATGGGACGTTTAAAAAAAAAAGTCAAGGAATTTCTCCATTCCTCAGGTTTCTCATCTGAAAAATGGGGTTCAATAATACCTGCCTCACAAGTTTCTTGTGAAGATTCAAAGAAAGAAGGTACATGCCAAGAACCTTGTAACCTGAGTGCCATACAAATGTAAAGGATTGTTACTTAAATATTAATGGGGCTATTAGAATGACCTTAATTCATCCCCCCTTTTCTGATTTCCTCCTATTCCCCGATTATTTCTCAATTTCCTTCAGAAATTGCATCTTATGTGACAGTATTCCACAGAGTTCCTATAAGTGACCATAGTCATTCATAATTGTAAGGGAAAACACCCTATCATATCATTGTCATCCATTCCCTAAACTTCAACCATCACATGGAAGGTGATAATTTTCAAACCTATATTTCTAACTCAAATCTCTCTGCAACACCAGAGCAGTATGTTTAAATCCTTGACTGGACTCTCCACTTGGATTCCTACCAAAGTCTTTCCTTCAGCCTTTCCTTCCTCAAAATCTGATCGGTCACCAAGTCCTATTGTCTTGGTACGGAGCTCTTTCATATCCTTATGTGATGATGGCTTTTGTGGGATTTAGAGAGCTTTTCTGGACTCCCCAGTTGGGCATCAGGACTTGGAGTTACAGCTGCTTCCCCGCTGAGCCACGTTACCGCTCTCCTTTCTCTCCTGGAGTTCCTCGCTGACCACAGCTGCACTCAAATATCCTCTAATACCATTGCCTTACCATGTTTCTCACCTGCGCTTTGTTGCTACGAGAATCCATATCACTTTAGATTTCCTAGGACATGGGGTGCTCAGAGGCCAAGACACAGGAATCCTTCAGTGCTTCTTGGAGATGCTGAAGATCCACAGAGAGAAGATGAAAGGGCATCTCCCAGGATTTGTCCATTCTGCCAGTTCCCAACTACTTGTATTTCCTTAACATGCTGTGCTGTTCTTAAGCATAATCGGTCACCTAGAATAGCCATTCCGCCCTGGCTACTTGGCATTCCACGGCACCAGTTTCACGTTGCCATGCAAATGTCGCATCCTCATCAAAGTTTTCCCTAGGCTTCTCAGATTAAATTAGTATATCCTTCCCTGTCATCATGGCACTTCACACATTCACGTGGCAAAAGCACTTAACCCAAGTTGTCATCATTTTTTTGTTTCCATGTCTGTCTGTGCCCATTGGTTTCAGCTCCGTGAGAGCGTTGACTACGCCTTGTGCATCTCTATATACCAGCCGTCTAGCCCAGTGTCTGTCCCAGAGTGGAAAATAAGTATTCTTTGGTGACAGAAAGAAGGAAGGTGTTATAAAAGCAGAATCTGTTAAGCAGTAGGACTGCCCAACCTCAAAAATTAGGACTAATTGAGAAGAATGAACCAATGCCAGGTCCAATGCTTCCAAAGCGCCTTGCAGGACGCCTCTCACAGGAGAAGTGAAAAGTAAATATTTTGGTAGATTTATTCAAATTTTGGCTAGGAAAACCCTGTGGTTAGAGAACTTGCAGGGTAACTGGTAAGCCTTTGGTAACTGGCAGAGCATTTCCACATCACATGATTTTTTCCCCAAATTATTTGAGAAAATTTGAAGAAATACCCTACGGTTTTGATGCTTTTAAACTTCCCCCGTGTCATTGCTTACCTAATAGCACATGTTTTTTGCACTAACGATTTGAATGCCTAGCTTCAAGAAAGGGAATTTCAACCTCACTTTGTCCTAATTACCGCAAATGCCACGGCGGTGACATTCAAACAGTGAGCATTTACAAATATATCTGATTTCTCCTGAGGGCGAGAATGTCGGGGGCCTTTCTCACTCCAGACACCCACTTAGAGTGGTTTTGTCCCCGCAGCTTTGCAGACTCTGGGATTAGGCAGGGAGGGTGTCGCTCTGAGCTGGGGCAGTAGTAAGGTGAAGACACCCAACAGGGTGCGTAAACGGAACTTCTGAGCTAGCGCCCCCTGGCTTCTTCCTTGGAGATAAACAATGGAGGCACAGAAGGCAAAATCAATTCTGTAAACAGGAAGGGACCGCCAACTACCTGTGAGGTGCTTGTGTAGGCCCTGCAAAGGGTAAGAGATGAATAAGCACCACGGATAAAAAATTATTGATAATTATGTTCAGAAATATTGTGTAACAAGGCAAGTAATGGAGATGTGGGTTAGAGTTTTCTAGGCCCCTGAGAAAAGTTCTGACAATTCTGTCCTAGGGTTTTTGAGGTTGAAAAAGATTTTCTATTATCTCATGTCTGAAATCAGTACCCTGATACATTGCTGGTATCACATCTTACAGATAAATGAGCACATTATCAAATGTTCATTTGTCTTTCAGATTTAACAATTATTATTATTATTTTTTTAAGATTTATTTATTTATTTATTTGAGAGAGAGAGAATGAGAGACAGAGAGCATGAGAGGGAGGAGGGTCAGAGGGAGAAGCAGACTCCCCCCCGATGCGGGGCTCGATCCCGGGACTCCAGGATCATGACCTGAGCCGAAGGCAGTCGCTTAACCAACTGAGCCACCCAGGCGCCGCATAGATTTAACAATTATTACAATAAATCACATTACTTCCTTGAAAATGTTCATCTCAAAGAAAGAATAAAAAACAATAAAAAATGCTGAGTTATGAAATCTATGCATCTGACAAAGATAGTGTTCAGCTTTTCAATTGATTTAATTATGGAAAGCTTAGAAGGAAACAAAACATTTAAAAATCAAAACTTCCAATTGTGTAACTAGGAAAACATTTTGGACATTATCTATATTTAACAGCCTATGAATTGAACTCTCTGTATAAAAAGAAGTTCAGAACAAATATCTACGCTTCATTTCTCCTCTCACCCCTCATCTGGGTAGATTTTATTTATGCATTAGACAACCTTTTTGGCCATTAGAACCATCTTGCTTCAGCAGTTAATTAACACAAGTACCATAATTTAATACAGTTAATGCTACTTGATGCCCTTTAATGTACCTTCCATTAGTGATATTATTGTAGTATTACCCTGTAAATTAAAATGAGATCAAGACTAAGAGAGCTACTCTTTAATTAAGGTACTGGCATACTACACTCGTCTATTATTCACTAGAGAAAATCACCCTGATTTACTGAAGTAGGACATCCATAAGTCAGAATTAGTCCATGAAGATTATTAGGTTTATTGAACAATGTTAAGTACTACAGAGTCGCTAAGATTGCCAACAGCCATGTTTCCTCTTTTCCCTCCATTATCTTAATAAATACACAATGAGAGGGAGTAAATGGAAGCAAAATAAGTATGTGGCCAAAGAGGCATAAAATTTTTATGATGGGATTATAGTTTTTGTCACCAGTAAATAGGTATGAGACGTGTCAAATGCTAAAAACATAAACGCTACATTAGTCTAATAACAATCAAAGCATCACTTTCACACCAAACAATAGTAGCCAGTATGAAACATAAAGGCCGGATGCACACATGCACGAGAAGCTGAGAATTGGACTTCATTGTCAATTCAAAGATTCTCCACCTGTATTTGTTTCATAGCTGAAAAATCTTGTATTGCCTGCCCACTCTTTTATGGATATCTGCCCACTTTCCCCAAATAATTCATGCCAATTCCCACATTGTGGTGTGGGTGGTAGTAGAGTGAGAAGTCAAAAAGTATCATTATAATAATCAGATATAGACACGTAATGGTGTGTTAAATGTTGCAGTCATTTCAGCGATGGCGAAGAGAGGGTTGAGGGAGACAAAGGCCTGGTTATATTTTGGAAAGTTTCTATTGATGAAGTCTTTGAAAAGGAACTCCTACAACTTTCTTTTGGACATCATCAATTATTATTATTATTATTTTTTTAAGATTTTATTTATTTGCGAGAGAGAGAATGAGAGACAGAGAGCATGAGAGGGAGGAGGGTCAGAGGGAGAAGCAGACTCCCTGCCGAGCAGGGAGCACGATGCGGGACTCGATCCCGGGACTCCAGGATCATGACCTGAGCCGAAGGCAGTCGCTTAACCAACTGAGCCACCCAGGCGCCCTGGACATCATCAATTAATAGTCAATCTTTCTACAGATGATTTGCTATATAAGAAAGAGACGACCTTGACCGCTAACCCTACTGAAGTTTCCAAGGGTAAGATGTACGTATCAGCTTCTGTGCTGAAAGACCCACGTACCAGTAGCAGCTCAACCACTCCCTTTTGCCTCCATTTCCCTTATATAACTTAGAAGCTGGAGACACGCCCGAGCCGTCAGGCCTTGCTTCCTTAGTCCCTCCCCTAAGATAAAAATACCCCGGCCATCTGGTGCCTAGCACGGTATACGCCGGCATCAGTTTTGCCCTGAGGAATTTGGACAGAATTTAGAGGCGACAGAGAGGGACCTGGAAGGAGCTCACCTCTACTGGACCTTTCTCTCTTGCCCAGCTGCTTCCTCACTAGCTTACGGTTGACTGGTGAACAGGAACAGACAGCAGAGGTGAGTCCCAGAGAAGGGAGGACAGTTCCTGCAAACTCTCCAGAACCCCTGAGATGCAGTTGGAGGATACTAGTAGGACCAGGGATAAAAGAAACGTGGGAAATTTGGTGGGAGTCTACTTTTCTAACATGCCACTTTTAAGTGACCCCCACAGGGAATGCATAAAAATGCCTGTGGCTTTAAAGTGTATTTATACTCTCTCTCTCTCTTTTTTTTTAAATAATCAGGAGAAACAAAAATGAATGTGCAGTAACAGAAATAAGCTCCAACAATGGTTACTTCCCAACCGAAAGCTTCACAAGATTGCCTTCTTTACAAGTGGAAGATGATAGTGTTTGCACAAGTTGGACTCTAAGGATTTTGGATTAAAAATTTCTCAAACTGCAAGAAAACTGAATTAGGTGATTTTATCTAACAATGTAGATCACACTAGGATTCAAATTCAAACCTCAGCTTATGAATTTTGACACTTATTCTTGTAGAGGAACAGAATACTTATTACTTTGTTATAGAATGCTATTGTTAATAATATCAACATCAATTATTTTTATATTTTACAGTCCCCAAGAATAAGAACTGGAAACTGATGACCTCTTGCAAAAATGTTTATGAGTATAATGGCTACATTTTACTATAAATAGCCAATTCATATTTCAGGCCACAGTTCCAGATTGCCCTCTCGTGGTGCCCTGCTAATATGTGAACTTTCCTCTACACCCTGGAACCCACAAGCTCAGTGTTTCCAGTGCCTATTTGTCTCAGAAATATTATTTTGCTTTCAAGGCATCTTCATCATATGTCACCAAGACCTTAGTTAACAATTTTTAAAGAGGCTCCATTGCTTAAGACTCCTGACTCTTCCAGGAGGAACATGAAGCTGGAACAAAGCTGAGAGGAGGTGGCCACCAGTTCCTGCTACTTTCCACGGTTCAGAATCTGAAACCTCTACTACCACACTGAGGTCATGCCCACCACTCCGTTCTGTGTGCCCATTATAACCTTTACCTTAACATCAGTGACCTCTCCTTCCTTCTAGTGTACAAATAAAACAACACTATTATCAAAAGATAGATTGAGTCAACTTTCAGAAAGACCAGGGAGTCTCAACCCTTCTCCAATTTCTGAGGACTGGGCTGTCCTAAGGGATGCTGGAGCCTGCTGTGTTTGTTTAAATTTTAGGATTGCTTAATGAAACCTACATGACTTATGGGCTGTTTATATTCTTAACCTCATATATTCTGACGTGAACCTCTCTGCATTTTTAGAATGATTGTTGCTTTGCTTTCTCTTTTTTCCATTTTGCTGTATACCTCACTCATCTTTAGTTTTCCTGACTAATTACCTCATGCTTCGACTCCCATCAGTTGGTTATTTGGATACCAACCGTAAAACAGTTAGAAATCTGGTTGAACAGCTCTACCTTAGTCGTCCTGGTTCTTATGACTTGAGTTTTTCATTAAAGCATCCTCAAAATTCTTGGAAACTTGCTCAAGTGTGTCTCTGATGTATTATCAAAATCAAAGATATGCCTGACAGTGACCGCTAATGGATTTAAACTCTGGTCCACCCGTAATTGACCCCCCAAAATGAGGGGAGCCTGCCTCAGGTCCATATTTAAGTGGTAGCATATCTTTTTAAGGCAATAACCACCAAAAGCCTGAAAAGCAGAGCTCACTCCTTTTTCAGCAAATGCATTGTGCTTCCTAAACACTTTTGGTTCTGATTTAATACATTTAAAGGGATATAATTTACAGTTCAGAAGCTTTTTTTGGTGCAATACAATGAAACGTAAACAGAGAGATGTACCACATTGAAACCCTGTCTGGCATTTGAAAACAATGGAAAGACGTATTTCTTGTTTTCCCGTTATCTTTTATGAAGCAGCTGACTTTGTCCCTCCTGGCTTCAATGCCTTAAAGATTTAAACCACCCCCTGATCTAGGGAGTTCCTTGGACTCAAATAAGATGCTACTACCCGCACCCCTCCCCCCCCTTTCTGTTTAAATTCTAAGAAATCCTGCCAGGTTCAGGTTCACTGACAGTGAGTCTGGGATCACAAATTACTGCCGAGTAAGAAGGGTCTCAAATTTCTCCAAACCTAGCTCTAGACTGGTGTTCCTGAGGAAATGTTGTAGTAGAAGTGTCATATGTCACTCCACAGCTGTGGGACCAACACACTGGCATTTTCTTGGAACAACCATTCCATTCAAGTCAGACAGATGTTTTCTTACCTTCCGTGCACCTTTATGTCTGAGATCGCATAAAAGTAGCGTGCCAAGTGTAGCTCATCTACAAATATTTCCCCAACCGCTGGTCTCAAAAGCCTTATCCTCAGGTCTGTGACTGTAAAGAAGTCTCTGAGTTTCTTGGTTGTATCCAGCTGCCCGTAGAGAGAAGCCATATTGCGTAGCCATGGTCCAGCAAAAAACGCAAACCTGTCTTTGATTTCAAAGTGGATGATTTTGCTATTTGTCATATATCCCGTAGAGTACTCTTCAGTGCAAATGATTTCTAAGACCGTATGCTGTGATAAATCCTTCACGGATTTGGGATCCATGTGAAAGGCATCTAAGCAGTCTGTGGCGTAATATTGGTAGGGCTGCCATGTTCGTCCATAATCGAGAGATTTCTCCAGGATCATTTGGTCTGGACGCCCTGATTCAAAGGTAATAACTATGTTGTCTGTGAGCTCGATGGTTTTGCTCCAAGACAGAGTGATGTTAACCTGGAGAGGCTTGGGATAGTCCTTCCAAGTAGCAGACTGCCAAAATGTGGAGGGATGTCTTCCTTCAAAATCAAACATCAGCTCAGGGGGATGCGCCAGCTCAGGGGTACTTGCATCACACTCATTATTGCACATGTAGGGGTTGCCCTATGGAAGAAGAACAGGAGAGGGTGCATCAAAAAACTGGTTTGACACAAGTCTTGCTATAGTGCTGTTGTTGAGTAAAAGGCTAGGAAGGAAAGAAAGGGTGGGGGGAACCCTGTTTGCAGTAATCATTTTTATTTGCCCTAACTGGATTCTCCTCTTTAATAGCTAAAAAAATGAGGCAACATGGTAATTTTCTTGTCTGGTTTCCTTCCATGGGCTTTAAGGAATGAAAACAGTTTATTTATCCCATATGTGTTAGACCCAAAATGTGGTCCCAGAAGCACAAAGACACTGAGCAACTGTCTAACAGCTCAATACCTCTGTGTCCTCTCAGAAAGATGCCATAGGAAAGCAAGGAAATTCCTCCATGCCTCAAGGACGTTCCTCAAGAGCACAGTTCTTTAAAAAGTCATTTTTCAAGCAAACCTTTAGAATTAGCAAGGAACCGTAGATACCTGCGCCCTGTTTAGGAAACAACACCCCCATACAACATTCAGCTTCTTGCTTTGCCGCAAATCCATCATATTTAACTAGGTCCCTGCTTCATAAAGCCTGCTCTTAAAGCATTTACTTTGTTCACCACAAATCATTAAAATGTGGTATACCACAGGCTCTGGGGCTTGGTCCAAACATCTGCCATCCTATTAGCTAGAGGCAAGGGGATTGCATAGGAAAGACTTGGGACAGGGGCGTGCTCTAAGTTATGAGGACAGGAAAATCC
The DNA here is from genome assembly GCF_011800145.1 of Mirounga leonina. Taxonomy (NCBI): domain Eukaryota; kingdom Metazoa; phylum Chordata; class Mammalia; order Carnivora; family Phocidae; genus Mirounga; species Mirounga leonina. Next base: position 5,041,679 of record NW_023270447.1, read on the forward strand.
AGTACTTAATTAGAAGTATGAGCCACAGCTACTTGATGTGTTGCTCTGTGCCGGCCCAGAGTCAGCTGTCCATGGATGCTAGCCATGACTATTATCTCTCCCTGACAAAGGCTGTCTCCTCAAACAAGAAGCTGGGAATAAATCTTGTATCGCAACAAGTTATAACACCACTTATGCTACATCTAATAGCTGCTTTCAGGTTTCATCAGATGATTCCAGGGCAAACAGCTGGCTCCCTGATTTTTGTTTATTTTGTGTTTAAGAAAATAAATGGTATCATTTGGAGTCAACTATTCAGGCATTTCTCCCTAATCCTCCACTGGGTAATTATAAGCATGGATGAGTGAAAGAATCGACCCTCTGACATTGTCCTTAGGCTTTCTCTTGTAATTACAATTAGATTTTTTTTTTTCTTTTTCATGAACTGAGAGCTTTTCATCATACCTGCAGGATGCATGAGCTGGGTCTCAAATAATGAATTTACACTTTAGACCTCGACGCTCAGTTACCAGCTGACTCCTGTGAAATATAAGATGAACACTGGAGAATTGCTTTGGCCTCCCTAGAGGCAATTTCTCCTACCTAGTCAGCTAATACTTTCACTCTCTCTTTCCCATTAGTGCAACTGAACCTTAAAGCTGGCAACAGGTTTGGGGGACTCAAGTATAATTGAGATGGGGTAGGAGAAAGGAGAGAAGGACATTACTTGAGGAACAGAACTGTTTTAAAAATACATTCAAGGCATCAGTGATAATGGAAATGTTTCTGTACTTCTCTCTCAAATTTCAATTCCCTATTCCTGATCCCAGCGTCTGTGGCACTATTTATAGTATCCCCTTCAAAACGAGCCAAGGGGGGAAAATAAGTTTCTGTTCCAGGTGGAATATATCACCAAATTTATTATTATTTAAACTCTCTTAAGCATACCAGAGAGCCAAATGCAAAGCTCTGCAAACTGGCAAAGGCTTTTTATGGAGGGCTATAAATATTGTGGAATCTGTCAAGATTTATAAATTCTAAATATATGTAAATGCACATTTTACTGGAAGGGGTCAGATTTACACAAATCACACCTTCATTTGAAATTTACTGAAAAAATAAGGTCACTTCAAAATCTACCAGCATGTAGCCATCTGCACAATCATTAACTCGGATGCTACCACCTTCCTCCTGACAAAAGCATCTTCATCTGAGGTCAAGGGTATCAAAACCCAGGGAATCAACTCTGCAGGATACACCAGAGTGAGTTATTAAACATTTGTATTAAGTCATGTTGAAAGATAGCATTTCTTCGACTTCACCATCGATGTGCAGATCTTCTCAGAGGGGGATAGGGTGCTGAGACAGAGAGGGAGGCACAGCAGGCTGCTTCTGGGTATAGGTGGATCCTAGCAAACCTGTCTTAGGAAATATACTTGAGGATATCTATCTAAAAAGCATTCATTCCGATATTCGGTAAAAGGTGTTGACAATAACCATCATTTATTTAGCACTTATGGGTCAGACACTTTACGTACATTATCCTGGGTAATCCTTTCCTTTGCTACTTTACAGAAGAGAAAACTGAGGCATAGAGAAGTGTTACATAACTTGCCCAAGGTCATATAACAAAGTGAGTAAGGGGCAGTGCCAACACCCATTTCTCCTGCCCCTGACCTGACCTTGTCAGTTCCCAAGTCAGTGGTGTTACCTGTGATGCAACCCAGTCTTAGAAACAGAATTGGTAGTAGAAAGGAAGAGTCTAAGAGTTTTAAAACCCTAGTGAGCATTATCATACATCTAAGATGTCTTGAAGTTATGAATCTTCCTTAGCTTCATGTAATACCTAGTTTCAGAACCTTTATTTGACCATGGAGCCCCTTTTTGCATTAGTAACCCCTCCTTATATGCCCTAGAAGTGGTGTTCTGGAGAACATCCTTTGAGATTCTCTGCTTTGTATTACTCTTTAAGATTGTAAACGTGTGGATGCCAGACAGCACTGCACAACTCATAGTTTTAGTCCTTTAATGAAGACATGGCCACACAAAGCACTCAGTCTCTGCTTTTGTTCCCCAAGGACACTTTACCACTGGGGCTCAGCAGGACAGCTGGCTTAGGATAAATGCTTCCATTTACATCAAATTGTCAGCCATCAAAATGCATGCCAGGACAAGGAGACAATTTTATTGCTTTGCACTGATCTGGTGCTTTAGGCACCTGAAAAATGAGAAAAAAGTTTCACGCATGCAATAATTATTTATTGATTGCTCACTATACTACTATATTTAAGGCACTTGTCTTGGCTTTCAAGATGCAGTAGTAAACAAATCCAAGTCCTGGCTTTCAGCAGAGCTTCCATTTTAGTTGAGGGAAATGCACTAAACAAACAAATACGTAATGTTTCATAATGCTATGTGATGGTGGTAACTGCTCTGGAGAAAAATAAAACCAATTAAAGGGGAGAATGGTGTTGGAGGAGGGATACTGATGGTAATTTTATATTGGGAGGTCAGAGAAAGTCTCTCCTGGATAATGTGACATTTGAGCAGATTAAGAACCATTCCCAATTTACACCGGAGATGATCAGAGTTTGACCAGAATGACAGTTTTGTCCTTCATCTGACTCTACTCTTAGTGATAATTTCAGCAGCATAGCAATTTATTGAAATGGATGAATAAACAAATCATTTCTAATGAGAATCTACACCAAATGGCTGTAGATCCAAAAAAAAAAAAAAAATCAATTGAACCATTTTTATTTCATAGCCTCATGCTCTTTTAGGAGATTCATGATTTGATGACCATTAACATAACTTACTGAGAGACAATGAAATTGAGAGAAAATTAGTGGCGGGGCGGGGAGAGGATTTCATTTTGGTCCCCTAAGAAAAAAGCCTGCATTTGTGGTGAGAGAGAAAGAAAAAAAGAGAAAGCTGAAGAAGCTGAAAACCTTACTGATCTAGAAAGAGAAAGCTGGAGGAGAGATTATATGCTAAAATATTTCGTGTAAATATTTCACATGGGTGTGATCTGTAATACTGTTGTTACAGAGAATTATCAATATGAAAACAATTGCTGTTAAAAGGATTAGATTAATTAAATTTTCAACTACTTCAACCCCACCCTAATCCTCCCTAATACCGTTAACAATGAAATTTATATAAGAAAAATAACTTTCCCCTACTTGTGAAAGCAAAGAACACTTCTTGCTGCTAAATCTAATAGATTCAGGCATTAGCAAGCGTAAGTAATTATTTTGTGGCCAGCAGGCAGCTTTAAATAGATCTTAATTTAAGTCCTACAAGCAACAGATCCTTAACTGATTGTCTATGGACAAAGCAGAAAATATTTATGACTGCGCTGACTTACACCATTAAGAGATGCCTAAATAATTAAACAGATATAGCTGCTAAATGTTTTTATAACAATTAGAAGATGAAGATTGTGATGCTTAATTTCATTAAAAAATGTTAATATTTTACCTCTGGGAGAATTGAAGTTAGTTATTAATTAGCACTTTGTAACCAAAGTGGAATGTTACTCTTCCTTAATGTGCTTTCAGAACTTAAAAGGATAAATAAAATTGGAGACATGTTTTTGTCTATTGATAGAATTACCTTCCTTCTGGCAAGAGATACTTTGACAAGCAGATCCTTTCAACAGATACCTGCTAGACTTTTCAGAGTTAAAAAAGAAAATCCTACATAAGCAGTATTAACATAATACTTGTGGTTCCTACCATTTTGAACTTCCCCTTCCAAGCTCTACCTTATTGGCAGACTATTGGCAGTTGGAAATGTCGGGAATTCTCATAAGAGGTTTGCTACCAAACTGTACGTTACATGCCAAGCAGGCATGTACTTACAAGTGGTGGTGAGAAGCATTTGGGTTAACACTTAGACTGATTGTGAAAAACAGTGAGACGGAGCTGCCTCACACCCATTTGCTTCTGGCACGTCCTTGCTTGTTTGATCACTAAGTGACATTTAAAAAAAGACACATAGGTAAAGGGAGCAGAAACAGTATTCTGGGATAGCTCTCCCAACCTGTCTCCACTGTGACTTTGAAATAGGTATCGCTATGTCTTTGCCAATGCAAGACTATAAAAGGGTGAAGAAAAAGATGGCATAGTCTACTGCTCATCTCTCAGAGAGATGAACCATGAACACCATGTTTTAACTGCTGGGCTAGGCTATCATCTTGAGGAGATGGCTTCCTTTTCTTCTCTTTCATTGGTGTATTTTTTTTTTTTTTTTTTGTGGTTAGGAACCCCTGCTCCCAGTCCCTTTTTGGAACTTCTTGGTCACTCCTTTCCCTAAGTCCTAGATTCTTGCCTCGCTATAACACAGGAAGGCCCCTCCTTTTATGACTCTTTTGAAGACCCTCAGACTATTCTGAGTCCAAGAGCTGATGCTCATCCCTCAGGCTGAGGTGTCCCCTCCAGGTCTTATAGCTTTGTTACTGGCGATGGACAGAAGAGAGAGAAATCAGAACCAGAGGTATGTATAATTCAAGATGGTGGATACCTTCTCCAGAAATCTGAAAGATAAGTGTCAGCACCCCCAGTACTGACAGGCCTTGAAGACCCACAGCTATGGGGATAAACTCTTCATGTCCTCACATAGGTCCACAAGGCAGGATGTTTCCAGCTGTTCATTATCCCTTTGTACATAAAGGGCAGGGATCTCTAACAATCGCAGTGCAATCTCACTTATGACCTGCCCTGTTAATTGGGTCCCAATGTGGGGTATACACACGGTAACAATACTGACTTGAATATTATGGGACTGTCTCAACTTTAGATATTCTGAAAGTGCTGTGTACAGAAGTACCTATATATTTGCCAGAGCACGAGGGCCAAATTTTACTTTGGGAAATATGGCCACTCTAAGCATAATAGAGTATATAGAGTTTTGTTTTTGTAACTCCTGAGTTAAAAACCAACTGCTCTGTTTTCTAATGGAGCCCCTTGCTCATCACAAAGATTTCTTTCTGGCATAGACACAGGCTTAAGGCCCGATTGAAGCTGTTGCTTGTTTCAATCTGCTCCCTGACTATACTAACACCATGTGGACTTTTTTACTCAGTAATAAAGACGGGAGGGCTTTACCTTTCTGAAACAAGAATGCTAGAGGCCATATTACAGATTATGGGCCATAATAGACACCTGTCTAAATCCCCACAGAGGATTATGTTCAGGATTCTCAAACTGGTGAAGGTTACACAGATCACGATGACCAAGTTTCTAAGAAGGAGCCAAATACATTCTCAAGCCAAAGGAGCCACAAAAATGGATTCTTATATAGTAGTCCAAATCATTATTTTACATGGGCTGGAAAAAGAAATAAATATTAATGGAATCAAGTTAGTTTGAGAGTGAATGTCTACAGAAAAATACTGTAGTAAGGTGACACTTTTATAATTGGTAGGGAAATTGCTTTTTAAAATTTATTGTCTTAAAAAATATTACTTAAAAATCTTTGGTACAGTGTTTTGCCTTTATTGATGATCTTGAAACAGACACCTAGATGTTAATACCACAAAGCTGAAGTGGACTGTCAGCATTTTAAGTTAAAGTAACTGGAGGGGAGTTAAAATATTAAGATGGGAATGTTCTGAGTCTGACACTATCATGCACTATGAGAGTTGGTTTGAACATTTTGGATCCTGAAAGTTCTGACTTGATTCTCAAAAACTGGTTCCTTCCTGTCTCAAGTGAGAAAACAAGTCCAAGAACAACTTGAAGTTCATTTTCTGAAAGCCTCCAGCTTTTCTATAAGAGAGGTTAGGAAGACCAAAGCATCTTCTTCTGAAATGATCACTTAACCATGAGAGGCACGAAGAGAACTTCCTAATGTGGCACTTTTCAAAAATGACTGGTTTCTTGTGAGTCTATTCTGATTTCTCATACTCCTTATTTCTTTCAAACTCCTCTCTTCCAGATTCATTAGCTGTTTAGTGGGTGCCTACCATGTTAAAAACATTGTGAAGAACACAGAAATTATAAAAGAAAAGGTTTGCAATTTACTAATGGAGAGTAGATCTGTACAAGCGACAATCACATGTTCCTTCCATTGGTGACTTAAGCTCCTGGAGAGAGCACTGGGTGTTCTTGAGGGTAAACAGAGTCACCAACAACACTGTGACTTCCTGGAGTGTCCATTTTACCCCTTGCTACAAAATTAATCATATATTTATATTAAAAACAGACATTTTATGGAATAAAATGCAAAAAGTATTTGCAAGCATTTTTAGGAAAACACGCAAAGACATTTCATGCTTGGGGCAAATTTGGAGGTACGTGTCAAAGCCCCTGAACAAGAAAAGGAGAGGGATCTGGGGGACAGCTCAACTCAGTGACAATTTATTTCATTCCACCACTTTTCCTGCATATGATACTTCATCCAAACTACCTTGGAGAGGTTGCTGCAAAACTAGCTTTACCAACACTGAGAATCCTAATTTAAATTATCCCAGCATCAAATTCCAGCCTGAAAATATTTGCTGCACTCCACCCCTATGGCAATCTGGGCGGCGTTCTCCATACACTAAAATCTCCATATAAAAAGAAAATTTGCCATTCTCCTCCCACCAAGTTGTAACATATAGTATGTACTGCTGTAATTATATAAACTTAAAGGTGCATAAGAAATACCTGGTGAGTCCAGTCTCCATCCATCAGGAATGCCACTTCAATAGACTGGACTAGACCCAGAAGCCTAATTTGACAATTACCCTGGATCAATCTGATGCAGATAATCTCTGGACCACACTTTGCTAAACACTGGTATAATGTTTCTAAGAACCATGGCTCTGGGTTAAATCTGCTTAGGTTTGAATCCCAGCTCTACCACTTAGTTATTATGTAATTTTGGACAAGTGAATTGACTTTTTTGAGCCTTGATTTCTTCTTCTTTAAGTTCAATATAATAATATGTACCTCATGATATTAACTTGAGAAAAAGTTGCAGAATGTACGTTAAGTGTTTAGCATCTCCTTGGCGTACAGTCAGTGCTCAATAATTAATAGTTAGCATTAAAAATGCTCTTCCTTCTGTATTTGTTGATTCTGAGAATGACATCAAATTCTTCCATGTCCTAAGCAGGAAACATGGGAATGATATTTTTTCCTTCTTTTTCCTCAATCTGTATACCAGCCAAGTAAGTTCTCTAGATGCAACCCATCACCACAGCTTTGTTCACACTGCCAAAGTTTTCTTTAGTTTTTTAAATATTTTAAAATTTAAAAAATATTTTTCTCCTGAATTACTGCCACAGCTTCTTTAATGAACTATCTCCATATTATACTATCCTCTTGCGATCTATTCTATTCATAGCTTTTGCAGTGGTCTTTCTAAAATCCAAATCTAACTGTATCATGCCCCCTTCTTAAAGCTCTTTAATGGGTTCACATTACCTTCAGGAATACAATTCAAATTCCTTAGCCTAGCTTGTAAGGTTCTTCAAGATCTGGCCTCTGTACTTTTTTCTTTTTTACTCACTCATGTTCACACCTCATGAGTCAATCACACCAACCCATGAGTATTTATATATATGTACCATATAGTGGACCATATGCAGTATCATGCAAGTCATCATATTAAATTCCAATTGTTTATTTTTCCCCCAACCAGAATTCTGTGAGGAGAAGAACTACCAAATAATAAGTATGCAACAACAATTTATGAATATAAGAAAAATAAAGAAAGCAGAAAGACAGGAAGACAGGGAGAAAATAGGATAGATTAAGTAGGTTTGACAGTATGGAATAAGATGGGAGGGATGTGCCCATAGGTTGGTGATTTGGGATCAAATAGATCACCAAGCTTAAAGAACTATCTGGCATCCTAAGGTGTAGATGAATTGGTATGATGTCATATACTGGGTAAAACAAAATAAAACCAAACAAAAACCAAGAAGTCCAACTCCCAGCGCAGAGTGCCTGTGTGTGTGATTGATATAGTTACTGGGACTTCTGGTGAAGTTGAAGGACATAGACAAATGGCATGACTGCAATTATGTCCCAGTCTTTCCTGGTGTTCATTTTATCCTCATTTTTCTCCATCAGTCACAGCAGTATTTCTTCTAGTGGCTTTAGGCTGAAGATCTCTTTTTCCTCATTCTCCAACCCACAGAATCCTTCTGAGTTTATAGTTGCAGCTGAACATCATGGGTTTGATTTGTTCTTGGGCAATTATGGAGAATAAAATAAAAATGGAGGGAAGAAGCCATGAATGGGGAGGTTATAATTTTTACAACGCCAGGCATAGAAGTGCCTTGGTGGTACAAATCCCTGGAAAATGTAAGATATGGTAAGTGGAAATGGGTGAAGAACAAGTCTGTGGGGAAAGAAGGAAGTGGTGTTCATTTATTGTGCTGCAGCTTAAATGGCTCTTCTACTCACAGAGGTCCTGAAAACCTTACTTGGCTCCAGAGGCTGATTCATTAGGAAGCTAATGAAGCTGACACCTCAGAGCCACTCGATTACACCTGGTGCTACTTAGGCTTGCTACCTAATTTTGTGTTTGAAGTTTTGCATTTCTCTTTTTAAAAGGGGGCCCCCAGAACTGTGTAGGCTCCGGGTTCATAGAACTTGGCCATGGTCTGGGCCATAGGTGGTGTATTTCAGGGCTCACTGAACTAAAACAACAGTTTTTTCCTTCCTATTTCTTCTTTTCAATTGATTTCCTTCCCTTTTCTCCCCTAAGGTATTCTTTTCTCAGAATTTCCAACCTTGAAATAAATTTTCTCTAAACTTTCTTACCCAAGTTCACACCTGAGGGGTGTGTATGTGCGTGTGTGAGTGTGTGTGTAGAATAACATACCAGTATTTATTATATTGACAACACTCTTGGTGTATTATCAACAATAAATATAATCATCATTTATTTGTAAGGCAAAGTGACTATTAGCCTACAAGAGTCACCATCATAAACCAAAATAAATTAAATGACAAAAAATACCAAGCAGCTATCATGTGCTAAGCATTATGTTAGATCTTATAGATTAGTTTATAATAAGGTTGATTCTTCCTTATCAGCTATAATGTAGTGGCAAGATAAAATTGAGAGAGATGTATCAGTTTGAAAATAAGAAAATGTATTATAGAGGGCAATTTGGGGTAGCTTATATAGGAATGAAGTAGCAGCTAATAATATTCTAATATGCAGATAATACATGCAAAAATGTGTTGTTAAAAAGTATAAAAGCCAGGAAGTCATGATGAAAGAGTTAGAGCAGGCAGAGTCTTGGTATTCAAAGATGTCTCAGATTTTCATTGGTGAGGAAGACATTCTGTTTTTGGAATGGAGAATGGATCAATGATCATTGAACAACTTTCATGGTTAAGAATTTGTCAGACGGGCTTTATCTTTGTCCTCTCATTTAATCCTCACCATTACCTGTGAGGCAGGTGTTATTCTAATTTTACAGATGAGGAAGCCGAGGTCCAGAAATGTCATGGAAATCTATTCAAGATAAATCATGTAAGTCTATCTGAAAAGATGAAGATGAACCTAATGTTTGGGAGGCTGGGAGGTGGTAGGAGAGAAATTTAAATATACAAGGTGAAGTTGATTTTAGAGAGCACTAAAATCTAGAGCACTAGAAGCTTTTGTGCTTGATTAATTGGAGAAGAAAAAGCCACTGGTGGTCTTTAGAGCAAGTGACCCATACACAGCTTTCTTCATTAGTTTTCTAGAGTCCTTTCTAGAGAAAACAAAAGGTTCAAGTTGAATGCAATATTAGGAGTTATCGCAATCAAGTCATGAAGAAAAATCAAAAAGCAAGAGTTAGAATTCTTGGTGTGAGTACGCAAATAATTCCAGACACACCTTACTTATCTTTGTATCCAGCACAATTCCTGGCACGCAGTAGATAGTCAATATAGAAAGAGCATATAAATGAATGTAAAACAAGTTATTTCTGTAACTAGCTTTTCTGTTTCACAAAATAAGAAAATTCTCAAAATTGAAGAAGCAATTATATGTTTCTAATTCAACTATCTGCTGCATGAATCATGTCTGGGGCATCAAGTAAAGAAGAAGCATGACCTTTCATTTTTCTTTTTATTGTACTGCCCAAATCTCAAACACTAGTTCCTATTTCACTTACAAATCAAGATATTCATTGTGGAGCCGGAAAGTTTCCAGAACTGACTTACGGCCTGGTGACTCTATTTCCACTGAAGTCTAGGATAGAGACTGAGACATCCTCAGAAAGAGTGGAATGTCACAATGACTGCAATGCAGGATATAATGAAAGGGGGATAGATTGGAGGTAAGGAAGGAAGCTTTAATAATGTCGGTGTGAGAACAAGGAGCCGGATTCAACGGAACAGAAAGGTAATGGAAGAGTCAGCAGGAATTAGATTGATTGGAGGTGGAGAACAAAGGAAAAGAAAGAATCAGTGGTCATACCAAGTTAGCCTGCACACAGTAAAAATGGTGGTGTTAAAGTTTTCGACTGAAACTAGTATAAGATTGGGACTCCTTTATTGCCTCATCCCAGCAAAGTTCCATTTGCAAAATGTTAGTGTGACATCCAGGGTTACTGAAAATCAAGAAAATGTCACAGAGATGCTATTCATAGTGTACAACAAAATATTTTAAAGTCCTCCATCTTCATCTCTCTCTAAATACCTCACAGGCATACTTACTGATCTCCAAATTTTTCCTACCTAACTTCAAGCTCCCATCAACTTATTCCCAAACTTGGTCTGCACAGGCTTCCTCAATCTCTTTTGGTTTCTCCTCCTTCCCCTCTTTATCTTCTTTTAGTTGCTGCCTACTGCATTACAAACCTCGCTGGTCTCCTACGTATTTATTCTAGTTTATAAAATGAAAACCTGAGAGCCTGGAGGGCAAAATAGCACCCTCAGGAGCCAGTGCAAGAAGCCGTGAATATTATTCAGGAGCTAAGTGGAGCCAACCGTATTTCGACAAGAGGCTAGAGCTGGGAATTGCAACCTGAGGAATGAACAAGGTATGTTATCCTCCCTAAAGTAGTCTACAGAAGAGTAGAAGACAAAGTACAAATTCCAAGTGGAAGGAACTTGAGTGGAAGAATGAACAGGGCTGAGTGTTACAAAGTAGATAGAAACCAGTAAAAATAGGCACAATAACTTAGAAATAAGCCTTGTTAGAGGCACACTATTAATGCATGGGGGTATTAGCACTGGACAAAGAATCATCATTTTCGAGCCTGGACAACTGGAACAAATGGTCACTCTTGTCAAGGAGTATCAACCTCTCCTGTAGTGAAGACGAGCATGTGTAATAAGAATAATAAGAGTGGGGTGCCTGGGTGGCTCAGTCGATTAAGCGACTGACTATGGCTCAGGTCCTGATCTCAGGGTCCTGGGATCCAGCCCCTCTGAGCCCAGCGGGGAGTCTGCTTCTCCCTCTGCCCCTCCCCTCACTCATGCTCTCTCTCTCTCTCTCTCAAATAAATAAATGGAATGTTAAAAAAAAAAGAATAATCAGGGTATACTTTCACAGCATTTTTGTGAGGACTAAATGAGCTAATGTGTAAAAAGAGCTTAAGAGGGTACTCGGCCTATGGTAAGACCTCAGTACATGTCAGCAATTACTATCATTATCATTGTCATCACTGTCACTGCTATTCTCACCTATGACCCTTACAACTTGTCATCCCACAAAAGCCTCCCTTTCAGGGTCCACTGTGCCACCAGATAATTTAGCACTCAGTTCTTCGAAGTGGACTAGTAAAACGGAGGTGTGAAAGTTATTTATGGGATAACTGTACAAGGTCTCAAGATGCCCTCTGTGACAAACATAAAAACATCCCCAGATGGCTTTTATTGAACACTATACCTACCTCTCAGGATCAGATCTGTTGTAGCTATGGTCAATGTACACCATTACACACTGGATTTCAAAGACACAGTACAAAAAGAAAAGAATGTGAAATACCTTATTAATAACTTCATACTGGTACATGTTAAAATGACAATTATTTTGGATATATTAGGTTAGATAAAGCATATTATTAAGATCATTTTTACTGGTTTCTTTTTACCTTTGTTAAGGTAAAAATTACCTATATGGACACGTTATATTTCTATCAGACACTACTGGTTTGAATAACCAACCAGATGTGATGAAGGAAACAAACCTTTTTCAAGTGAATGCTCATATTATAGGTCCTTTCTACTTCTCCTGGCCTAGTTTGAAATGACTTTTGTCATTGATGCCAATAGGCACTTGAGGTCTCTTTTGGGCAGGCATCCAGGAAGGGGAATAAGCACCTCTCCAAAATAATATTGATGATGATGATGATGATGATAATAATAATAATAATAATAAAGCAACATGAGTATGAAAGGGAATGGAAAGCACAGTCTGACTAACTGGTGAAAACAAAGCCTCAAATGAGAACCAGAGTAATAAGGAGTCTTTAAAAAATTGTCTGGGCCTTGTGTTTTTCATGACTGGGAAGATCAAAGAGAGATCAGCCATGAGGACCAAAAAGATCTTTAAAAATTACATGAAAAAGAATATAATGCTAAAAATCAAACTGCAACAAGAATGCATTTATGTGTCTCCAGAAAGGTAATCAGAAATTCTTCAACTCCAATATCATTAAGTTATTCCAGAATTTAGGCATGTAGGATGGAATTACTCTTTCTGGAGGAACCTCTTCTAGACCCACCACATAGGCTCTTGATCAACTCCGCTAGAAGAAGGAAGAGTCCATGTATTTGTCCATAAATCTGAAAATACCATTTAGTTATAGCTGTTTTCATTGGCGGCTTACCACCCATATTTGAGTTAATAAATATAACTCAGGGTTCTCTAGATATTTGAATGCGTGTACAAGGAGAGAAATAAAAATTTAATCTGACCTCCAAGAAAATGAAAAGGCAATTCAATATCCTGGAGAATACAAAAAAAAAAAAAAAAAATCTTTAAAATGCCAGAAAGAAAAAAAAGGGGGATAAGTAGTGCCAGATACTCAAGAGAAGATAAGGAGCAAGAAAAATCTTTTGATTTGTCTTGAAAATGGTTGTCAGTGACCTTGAAAATACTGATTATGATAAAGTGTTGAGGCAGAGCCATTTTACTAGAGAGTGTGGAATGCTAAAAACAAAAGGGAGGGCAGAGGGTTCAAAACACTCATTGGAGAGATCTGAAAATGAAAGCAAGCAAAATGAGATAGCTTAAATGGGGAAGAGAAGTAAAAAATGCACTTTTAAGAATGATCAGGGTTTGTTGACAGAGTGCAAAGAAATGTAGTGGAAAAGGAAAGAAGGGCTAAGTGTGAAAGTAAGTTGCTACTATGTACATTGTAATTTTGGAAATAAAGGATGCATTCTCAATGCAAAAACTTAATTTATAGGCTAAATCTTTTCAGTTAGTAGCCAGGATACTCTACAACTAAAATTATTGGATGAATGTCACCTTTGTCCCTCACCTTCTAATTTCATTAATCTGCTGTGGTTAACTCTCACTAACAGGAACCAATATAAGGATTGATTTTAAGCAATTTCAGATCTTCCTCAATATTAGTTCAGGACCATATCACCGGAAAATTTACTTGTCCTGAATGGATTGCACTAGTCTACTCAAGTGATTTCAGAACCGGGAAGTCAGAAGATATTGAATTTTAAATATTAGATTATTTTATATTGGACTTTGGATCTAATATTAGATATTAAAGTGTAAAATCACATTGTCCTTATTGCTAGCCTTCTTTTTTATCTTGCTGCAGGATCAGTATTGTTTTAGTATGGTATTTGATGGCTCATGAGCCTACAGGGTAAGGGGAAATATTTACACTACTTAGTGAATGGTGGACAGCCTAAGCTTTAAAATAAATGTTGCCAAACTTTAAATGCACTAAGTTATTAATATCTGATGGCCAAATCATATTTCACAATTGTAGCAAAAGAAATAGCAAACAAAATGAAACAAATACCAAGCTAACCTAAAGAAGTAATGAATATGTTTGTGAGTCATTTGCAGTGTTGCCTTCAGAAAGAAACATTCTGGCAAGACAGAATGCATCTGTACAGTCTGGTATGTTGACACTATTAAAAAGGGGAGAAAACACAAATGGATAAGATAATTATGAGGATCCAAACTTTAAGACCAAAATGGGTCAACACTACTTTTCAACTGTACTCTTATGACATATATTAAGAATAATCACTATTAAGAAATACTAAAGAATACTGAAAGCAGAAAGAAACAATATGTGCAATTTTAGACCCTCAAATGGAACACAAATATACGATTTTCATTGAACTGCAGAAAAAGTCCAAGTTTCCTCAGAAAAGTACCTAATGCAATTGTTTAAAAACAGTAACAGTAATAAAAGTTAATATTTATTGTGGACCTATTATGTGCCAGGACCATTCTAAGTACTCTATTTCAAGTACTCTATGTGTATTAAAAGCCATTTGATTCTCAAAACAAACAAATAAACCAAACCTTTGAGGAATATACTGTTATTCTAATTTTGCTGATGAGGGAACTAGGACTTAAGTGGCCTGCTAAGGGTGCAGGGCTAGCAGTGTAGAAGGTGGATAGACCAAATCTAAGTTGTTGGGTTTTTTGTTTTTTAGTTTTCATTTAAATTCGAGTTAGTTAACATATAGTGTAATGTTGGTTTCAGGGGTAAAATTTAGTGATTCATCCCTTACATACAACACCCAGTGGTCATCATGACAAGTGCCCTCCTTAACACCCATCATCCATCTAGCCCATCCCCCCACCCATCCCCCCTCCAGCACCCTGTTTGCTTTTTTTAATGACTGAAATACTGGTACCCTACAGTAGTTCCTGAACAGAACTTAACTTATATTTTGCCTTGTTTGAATTCCTGATACTCATATCTCCTGTATAGCAAGAGTTTAAAATATTTTTCTTGAAATTGTCAGGTGCCAGGCAGGTTAGCAATCACCTGGTTATCATCAATGGAGTACCAAGTGGGGACTGGGTCCTAGGAATAAGAAGGTTATCAAAATAGGCGTTCCTATACATGATTGAGACTAAGCAGGAAAAGTGAATTTGTGGTGAGTCTCAAACTGTGGAGTAGATCTATTTTAAATACCTTTAACTAACACCAAGATTCATGCTCGAAACTGGAAGTGAAGCTAGGCTGGCAAGTTTTGTGGAAAGCCGAGAGAGACTAGTTGCATGGAGGTGGCAGGGAGCAGAGGCTAAGACACAAGCAGGGTTTATTTAAAAGGATATTAGCTTCTGGGTGTGAAGGGGAAAACATGGTCCTAGGAAAGAAGGAGAGAGTCAATGAGATGAAAGGTTTGTAATACAAAGAGGTTGGGGTTGATGCCCAGGATATTTTCGGGTTTATATGGGAACCCTACTGAAAGAACTGGCAAACAGCAGACAAAGATGATCTTCAGGTAACTTGAATAGAAGGGGGTTTCACAAAGGAATCTAGTTGGAATAATAGCCCTACAGTAGGTGCTCTCCCTTGTAAGGACTCGCAAGGAGTCATCTGTATTAAAGTTGAGAAGTCACATGGCAAGGAAACCTGTCTAATTTTTACCTACCATTTCCCAAACTTACTTGACAATTAAACCATGTCTCATACTTATGAAAATGACATTGAGCTGGTGTTGCATAGAATAGACTTTGGGAAATGCTGAAATGGACACAATTAAGAAGAGGGCACAAAGTGGCCCATTAGGGCAGTTAAGGAAAATACTAGAACAGCTATTTCTACTTGCATTATTTCATCCTTTTTAATTTCTTATTTTCATGTGTTTCATCATGTACAAATGTATTAGTGCAGTAGAACATGTGTTCCATTTTTATACAAATGACTGTACATCTATTAAGGGTACATGTTCCCTACTTCTTACTGATGGATTTGGAGACAAGCAGGAGAGGAATGAGACCACTTTTCAGATGGATGATCCCTACGCAGAATGCAACCATCATCTATGCAGACTGGGAAGCTGATCTTTATTCTTCCTCTACCTGTATTTCTTTTGGTGTTTGTCCAGGATGAATTTCAGCCTCCCAGAGTACCATGGTCAGCCACCGAAAGCTGTTAGTAATAAGTGGCAATATCAACTTAAATGATACTTTCAAAGATAAGAGTTTTGCCCCCTCAGAGTAAATATGAAAATAAATCTAAACATTACATGGCATTTTATTGTTATTTCTCTTTAAAAAGAAAGAAACAAATGATAGGTCTTCTGAGTAGAAAAATCAACATTACTTTTCTTCTTTAATACTGATAACTACTTAGGGTCTAATATAGGATTTTAAAAGCAAAAAAACTCTTTTTAGAAAAGGACTTACCTCAAAAAGCCCCCAGCTTTTCAGTAGAAAAAATGAAAAATAAAAGAAAATCCAGACTCTCTGCTCAGTGGGGAGTCTGCTTCTCCCTCTCACTCCCCCTCTGTGCTCTCTCTCTCAAGTAAATAAATAAATAAATAAATAAATAAATAAATAAATAAATCTAAAAAAAAAAAATCCATTCAGTTACTGTAGTTATTTGGACTTACAAAAATCCCTTTCCCCAAAAGCCTTTAAAATTCCCTCAGTAAATTTGCCGATGTACATCTTAAAAATACAATCTGGATTCTCAAGAATATTATTAACCTTTAAATATCCAACTGTAACTAGTTACTAAATCTTAACATTTTAATGTTGATCTGCCTTCAGGGTACCAATAAAATGTGAAGTAGAATATAAAAATCTGTTAATTTTTGAGATACAAATATAACTCCCAATTTAAAAAGAAGGGATGGAGCATTTGCTTGATCTGGATCCCTTAAAACAAAACAAAACAAAACAAAACAAACAAACAAACAAACAAACAAAAACCCCTAAACTACCAGGGCACCTGAGTGGTACAATTGGTTAAGGAGCAACTCTTGGTTTCGGCTCAGGTCATGATCTCAGGGTCCTGAGATAAAGCTCTGCATAGGGCTCTGTGCTCAGTGGGGAGTCTGCTTGGGATTCTCTCTCTCCCTCTGCCCCTCCCACACATGTTCTCTCTTTCTCTCTCTGAAATAAATAAATAAATAAATCTTTTAAAAAAACCCTTCCAAAATAATTCTAAACATCACTAAATAGATGTTACCACTGCTTTTAACTTAAAAAAAAAATACTTAGTTTATAATGTCACAGGTTACGTTTTCAAGTAAATGGTCATCTGAATTATAACAATCATTTAGATTCAAGGTCACAGATCCAAAGCCTGTAGGGGCCAGGCAGGCAGAGTCAACCCATGAAGTGCACTGGATGCAAAAGGAATTGAGTGTTGGGGTCTCAGTGAACTGGGGAACAGGAGTAATTGCTAGTCAGGTCCAGCTGATGGTTCCCATTTAAGAATTCAGATCTGGTTCTGCCCCAAATCCAGATTTTAGGTGATCTCTCAGTATTTAAATTTGATACAATTTTTTAAAAGAAACATTGCAGGTGACTAAGCAACCACATGTGTGGGCAAAATTGAAATGTGAGCTGCCAGCATGTAACCTCTGCTGTGGTAACGTGCTTCCTTTCAGCAATTAGTAACTGTATTTAATTGTCTTTGGAAAAATCAAAGACCATCCGCTTTGGATGCAGCTGTATTTAAGTCTGCATTCTTATTTTGCCATATAATAGTTCTGGAGCTTGATGCAAGTTACCTATTGTCTCCAAGACATCATTTCTTCGGCTATTACATAGGAAATTGCTAATGAAGCCTTGTGGTGATGATTAAGTGACATTAACAGCCCGGCTCTCCTTTAAAATCGACTACCTTCCTTTTGCTTTATTTCCTGCCAATGTTGGCAGGAATGGGAAGTGTGTGTGTGTGTGTGTGTGTGTGTGTGTGTGTGTGAAGGGTCTGAATATTCACAATGTGGTTCTTTGTGGTTGTTGAGGCTGTGTAAGACAAAAAGAATGTAGACTAAGATTGGACTATAATCTATCACTAGCTTATTACATACTTCTTGCTAAGATACGTAAGTCCTCTGGGCCTCAGTTCCTTACCTGTACAAAGGTAAAGTGGGTACCAGACACTCCTCATCCTTAAGTCACCCAGAGGCAGTGACAGACTGATTGTGGCCTTGGCCGCTGGAGTCAGACTGCCTGGATTTGACTCTTGGCTCTACCACTTACTAGCTGTGAGATACGCATCACGTGACTTATCTTCCCTGTGTTTCCATTCCCCCCTCTGTAATTACAGTGAGTATAATAAGAAAACCTCACTTTCAATAAATAAGTAAGATATGTAATGCCCCTCAAATCATGTCCTGGACATAGCAAATGCTTAATAAATAATAGTTATTTCTATCGTTCACAGAATCTAAGAAATGCCATTTGTATGTACCACCAAAGAAGAAAAAAAATCACTTCAAATTAAATGATGACATAATGCTTTCTTATAAGAATTTTTATTTTATACTTAATGAAAAAAGGTCTCTAGGCCTTTTTTTGTGTGCCACATGCTACACTTATGCATATATAAAAAGAAAAATATGCATTTACTTGGTTAGATTGACTTTGCTGAATCATTTTGAAACTCCGAGTTATAATAGCAGTGCTTTTCTACCCAGTGTCATCTTCTGAGCAATGAGGAGCACTGGGAATGCATTATCTCCTTCCCCCCTCCTTCCTGCTCCTTCTCCTTCTGATTTGTGAAGACTTTTAATTTCAAAAAAATTCCGAGATGCATATTAGTAGAGAGAACAGTATAATGAACCCCGATATACCCATAACCCATTGCAACACTCTTAACCATGTGTTTCTACCATCTGCAGTTTTTTTCTCCCAAGCCACTAACAGCTATTTTGCAACTTTTGATGCTTACATTTCCTTGATCTTTCTTGAAGATGCAAATAGAAGTTTTTCAGGCAAGAATCGGGACTCTTGTATTCCTTCCTCCTGTTGCCCTGAAATGGTTTGTTTTGTGAATCAAGGGGCTGCCCTCATTCAGGCACATCAACAGGAATCCCAGCCAAGTTTGTGCAAGGGCAGGAGATGACTACTATGTCACCACTGTCACCTGTCATGCAGCAATTGTAGGACCTCATTGATTAGAAGGTACATCTTGACTTCAGTGGTGTTGAAATGAGGGGGAAAGTGTGACTTTGGCATTGATGCAGTGGAATATTACCATAAAATGTGACCCAGGGGATAGAAGACCCTTTTCTTGATTCCTCTTCAATGACTTTAACTCATTGTTAACAACTTTGGCAAAAGGAGTTCTTGGGTGACATATGCTCTGCTATATTGCACATCTGAGGATGTCCTTTTATATGAGCAACTCATGATTTCTCTGCAGGAATAATAGAGTTGTTCCATCGTCTTCAGGCCCGTGAAAATGCAAGTGAGTTCTATGACGAAAGGTCACGATAATTCCTATTGAAGAAATCTAACTTTTCTTCTCTGAAACTTAGGGAATTCTTCATCACTATCTTCTATAATCTAAAAAATTATAACAAGAAACAGTTTGTGTCATTACCCTGATTACTCAGTTACCTGGGCCATGCAAAACTCTTTCAGCTGCTATTTTTGGGTCTCCTTCTTTCCCCCCAGAAGTCCAAAATACACATTATTACATCTTTAATGATTAATTTTGATCCATTTGTTGAGTCTATAAGTTTTATCTTCATGACTGACCTCTATGCCCATTATATTCTGTCTCATCTTTTAAACCCATGATTTCATTTTCTCAGTATTCTGGGTATGGCTGATTTGATTATCTGCAATGTCAGGTCTGCTTTTTACTACTTTCAAATAAGATTTTTATTTTAGTTATTGTCATTTTCATTATGTAGTGTGCTCTTCTTACCCAGGCCTGCTTTTCCTCAATAGAGACAATGTCCTCTTTTATTTCATTAGGGATAAAAAGTAGGTAATTTCTAAAACCATGTCTCCTATTTCATGAAATAGATCAGATTTATTTTTGAACCTTTATAACATGGCTCTGTCTGAGCAGCAGAATTGCTGGTATGGTTATTCATCTTTGAGATCGATGTGTTGATATTTCCATCATGGAAGTTAAGGTTTTCTTTGGATGTCTTGATGTAGCAGTTGTTGTTTTGGGAAGAGATAGATGTGATCCTGTCATCTTAAATCTTAACCAGTGGTTCTCAAATATTAAAGCACATAAGATTTACCTGGAGAGATTTCTAAGAATGCAGATTCTAGGGCTTTACTCCCAGTGATCTTGATTCAGCACAACTGAAGTGGGGTGCCAGGAACTGTTGTTTGTTAAATGTTCTTTTTTTTTTTTTTTAAGATTTTATTTATTTATTTGAGAGAGAGAGAGCGCATGAGAGGGAGGAGGGCCAGAGGGAGAAGCAGACTCCCCACTGAGCAGGGAGCCCAACGTGGGACTCAGTCCTGGGACTCCAGGATCATGACCCGAGCCGAAGGCTTAACTAACCTCAGTCGCTTAACTGAGCCACCAGGCACCCCTTGTTAAATGTTTAATATGAGATTTTCAAACACACACTAAAGTAAACAAGTAGTATAGTGAACCACCCTCTTCCCATCACCCAACCACAGCAATTATCAATAGTTTGCTCATCTTGTGTCTTCTACCACAGGCATCCTCGTCTTATCTTTTTTTGTTTTTGTCTTTTTAATTTTTGTTACACTGTTTTAGAGCATATCACAGACATCAGGTTATTTCATTTTTAAATCTGCAGAATGTATCCCTACCTGATGAGAACTTTTTTTTTTAAACACATAGCTGTAATGACATTAACTCACCTAATGAAATTAACAATAATTCCCTAATATCTCACATTACATGGCTGTATTCAAATTTCCTCTTGAGATTAAAAAAATGTCTTTCACAGTTAATTTGTTACATCAGATCCCAACAATGTGCACAGAGTGCATTTGGTTGTGTTGCTTATGTTGGAGCAGCTATTCCTAAAACTTGTCCTCTAGAGCCTGGAGAGGATGCTGGCATAGGATCCCTTCCAGAAGTGAAATCGTTTGGTTCACAACACAAGAAGATCAGGAAGACAATGTTTGTCTTCTACCCCTGGTGGAGATGGACAGAGAGAGAGAGAGATCAACTAAGGATGTGAGTCAAGGAAAAAAGTCCAGGGGTTCCTGGGTGGCTCAGTTGGTTAACCGTCTGCCTTTGGCTCAGGTCATGATCCCAGGGTCCTGCGATCAAGCCCAGGATCAGGCTGCCTGCTCAGTGGGAAGCCTGCTTCTCCCTCTTCCTCTGCTGCTCCCCTTCTTGCGCGCGCGCTCTCTCTCTGTCAGATAAATAAATAAAACCTTAAAAAAAATAAAAAAGGAAAAAAGTCCAAGGGTGCTAGGAGAAGGAATCATCAGTTCAAAATGGCCTATATAGCACAAAGGATACTCACTATTTACCCCTCGTGCTGTTAAATGATATAGCACCTAAAATGTGCTTAGGGTGACCCAGCATATGGTAAGCTCTCAATAAATGCTAGCTGTTATTATAATTACTCAGTGGGACACGGTGAATAAAGTTTGGAGGCCTGGTCAGTGACTGAAAACAAAAAAAAACTAATTAGCATTTATATGTCTTTAACGCAGAGTTTAATGGCAGGTGGCGAACAGTAAGTGCAGGAGAGGGAGCTGAATGGAGAAGTGGGTGACTGGTTCTATAGCACAAAACAAGGCAGGGACAGGAAGGGCAACACAGTCAATGAATAAAATTCTCTGTGGTGTTCACATCTGTCCCACTGGTGTTTCAAGCACAACAGAGACTCAGTTTATTTCTTGTTAATTTTTACATATGCTGCTGAAGCACCTTCCCTTATTCAGTGTTTCATAGGTAGTTTAAGTGGAGTGAGGAAGGTAGAATGCCACAATTAGTACACAACACTTTGTGTTTCCCAGGCACTGTGCTAGGAATAAATGATGTGAAAACAAATGAGATGAAATTCATGCTCTCAAGGAGCTCATGTCCCAGTGGCAGAGAGATAAGTGAAAATTTATAAAATAATGAGACTTTATGAAACAATGTGATAAATTTAATGCAGAAGTCTATGGAAACAGAAAACAAGGCCTGCTTAGCTTGGCCTGGGAACAAGGGGAGTTTAGGTAGGGTGACCATATAATGTATCATCTAATGCCCCAAGAGTAAAAGGTGGTACTAATATTAATCACAGGGAGACAACAGCTATATACCAAGACTATCCTTGATAAACCAGAATGGATGGTCACCTAGATTAGGCCAAAGAAATCTTTGAGCTCTGATAGGAGAGAACACAGTCACCTGCCTTCCAAATGCAGGAGGAGCATATATAAGGACAGACAGAGAGAAGGGCGAGAAACCGAAGATGGCTCTAAGTCCAGGACATAGCTAGAAATGGAATAGTGCAGTGTGAAGGGTGTAAGATGAGCAGTGATGAAAGAAGAGTCTAGAGCTGGACCAGGCCATCAGGGAACTGATCAACTAAGCAGATGAGACTGAATTTATCTTTAAAGTTATTGGGCATCATTAAAGGGAAGGTGGCACAATCAAATTTGCATGGAACGATAATAACAGTAGATAAATTTTACTGAGGTTCCCGCCTATCACATACATTTCCAAATGTAATGTGTCAACAACCTGATGATATGCACATTGTTATCCCTATGTCATAACCATCTACAATGAGTTGAATCATTTGCCCATAAGAGATGAAACTGGCAAATATAGGTGTATCTAACCTAAATAGAGGTGTCTCTACCTCAAAATCCAAGCTATACTCAACTTTGACAGCAGGTTTGGGAATAGTGTAGCAAGGAACCAGGGGAGCCAGCAAAGCGTCCACTGAAATCCAGGTAGGAATCATGACAGGCACAAACTATGGAATAGGCAGGAGAATGATCAAGGACGAAATACAGGCATGCCATATTAAAGAAATAAAATCATAGGAGTTGGTTTGTTGAGTGAGTAGTAGGGGCAGTACGTAAATTTAAAGAGTCTAGATATCTGGTTTGTATGTCTGAATAAATAATGATACCATTCACCAAAATGGCCAATTCACTGAAGGCAGAGGTTTTATGAAAATTCAATGGGTTTTCTTTTAGAATGTTGGTATAGGATTATTGGGTGATACTTAGCAATTGGATATGTGAATCTGGTGCTCACCATTGAATTAATAGTCAAATTCATGGAAGCAGATTATATATATGGAAAGATCAGAAGGTTGAAAATGAAACCTAGGTAATGGCACCACTGAGAGGATGAACTGAAGCAGATAAGAACATACATGAGACAGAGATGGATGAGCCAAAGGGATAAGAAGAAAATAAGGAGAATGAGTCAAGAGAGTAGGAAGTTCTGAGAGGGTGAAAGAGGTTGACAGGGGCAAATACTGCAGTAAATTATAGTAGAACAAAGATGTTAAAGTCTCTTCTGAATTGGGCAACTACTAGCCCACTTTGGGGACCAAAACTGAATACTGTATCTTTGTATTTATTAAATGTAAGACTTATTGAAACAAGTTTGAATCTCAATTCTGTTATCTCTTATATTAGCTAGTTTTTTCTGTTTTGTGTCATCTATACATTTTATACTTTCCTATCTACTTTAAACGTATTCGTAATAATAGATACAATTCATTAAATGCTTGCTATATCCCTGGTTCTTTATAAAAATTATCATTTAATTTACAGACAAACCTGCAAAATCCATATTTTCATCTCCATTTTAAAGATGAATAGAATGCTCTCATAACTGTAATTAAAAGAAGAGGGGAAAAAGCTAAGTAGGGGAGATAGTGAGGACTGTTCTCTTTGTACTCACACCACACAAACCCACTGTTCCCTTCAGGTTTCAACGGCATAAGCCCAATGCCATCCGATGCATCTTCATTATGGCACAGGAAAACTAGTGACAAACAGCAAGGTTTTTTGATATTTCCATTCCATGGAAGAAACCGGATTAATTAAACCCATTAATCCATTATAGAAGCAAAAGGATCTGCTAATATGAAACAAAGTAAAGACGGAGATATCCACATCCACAATGAATGAACAAAAAGAATGGACCACAGGTACAGGTATCAAAGCTTAAAATAATCACATCTAAAGGGATCCAGAAGAAAATAAACAAGGTTGAGTAAGACCTACAGGAAAACCAAAATGACACAGCTCACTCCATTGGGCTCCATTTTAAAAAGGTGAGAGCGCAAATGATTCTTCCTGCGCATTCCAACGAAATCTAATGTAAATTACACAACTGCTTCCTGCCACTGAAAACTGAACACAGTGTAAAATCCACAGGATGATTTTAATTAAAAGTTATTTTCAAAAGCAAACATGAATGGATTTTGCAAAAGGGCAAGTAAAAATCAGATGTCTGAGTGTTGCAAAGATTTCACTTATGGGGTGCACTGAGGTTGATACTATTTTGGATGAAAAAACTTCTGACTCCCACAGGGTCAGCTTCATTTTATACGTTGGAACACCCTGAACTTCAGATGAACTCAGACCCATAGCACATTACGTTTTAAGGTAATGTTACAAAACAGCAGATAAATAAATAATACCGTGAAAACGTAAGGAAAATGCTGAGGGATTCCAAATGAACACTAAACAACCACGGACTCTCACTAATCTCTATAACTCTGTTGGAGAAGCAAAAGTACCCTCCACTCTTAAACATGACCCCATTAAACTGAGGACATTTTCAGATCACCTGCTTCATTTAATCTTCCTCGACCACCATATACAGCAGTCAAGGTCTCATTTCTTCTTAAAATATGCCCTCTGACTGCCTATCAAAGGTGTCATTACTGACTCACCGATAATAGGGCATATGTTCGGGGTGATTTCTTTAAGAGAGTGTGGAGTGGAGTGCAGAGAGAAGGGGGGAGATAATTTGCTCCTTTCCATTTATGCTCCCCCTGGCCCAGCCGCGGTTAGACATATGGCAACAAATGGGCGTGCAGCCTGAAGGCACACGAACGGCTAACTACAGAAGTCCCTTGGGGATGCTGTCTGGAACTTGGGCCTTATTAACATCATGCTCTAGTCCAAGGGTTCTCGAATTTTGGTGTGAGTGAGAATCACAGGTGGAATAGTTATTAAAAATTCAAGCCCTTGGATCCCACCTCCGTCCTACCAAATTAAAATCTCTGGAGGTGGGGCCCTGGCATTTCTGCGGTCCTCTGGCTCCACAGTTGACTCAGACACACATCACAACTGCAGAACCACTGCTCTGGCCACCAGGCTCAACGTCGTCAGCCAGGACTCTGACTACTCGCTGCGTGGCAGATGGTGCTGGCTGACGGTAGCTCTGTCCTGGTGGCCCACCTCCTGGCGGCGGCGACTGCTGCCTGTCTGATTTACATTTTCCTTTCAGAATCCTTTGTCTGCTCTCTACCATTCGGAAATGCAACGAAACCAAACACAAAACCAGTATCTTTTAAAAATTATGAAAGGAGAAAAATTGATGAAAGAAGAGAGAAGTCGCATAATTGCAACATTCCAAGATAACTACTATTAATGCTGCAGTAAATTACTTTCACTGTGTATTCGGACAGTTGCAACCGTCCTTTTATGGAATCGTGTGCCCCATTAAGAAAAAAATAATAGTTTTTATTGAGTGGTATGTGCATTGCGCTAAGTACTTTATGTTCATTATTTCGTTTAATCCTCATGGCATCCCTGCAAGGAATGCACAAGTATGTCCCCTTTTATAAAGTAAAAAAATGAAGCTTACAGAAGTCATAGTAGATGGTGGGGAAGTGCTGGTTTGAACCCTGAAACACAGTCTTTTGTCTCACTTTAGCATTTGATATATGCGTATTTCCAAGATACTGAAAACATTTTGTAAATAACATGAATAACTGCCACATACTTTTCTACTTTAGGACCCTACCATTTGCTTACCCAATGCTTATAATCCAGCAACTGAGTTATAAATTGCTCTAATATTGCAATATCTTCATAAATTTAGCTTTTCTGTGTTTCCAATTATTTCTTTAGGAGGAATTCCTAGAAAATGAATCAATATGTCAAAGAGTATAAATATTTAAAAAATAAAATTCTTGATGCACATTACCAAATTGCTTTTAACAAAAGATTGTGAAAATTTTTGCATACTTTTTTCATCTGCCCTGGCCAAAATGCTTTGGTAGCCATTTCTGATTTTTCCTAATTATACGTAAATCCTAGATGACTACGTTTGTAAATGTACAAACAAAGTGTACTCTTTGCCTATACTTCTGATTATTTCTTTAAGTTACATTTCTAAAGTGGAATTGCTGGATCAATGGGTACACACATTTTAAAATCTGTTAATACTTGTGGTATTGCTAAATTATTTGGCCAAAAAGATCACAATTATACTCCCACTAGCAGGGAACTTGAGTGACCATTTCTTCACACCCTTGTCAACACAAAACATTTTGTTTCTATCTGAGTTTTTAAGAACTGATGAAGTAGAACAGTTTTTCAGGTTTTTTTCTTGTATATTTTTAAATTTATGTCCTTTGTCTTTACTTAAAAAAAAATCTTTAGGTTGCAAGTCTCTTTCTCATTAATTATTTATTTTAAAGAGTTCTTTATATTAAGACTATTACCTCTGTCAAACCCATTGCAAAATGCCCCCAGTTTTTCATTTGCATATTTCTTATGAAAGTTTTTGATATAGTACAGCTTAAATTTTAGCATGGTCATGCCTATCAGTATGTTCCTTTATGGTGTTTATCTTTGGTTTTAGATACAATTTAGAAAATGTATTCTCACTGCACTAAATATAAATATTCACATATATTTTCTTTTATTTATGGCATCATTTAATCTTTAAATCATTTGGAACATAATTTGGTGTAGGGTATAATATAAAAATTCTAACATATTTCAAGGAGTTAATAAATTAAGTCAGCAATAGTTCTCAAAAAAATTATTTTCTCCCTATGTGAAATTCTATTTCTGTATTTATGAGAAAGACCCATACACACACATACATATACATTGTGTATGTGCGTGTATATACACACACACATACACACATATACATATTCATATAAAACACTTAGAAATATTTCTGCAGGTGTAATCAATATTTTAAGCACTCTGATTCATTGATTCACCCATCTAGTCTTTCATTTATTTATTCAACACATATTCATGAGTATATTCTATATGCAAGCACATAATTAGATACTTTAAATTCAATCTCATTATTATTGTATTGACAGAGAGGAGGTCTTACCATTTAATGAGAAGTTCTATTTTTCTCTAAACTTTATAGCACTGATGGTCTCTTCTGTTCATTAGGCACTTAATCATCTCAAGTACAACACCATGTCTTATTTAATTTTAGACTGTTTTGGTTTGGGTCCATATGAAGAAGATAAGCTGTCTTTGGCAAGGACTATGCCTATCTTCTAAGTACCCCTTACAATGCTTAAGAAATAGAGGCTTATATGCACAGTATACTTTTGAGATAAATTTACTCTCAATTAAAAGTTAAGTGTAATGAGGAACAAACTGAGGGTTCTAGAGGGGAGGGGGTGGGAGAAGGGGTTAGCCCCGTGATGGGTATTAAAGAGGGCATGTATTGAATGGAGCACTGGGTGTTATACGCAAACAATGAATCATGGAACACTACATCAAAAACTAATGATGTAATGTATGGTGATTAACATAACATAATAAAATAAAATTTAAAAAAAGTTAAGTGCAAATCACTTACACTATTATTGCAAATGAAGCAGATTCAAGGGGGTCAAATGACTTATCCAGGATCATACAGCCAATCAAGGACCATGTTAGGATCAGGACCCTGGTCTTTTAGCTGTGACTTTAAGGACCCCTTTTGTCACCGTACTCTTTTTTTTTTTTTCCCTGGCATTTTGCTTGGCTCTTCTATATGAGCTGCTCTCCTAAAAATCTTGGTATGAAGGCAGAATCAGTGGCTCTCAAGCCATGAGTGAATGTCAAATCATGAGGAAACTCTTGTGGATTATGAAATGATTCTGTTCTATATCTCAATATGTGTATACATATGAAATTATGTGTCTGGTTGACTAAGCTATTAGTGGCATAGGAGAATTAAATACACAAACTGAAAAATTAAATACATATGGCAAAGAGATAATGCTTGTTAAAGTAAATATAGAAATATTAAGGATGGTTATATCATATGTTGAGGTCAACACTTTCTCAGTGGAAACGTATTTGAAATTATAATTGTGCTTAGTGAGAAAAATGACCTCATATGAAAATATTCCTTGCTTTACTCCTAAAATGAATGTATAAAAATCAATTAATGTAAAAATCAATTGAATCAATCTATTCTTTTGATAAATTACATTATAATATATGTACTAAGGAATCTATTAATGAGAATCTGCAATGAATATTCAAAAAATTTTTCTGAATGCTTACTCTATGCCAGGCCATATTCAGTATTCATTATATAAGAATGAACAGGACATATTACGCCTCCTTTGTGAAATTTACTACCTCTTAGGAAAGAACAACAAGTGACTAGAAGTAGAGTAGGTATAATAAAGAAAAGCTCAAAGCTAGGGTTGAGAAAAGACTCTTCTGAAGAAGTGATATTTAGGACTGAAAAGAGTAGTATAACGAAGATTTTTTTTTTAAGATTTTTTTTTTTTTGAGAGGGTAGAGAAGTTGGGGGCAGGAAAGAACATTCTAAGCATGGACATTTTAAGCAAAGGCAGAAGGCAAGGAGAGGTGTTATGTGTGAAAAGTTGGCCAAAGTTTATGAAGCTATAGAATTAACATCAACCTCTCTATAAAAGGAACTAGAGGGAGATAAGGAGTAAAAGAGGGTGCTTTAAAAAAGTTTGGTTGACGGGGTGCCTGGGTGGCTCAGTCATTGGGCATCTGCCTTGGGCTTAGGTTGTGGTCCCGGGGTCCTGGGATGGAGCCCCGCATCGGGCTCCCTGCTCGGCAGAAGCCTGCTTCTCCCACTCCCACTCCCCCTGCTTGTGTTCCCTCTCTCGCTGTGTCTCTCTCTGTCAAATCAATAAATAAAATCTTAAAAAAAAAAAAGAGTTTGGTTGAGACCTGAGCTTGCTTGATGACTGATATGAAGGGGTCAATGTGAACGTGCCTACATGAGAGGTAAGGAAAGGATTCATGGCACAGGTTCTTGAGAAGGAGGGAGGAGAGAAATCCAGCACAGCAGGTATAGAGGTAGGCCTGCTCCATTGTGAAAAGGGAAATGGAACAACCAGGAGACTCAAAGGCACGTAAGTTTTTAGATTTGATGGTGGAAAGTGGAAAGAATCAGCATCTCTGATGGCTTGTATTTTCTCACTGAAGTAGATCGCCTGATGGGAATGAAGAGAAGGAAGAGGAAGTTGGAGGAATGCAGAGACTTTGAAATAATCATTGGGGTCAATGGGAAAGACGAGGTGAAGCCTCTTGCATGTATACCTGTATTAAACAAAACTTATCTTGGCTTTAATCAATGAAATCATCTGAGAAATAAGGGAGAAAAAATAATACCAGCAAAATCATTGAACTCTGATTCAAAAGATACTTCAAAACAATTAATCCAATGAGATTGACTGTATAAACTTCCCATAAAATAAATAAACCAAACCTCCTCAGAATATAAACATTTCTTGACTTCCATTCACTACCAAACTTCCTGAAACACTATTTCATACTTGTTTCCTTTTGTTCACCCCCAACTCATTCCTCAATCCCTTGCAAGGACAATTAAAGTTTTCAAGGATACGGATGATTTAAGGGACAATTCTTTGGAGTCATCCTACACCATTTTTCCTCAGAACTTTACATCCTTGAGACTCTCTTCTCTTCTGGTATCTTGAAATGCCCTAATTGACTTTTAAGATTTTATTTTTTTTGGAGAAGTTTTAAGTTTACAACAAAATTGAGAAGGAGGTATAGAGATGTCCCATAAACCCCATCCCCCACATTTATAGCCTCTTCAACTATCAGCATCACTCACCGGAATGACATATTTTTTTACCAATGATCACCAGAATGACTTCCTAAATGACAGGTTTAGTCATGTTACTTCAAAGCTCAGAATCCTCCTGTTGCTTCTCATTCATGATAGCTATCATTTATCAAGCTCTTCCCAAGTTCTAGGCAGTTTTCAAAGCTTGCCTTATATTACCTTATATTATTTATCCTCCTCATCACAACCTAAGAGGCATATTGCCTCCATTTTACAGGTGAGAGTACTGCAGATCATAGAGCCAAATTAATAGTAAAGCCAGAATCCAAACAAAGCATCTGGTTAACTTTAATTCTCTGCTCCTAACTCTTACCCTGCTGCCTGGAGAATAAAGTAAAAGTAAATTCCCTGCTTCACATTCAAGGTCTTCAAGATGGGTCTCAAATATACATCTTCATCCTTTTATTCTACCATCACTCTTCCCAACTCCAGTGAGTTGAACTATATTTCTGTCAGGGATATCAAACAGTGGAAAATCTTTGAGGTGCTAATTCTCCAAAGTACATGTAGTAATTAACCAAGGACTATGAAACTTAAGTATTCTATGCTGCACCTGATTGAGGAAGTAGAGATGAACTGGTTATATTTTAAGCCAAATATTTTTAATAGTACATTACCTCTACCTTTTTTTAATTTAAGGGGATATTTTAAAAGTTGGTAAATAATTATTATAATACTTTATGTAAAGCAATACACACATTATGCACGCTTTGTTGGGCTTCAGTTTCCACAGCTGGTAGAATTTATTCTTCCTTTATAAATGAATACATTTATTGCTCCTTTGTATTGATAAAAATTCTACAGGTGCAAGAGGAATGAATCTCCCACATGCCACAGAAAAACAAATGCAGTTGTAAGTAACTGTACAGATTTTAAAAGTTTTTATAATGTGTAAGCATCATGGTACATATGTGTGAAGGATACATTGTTTAGCGTTATTAGATTACCCCAAATCTTTGTTGGCCTGAAGGCTATTAATATTTTGCATAAATTTGGATGATGAGATTTCTATTTTTCTTGGCAAAATCTCTAGAATTGGAATAAGAGAGATTATGGATGTCACGATGAATCACATCAATAACCAGGAATTAATATTAATCTGTAAGCATCTCTATACAAAGAAAACCACTATCAGCAGACAAAAGACAGCATATTTACAAAGGCACTTACTCTGTTGAAATATTCACCCTAAGGAAGTGAATTTACAATTCATTTCTCTCTTCTTACTTCCACCTATTTATTATAAAATCCTATTTGCTTCTCAAAATGTGTAGCTGCAACAAATATTCATTCAACACTGCTGCATAATCTGTGGGAAATCAGATATAAATTACAGAAAGACAATGAGTGAGAAGCATGCAATCCTCCATGGTGTTCATTAGTGGGTACTTGTGACAAGGTACTGTCAGCTTTAGTTTACTAATTTTCCCTTGGATGGTTCCTGTTTCTTCAGCAGAAGGCATAGGCATTACTAAGTTAGCTCACTATTGGTGGCAGGAATGAAATGACTCTCTTGTCAGAATGGACATGCCACGAAGCTTAGGGTTATAACTGAGAAACATGAATGAGGTCCTCAGGTCTCATTCACTTAGCGAGCAGGAGAAGAAAATTGCCATACCAAATTAGATAATCCTCCTTACTCCTTCAGCCACTTCTACACCATTGACTATTTCTCATTTTCCCATGAGCATTTGGATAATTAAGAAATTAGTTTGTGGGTGGCTCCTAGATGAATCTAGATAGAGAAGTGAAAACATCAATAAGTCTCATGGCCTTATAATGTTCATTAAGGGAATTTGCAAAAAACACCTTCACTAATGACAAAGTGATTGCAGGTCTCTATCTTCATAGTCTCTTCAATGTGTGTCCTTCTTTTTAGGAGGAAAAGCTGACATTTAATCTTTATTGTGAATTCTATTGCTAATTCCACTGGGTAGTGGGGAGAGACTCCTCAGATCCGGATGAAAAAGAGAACAAAGGCAAAAACAACAAATGAAGGTTCACTTGGGATCTTTGAAATGTACTGCTGGGATTGTGTGCAATTGTGAGCACTATTCGTGGACTATTGATTCTATACCTGTGGATTCCATGCACAAGCCAGATTTCTAAAATAACCATAATTTCATGGCTGGTCATAAAACTCTCATTGTTTTTGACGATTTCT
The DNA here is from genome assembly GCF_011800145.1 of Mirounga leonina. Lineage (NCBI taxonomy): Eukaryota > Metazoa > Chordata > Mammalia > Carnivora > Phocidae > Mirounga > Mirounga leonina. The sequence goes on from NW_023270447.1 coordinate 5,073,709, forward strand.
GACCTGTTTCTATGCTGCCAATATGTCTGCTGCCATTTTTAATAAGCTTTAGAGCTGGTGGATTAACACTGAATGTCAAGCACCACAATTAGAATTGCTGATCGTATGCAGAAACACTATTTTCATATATTAAAAAGCTGCCTTATTCTTGCCATAAAATTCAGCACTCACTTCTGTAGTATTTGATCATTCTTACATGTACTTTTTAGCTCTCAATAGCCCTTGTGTGAAAATGAGCCTTTGAAAGGGAAAGGGAAAGTTAACATAAATAAAAATGACAATTGTAAGTGGGACCTAATTTCCTTTCCTTTTTCTAAAAAGGTTCATTGACTCTTTGCCACTCATTTTTTCCTATGATTCATCATCAACAACCATGTAATCCAAAACCTACAAAAGAGCACATTTGAAAGCTGGACCTCAACAAAGTAAAGTACATTTCCCTACCATGGTTTGGAGTTAGGCTTTCTTATATTCTCAAATCATAGAGCATAATTCTCTGGACAGGAGTGATTTACTTATCCACTCTACTTCAAATTATTCTAGATAGTTGTGCAAAATTTTTTCTGAATTTAATCCATATTTTTCTACAGCATCCAGTAGTATGAACTCAATTTTTAGGAGAACTCAGTATTTTCCAACTGTCTCACAAAAACCTAGCGTATGTCAAAATGTTTTTTATATATGTGAGTGACAATCAATGAGATACAAATTATTTATTGAGATGTTTCCATGACTAATTTAATGAAAACAAGATTTAAAGCAAAATATTATACTCCTCCCTGAGGGATACCATTCTCTGCCACTCCAAGTCAGTGGACTAATCAATGTAACAATAGTTATCGATGAATTAGATTTCTATTAGGTATTTTTTCTTCCCTTTCAATCCATTTTTTAAATACAGTAAAGTCTCATATATCCACTAAAGGAAACTCAGACTATGCAAAATACTATAACAGAGAAAAAAGCACCTATCATTATGCCACCACGCTAATCATTAACATTTTGGAGGTATTTCTATCTTTCCCTCAAATCTTTTCTTATGCATATTTTAAAAAAATCACAATTAAACTATATATATACAATTTTTATCTTACTTTTTCACTTGCATTATGTAAATATTCTTCATGTTTTTGCAAACTATGAAATATAAATTTTAATGGTGACAAAATTGACTATAATGTGAATAAATTATTAGGTCAACTGTCATAAGCATAGATTTGCTAAAGATTCAGAGATAAAGCAGGTATTTCTAATTTTCTTCAGTCCAAATATCATTATTTGCATACATATTTTAAAGGCTTCTGAAAGGTATCTGTAAATAAATACTTTAAGATAAATTATTGGTGGGGGATGTTAAAGCCTGTTTTTCAGCATCGTAAGAATTAGGTTCTGTTCATCAAGAGTGGCCCCATTTCACTCATTGCCTTAGTTCATACTTCCACAAAACTGCTTCATTAAGTGACCATCTTAATAGTTACTTTCTTGGTTCTTCCTTAGTATATAATAATCAATAATTAATTCATTTACTATCTCTTTATTGAGTGTCTTCCATATGGAAGATATTGTGTTAGCCGCTAGAAGTGAACACCGATGCATGAAAGGGCAACACTGTCCTCAAAGAGATAATACCAGAAAGAGAGGAAATAAGTATAATAGTAAATAAAAGGAAAGTACAGTAAATAAAGTAGGAGTTCAAAGGAGAGAAAGATCACATTCGGTCAATACAATCAAGTAAGATTGTCCTAAAGAGAGAACATCTGAACCAAGCTTTGGAGGGTGCATAAAAATTGAATCAGTAGAAAAGGATAAGACATATAACAATATGAGCAAAATTAAGCACAATAATTAAGGACATGGGACTAAATAACTGAATTAGCCTAGAGTGTAGGAATCAGTGGCTGATTTAATGATGTAGCTTAATCATCAGGCCATGGTTCTTGGACGCCATCTGTTATGCCATCGGGAGCCACTGTGGGTTCTTCAGCACAGATATGAGGATTCCTGCAGCAAATTAAGAAAGTTCATACGGCAGTAGTGTGTAAACTGGATTGAGCAGAGAAAAAGTAACAAGATATTTAGGTCAGATCTATTGAAATGACACAAGTCTGACAAGGCGGACTCACTGGAAATGGCAAGAAAGCAACTGATCTGACCTACTCATTTCAACATAATTGTGAAATACAAAGGAAAAATGTTACCATAAGAATTTGGAAAATTAGAAGTGAATAAGTGACAAACTAAAGGAATTATTTGCACTAATATAACTCATGTGTGTTTGGCACTCCTTACCACAGGAAATGGTCAAGGTAGAGCTTACAGATTGAAGATTTGCAAGGCTGGAGCAGGCTCAATAAAGTTTCCCAAGCAGTGCCCTGCACCAACATGGCACCCTGGGAAAGAAGAACAGGTAGGTCCCATGAGGGAACAGAGCTGTAATGGCTGAGAAAGGTCACAGGGTCTCTAACCAAGTTAAACTAGGGTGTAGCCTAACCAGTCTTATGTGAACTGAGTGGTAGAAGTCTGAGGGAAGATGATCTCCACAGGGAAGGATTACATGCTGTTCCAGGAGTACACTGTAAAGAAGGTTAAGAGCTCCATTTAGAAACTAGGTTATTTTGGGATGGCCTGGAATGAAACTGAGGGACAGGGCCATAACATGACCTCTGGAATCTGGAGCTAGCTGGAACCAGTGGTGAACTGGCAATAGACAGTGAACTAAGGCTTGGGTGGGCTTTGTCCTCAGGAGAAAAAAGTGTTCAGGAAGAGAACCATCGAACCCTGAGTGCCTACAGAAGGGGGCTGACCAGTGCCTGGTTATGCCACAGTGTGTTTTCAGGAGCTAGTACCTGCTCAACAGCATTGCAAAAAAAAAAGTCTTGCATTTCATCAGTGAGCAGAGATGGAGAGATTATTTCCAAACTTTGGAGGGACTTACAATGGAAGACAGATACTGACATATAACTCACTACCCATCTCACTGTCAAAATACACAGTGGTTTGTAGATTTCAGAGTATTAGTTAGCATCAGCTGGCATGAAGCCTCAGGATGGGGGCTCTCAGGAAGAGAGCTAGGACAGGCAAGGGTTGGCAACAAGTAGAGCTCTACAACAGTTTTGGCTATTGTCTCATTGGCAACTTCAATGATTGTTTTCTACTGAATAAATCAAAGGAGTTTATGGGATTTTGCCAAACTGAAAAATAACAAAACTTGCACTGTGAGAAATCAGCAAAGTTCCCTTATTGTTTTATTAATGAGATAAATAACTAATTATCCTATCTGTGAATGATCATGGTAGTTTTCAAATTTCATTCCAAGGAAAATATGTGTTAGACTCAACATTTTTTCTAATACCTCGTCTGCCAGGCACTGGGTTCTAAGTGATTTCTACCAATCTTCTCAAAGTGGGGTCCAGAGACTGGTCCTGATCTGCAGACTATTACCTGTCTGTGACAGGATAAGCAGCTTTTGCCAAAATCTTAATCAATGTACACTTCTTTCACTGGAAATCTTTGCTAGGAAATAATGTCCGTTAACTATGACTATGCTTAGTAACTTAATTGATTTATATTCTGGAACAAGTTCCTTATCTTGTCATGGGTAGGTAACAAACAACTCATAGACATATAGTAATCCATAAACCATATTTTAGGTAGGCTTGAGTTATATACATTATCCCATTTAGCCAAGTAGATGAGTCAAACTGAATTGAGGAAAATGCAGGGCAACACAGACTTTTATTTCCATTTCCTCAGTCCTATGCCAACAATATGAAAATTCCACAACTCTTAAAACATTTGTTAAGTGATTCAAGTTTCTCAATTATTTTGAAAACTTGAACATAACCATTGAGTTTCACAAAGGATAAAAAACAGCAAACAAATGCATTCTTCTTTTGATTAGGGTGATTAGTCATAAAACTGTAATTAATTAATATGCCCAAAGGGATTCAAGAAGTTTCTATATCCATGGCACAAGAACAGAATACTAAGAAAAAGGAACAAGTGGGATATAATAAAAAACTCTCGTGTTTTAAAAATATATAGTCAAAATAAAGTCAAACTTAAGGGTTGGAAATGAAGCTGAGAAAATTTCTCAGAAGACTGAGTAAAAGGAAAGACGCAAACACACACACACACACACACACGAGAGAGAGAGAGAGAGAAGAGGTAGGTGATACAGAGATTCAACCTAGGATATCTAAAGTATTTCTAACAGAGTTGCAAAAGGAGAGGACAGACTACATTTAGAAATCATCAGAACATAAGAAATTATCAGAAAAAAAAAAGAAAAATTCCCATAGCTAAAGAAACAAATTAGTCTTCATATTGAGAGGTCTCAAGGAATGACCAAACAAACAAAACAAAACAAAAACAAACAATGAGTAAAAAGTCCAACAACATGATATATCTGCACATCTTTAAGAAATCTTAGAAAATCAAGGCCAAAAAGATCATCAGAAAGCTTCCAGATTAAAAAAGAAACACACACACACACACACACACTTTTACAAAGGAACAGGAATTCAGAAAGCACCAGACTTCTTTTATCAGCAACAGGAAAGGTCAAAAGTGAATGGAGTAATGCTTTCAAAACTCTAGGGAAATGTTATTTTCAACCCAGAATTCCATTTTCAGCCAAATGATCAATCCGGAATGAAGAGAAAATAAAGATTTTTCATTCATATAAAGTTAATTTCCAAATTTCTCTTCTGAATAAGCTAAAGATGTAATCTAGAAAAGTGAAAGAGAAACAGAAGAAGTCAGGGAAGTGAAAAAGGAGAACAGAGAGGAGGAATCCTACTACGATGGATGTGCTGCTGCCTGGGAAACCAATCGTTCACACTGAGGTTGGTAAGCAGGGCTGCTAGGGTGTGCAGCTAGAATGCCCCAGTTGGTGGTTTATCAAGGGCCTCTTCCTTGATTGATCAGTGATGAAATTATGTTAGTTGTTAAAATAATTTGACTCCAAGATGAATCCAAGAGGGAGGTCAACAGGAAAAAAAGGTGACAATATGCAATAGATTTTATAAGGAGTAGATGAAAATCTTCAGACTACAATAAACATATATTCCATTGTCAATAAGAAAACAAAGAAGTAAAGGAAAAGCTGTAAAAGAAAGGATGGAAATTTGATATAAAGCAGCTATGAGCCAAAAAAATAATGTGGCATAATTTTAAGCAATTAGAAGTAATTTTTAAAGAATCTATTTGACTTCAGAGCAGAAATCCTCTTCTTTGAGTGACTGAAGGGTCATGGCATTGGTGCTGTAGAGAAGGAAATGTAATCATAGCTCTGAGTTCATGCATGACTAACATCAGCACTGCCATAGTAACGCCATTCTACTTGGATTCTAACTTTTGGAATCAACTTAGGGGTCAAGCATGAAAGCCTTGGTTATGGTTACAGTGAAAAATGTAAATCCTTAGAATCTTGATAACAAAAAAATAATGATTGGAAGGTGATCAATGGAATGAGAGAAGGGAAAGTAGAAGAAAGTTTCAGGGCATTAGAATTCTCACATAGGGTTAATCAAGGTACTTACTGAAGTTGATGGCATAAGAAACCAAGAAATACATACTTTCTTTTAAAGTTAAAAGATAATCAACAAAAGACTTAAATTAATAAAATCAGTGTCAAATAATGGAAAAAGGAGAGCAATTAGTAAAAATAGTGATATGTTATTATTAGATCTTCCTATTTCATAATGGGGAATCAGTAGATATTATCTAAAACTTTGAATCAAGAAAGAGAGGTAAATGCATTTTAGTTATGGAGGCAAGCCCACGACAAAAATAAAAACAGAAATAATGAAAAGAAGCTGTCTCTGTGTAGGCAGTGAGAGCAAATGAATTAAAAAACCCTCAAACTTGGGTTTTCTTGTCATAAACACTTACTGAGATTTTAAAAAGGCAACAAGACAAGCAGAACAAAAGCACTTGGTGAGGCTCTCCTGCATGAAGGGGAATACTGACGGAATCAAAGAGTAATCTATTTCCCTGAAGAGTTTCTGATCTACTACATGAGACAAGACATAAAACAACTTTAGGAAAAGGAAATATATGAGCAAGTGCCTAGCATGGTGTCAAATTTACCTGTAGAGGACTTAAAGGGATACAAGTACCCAGTGACATTATTTCTTCCTATTTTTGTAGCTTCTAAGAGAACACTGAGAGAACAGTTCTTTAGGAAAGACTTCATGAAAGAGAGTAGTCTATCAGCTCAAGGTACCTTCAAGGAAGTAATGGATGCATATGGTTGGGAGGAAATAAAAAGGCATTTTTCAATAAGATGAAACCCAGGAGAAAAAAATCAAGAGATAAGAAAAAGTAGAGAACATGGGGTTGAGTGTAGGGGATGGTAAGTAGAGTAGATACTGAGCAGAGAAACCGTATCATGTAGATTTAATAGCACGGTTTTCTATAAGTTCTACTACATATTATCTTGGATCATTTCTTTCTGGCGTGAAAAAATGTTATATGAAATAACGGTTGGGTTTTATTTATTTATTAGACTTGAGGTTGCTTCTAAGAAAGACCGGTTTATTTATAAGAATGCAAATTTAAAAAGCCTTCTGGAATTTAGAAAAGGCTTGTCATTTAAAACCTCTATAAATTAGATATGCTCTATTCTACACAACAAACTTTTACATGTTCTTTCTCACAAGATATGCAGCATCAACAATTTGTTAAATGTGATTCTTCTGAGGAAGTCTTTTGAATTTAACCTCTATAATCCAGCAAACTATGACCTTAGTCAAACGTGTCTGCTCATTAGAAATTGCATGTAAAAGAACTCTTGATTTTTCTCTGAAACAATTTCCTGTAGTATTTTCAGTTTATTGAGTTAAGAATTTTATTTTTCTCTAAAATGTCAGAATTAGCTAATAACCGAAGCTTACCCAAGACTAAGTAACTTGAAATGTATTTAAGATTCCCAGTGCACTGTATATTGTTCCATTATTTCAAGCGCATTTAATGTATTGAAAATAGTTTAGCTGCAAATCTGTAGAAGTGATAAAGAACAATCCCTACTGCATCAAGAGTTCCAAGCCATTGTGGTCACTGTGAAAACATGGCTTCTCATATCTCCAACTGTAAGGAGTGTGATTGGCTAAGGGCCTCGGTGGTTGCTAGGCTCTAAAATCCATCTTTGGATTTGACCAGGGAGTCCACACTTTCAAGACCTGTTCCCAGACAACAACTGAACACGGAGGGACAATAAGACAACCAGTTCCTGGGAGACGTAGGGTTCCTTTGATGGATGACTATTGGCTCAAAGATTCCCCACTGGCTTTGTTGAAACTTTCTTAGAACTGCACCATTGTCTAAAACTTTTGCTACCCAACCTTCATTTCTTCTCTCTCCCTCCTCCATAGGGCACCTGCATGGTGATCTGATAACTTTCCCAGCCTTCCCCAGCTTCCTCTCCATTTTCCCTCTTGCAATTTGTCCCCGGTAAATCTCTTGTATATCTCATCCTGTTAGAGTATCTGCTTCTTGGAAGACCAGAACTAATACAACATTAAAACTCACATCTTAAGAATATCTGATTTTCTGGGGCACCTGAGTGGCTCAGATGGTTAAGTGTCTGCCTTCAGCTTGGGTCATGATCCCAGGGTCCTGGGATCGAGCCCCGCCTCGGGCTCTCTGCCTGGCGGGGAGCCTGCTTCTACCTCTCCCTCTGCTGTTCCCCTTACTTGTGCTCTCTTGCTCTGTCAAATAAATAAATAAAATCTTAAAAAAAAAAAGAATATCTGATTTTCCAATCTTCCCATCTTATCAACAAGACAAAAAGAAATTTAAGTGACCTAGGGAGGGTCAGGGAATATTAGGTAATAAATATCATTCTTAAAAACTTTATTATATGCATTAATTTATTCATCCCACAATTATTGATTACTTACTGTGTCATTTACAGTGAGGGGTGCTTGGAAAGCAGAGATGAATAGGACCTAGTCTTTGCTCCCTACAATTTTCCTGACTAGAAAAGAAGGCAATTCTCCCTGGACAAACTCTAATGGAAGTGGATATCCAGTGTTATGGGAACTCTGACAAAGACATAATTTGACTCTTCTAACCAGAGAAAGGTTGACGGTGGAGGTTCAGTAATCTGAGCCTTGAAATTTGAGTTGGCATTCACAAAGTGAGAAGGCAAGAGGAGAAGTTTCCAATCAGAGGGTGTGGCATAAGCAAAGGCAGTAAGCTAGGCTAGTTCTTTATGGGATATGTAAGAAGTGGTGAAGAGTAGGCGTGGCCAGAACTTAGACGGGTGTTTGGGAGGGCACTAAACTGAGAAAGGAGAAACTCATGCCTTGATGACACAATGACTGACTACTAGACTGAAGTCTAGTAAATAAACGTCTTGATATACTGTTTTCCTCCTCACCCAAAGAAGGATGTCATCAACGTGTACTTATAGAGTCTCCTTAGTATGGAATCACATTTACAGCAGAAACTGTAAGGGGCACAAAGAAAAAGATTTGATTCTTACCCCTGATGTGCATGAGTCTTCACAGGGATGTATTAAATATATACACTCAAAATAACTAGGTAATGAAACAAAATTACAATTAATATCTGTATTAATCATGATATTATAGTTAATATCTATATCTTATTTTGTCCAGAAAATATTTCATGTGACTAACATGATTATAGTTAATGCCTTCTATATTCTAAGCTCCATACTAAGTGCTGGGGGATTCATTCACAGGAAAATTAGAGAGAAGCTCTCCTCCTCTGTTATTAGAGCTCATCCTTTGTGGGCAGAATGATGAAAGGAAATACAAAGGCATGGTAAGAGCTATGAGAATGAGGACTTCTGGGTCCTCGGGGAAGAGAGGGGCATCCATCCCCTCTGTACCAGTGGGTAGGAGTGGCTGATGGTAGGAGTGGGTGATGGAAGAGTGGTTAGGAAGCTTCCCAGAGAAAGTGTCTAAGTTGAGCCTTAGCGCAGTAACTTCTATATATAATGAAATGCTAAATAATAAATGCTCAGAATAATTTTAATGTTGCTCTAATACCTGCATAGAATCAAGTGTAAATTCCTCATCCAATGTATCTAATGCCCTTCACACGTTGTCAGTAGTAAGAGATAACTTGTCTCAAGTGCTTTCCTACTCATTGCCCAGAGAAAGCCCTCATATGGCAGAATATGATTGATTCTTTCTAAATTTCCTAGATACAGCTTTCATCAGGACAATCTGTCCCCACTCTTTGTTGTTCCTCTAAACCCTTCTCTCACTGGCTGGAAGACCTGGGCAAGTTATTTAACTGTCTGTGCTTCAGTTTCCTCACCTGTAAAATGGGCATATTATGTGCCTATCTCCTAGAGTTGCTGTGAGGCATAAATGAGTTAATTATAAACAAATGGTCTCTGGTAAGTGCTATGTAAGTGTTTCAAATTGTTACTACGGCCCTTACTTAGTGTTCCAACTCAAGTTTTACTCATGCCACCAAGTCTATCCAAATATCATGCCCATAGAGGTATTTCATTTTTTTGAAATCTGATGGTACTTCAAAAATTCTTTGTGAATGCTTAGCATATAATACCTTGTAGTGTTACTTGTTTTCTCTGAATGGACCTAAAGACAGCCTGCTGGGGTTTAGAATACCATCACCACCTCCTGTAGCTTTGGCAAAGTTACGCCTCAAGCCTCAATTCCCTCATTTGTAAACTGTGAATAATAATAATACCCTCCTCCACGGGTTCTTGTGCAGCCCAAGTGGCAAAATATACCTAAAGTCTAACAGGGTGGGGGGCACCCAAGAGCTCACTAAATGTTTGATATTAATAAACTGTCAGTCCTGAGCACTCAGAGTGTGCCTGTATTCTCAGATTCCCAGCACCTGGTCCAGTTACTGGACAATAATGATAAATTTGTTGTCACATGGGGGGGAGGGAGAAAGCATTAGAAGAAAAAGTCATTAAGAGGTCAAATGCCAAAGCTTGGTCGGTATTGCATTCAGTTCAGTTAACAGTATAGTGAGCACTAACAGGGACACTCTGGACGACGTGACTGTGAGTGACATGCTGGTCACCAAGAGCCCCACAAACCAACAGATGAGATGGCACATGTAAACACAAAACCATTATAAGGAGGTTTGTAATTCACATTCTAAATTGAAAAAAAAAATTCAGAATTGTGAGGAAAAAGAAAACTCTACTCATTTCTCAAATACTGATTTAACACCTATTAGTTACAGTAGGAGGCATTCCCATGGAGACTTCACAGAAGAAGCAAGGGGAAGACGGTAGGAACCGCTGTTGTTCCAGTTCCCCATTTTTTGTATCTAAAAAATCAAATCAGGGACCCCTGGGTGGCCCAGTTGGTTAAGCGTCTGCCTTTGACTCAGGTCATGATCTCAGGATCCTGGGATCCAGTCCCATATTGGGCTCCTTGCTCAGCGAGGAGTCTGCTTCTCCCTCTGCCTGCCGCTTCCCCTGCTTGTGCGTGCTCTCTCTCTCTCTCTCACAAATAAATAAATAAAATCTTTAAATAAATAAATAAATAAATGCATCAAAGCAAACCAATTCCCTCTGCCACCAAAAAATAAAACCAAATCAACACAACAACAAAAAACAAAAACCACCAACAGAAATAACTATGTTGCTTTAAATTTTGCACTTCCAAAGGCATCTCTCATGTAATTCCCTTAAAAATTCTTAGAGGTGGGTGTGACCTTGCAACTTTAGAGAGTTTATACCTTGCCCTAATTCACAAACCAATACATTTTTTTCACCAGGATTCAAACCTCCTAATGTCTGAGTTCAAGTTCTCCCTCCCAGTTCTCTGCATTTTCTTCTACATCCCTCAGCTGCTCTCTTCCCTCAGGTCTCTCACACCTTCCTGACCTTTTCAGGACTTCCTTGTCTTGAAATCTGTCAGCTCTGGGTCACCCCCACCATTTATCAAGGCCTGATACTGTTCAAAAAAAGAAGAAGAAGAAAGAGAGAGAATAAAAAGCAATAACCTTCATAGAGGGAAAAATAGATAAGCATTTTATTCCTTTACTAAGAAATGGGAAATTATTGATCTTTACTACTTATCATCATACAAAAAGCAAGCTGCTTGAAATACAATGATAGTAAGGCATATACTAAGTAATCTTTAAGCATTTATGATGCTGTAGATTAGTTGTGTACTACAGACAATTTTACTAGAGCTTTTAAGTGCTTCCGACTTTAGTGTTTTAAACTGCTTAAGCATTTATACTTAATGGTCATATGATAATAATGCCTACTCTCTTAATACAGAAGCACTGAAAGCCAAATTTATACATTACATATCCCTTCTAAAGACTGGTTTTTCAAGTGACTTAGTGAATACCATCGAACCTCAACATTACCCCTCAAAAACTTTTCCTTAAATGCATATTAACTTTCACTTGCTCAAATATGTACAAATGGGGAAAATGGCTTCTTCTGGAGGTTTATGGCTGCCTCTGAGGGTTTTCAGGTATTTCATAGAGCCAAACTGAAGCACATAAGTAACCTTCCCGAGGGTGAACTTCGTCATTTTGCTCCATGTACCTATGGGAATTAACTGTAACAAAATGCCCTGGGGGGCTGATTTGAATACCATTTCCCAGTGGAATTTTTTGTAAAATGCTCATTTATTAGCCATTGAGGACTCTGATGCTTAGATGAGCCCAGCAGAGAGCTAAAAAGTTGTGGAGAAAATGCAGAGAGTCATTAGTTTATAATATAAACTCCTCAGGGAAGAAACAATGCCCATTATTCTGTGTTCTGAGAGAAGCTACAGAGAAGGAAACATTTTGCCACATTAAAAGCATTATTCAAAAAAATACTGAGTGACTTCTTTTAGTTCCTTTAAGAATATTATTATTAGTATTATTACCAAAACTGATTTCCATGTGACATTAAAAAGTTCTCTGCATCACTATTTGGTCAGAGGGAATTTTAACTAGAAGAGATGGTTTTAGCTTAAAACTCTGAATCATTGTTTTTAGAACAGGTACTAAACTTGACAGAACATCACTATTTGGTCAGAAGGGAATTTTAACTAGGAGAGATGGTTTTAGCTTAAAACCCTGAATCATTGTTTTTAGAACAGGTACTAAACTTGACAGAACAAGGTCTTACTTCCCCATAATTCCTTATTTTCATTAATGTCATTTTTTTCAATGCATTTAAAAGACAGTGCATGCCCTAGATTCTGAAGTCACTAATATATATTCATGAGCCAAACATGATTGGAGTGTTATCCTGCAAAGCTCTATAACCTTAGCATGTTCTTGTCTCAGATTAGTAGCACTTTTTTGACCCAAAGATGGGGAAATGTCTATTTAACCAGACTCAGGAAGGTCAATATGCTTCTCTGTGTCATGTCCTTGTACATGTTAACTTTATCTCTATTACCTATTTTTCATTAAGTATCAGACTATACCAAAATAACTGTTCCAGTGGAATATATCAGTTTGATATTATAATCAAGTTATTTAGGATTCTTATTCATGTGCAGGTTGGGTTTCTTGAGGTTTCTGGTGTCTGCTTGTTACCAGTTTTTGTTGTTTGAAATGCAACCTCAGAGTATCTGGTGTTCATTATTCATAAGCTGAATCTGTAATAAAATGGAAAAGGGAAATTTGGAGGTTATAAACAAAAGTAATAAATGCTTGAAGAGGATAAATGTGTTTAGATCCGACTTGCTGATTTCTAACCAGTTTTGTCTGATAATAATGCTTACAGTCTCAATTAAAATATGCTTTGAATTGATTTGTGTTACCTAGAGACTAAACTCATAATCTGTGTTTCTATAAACAAAGTTGTTGTAACTATTTAAATTTTCTTAGTTTTCGACTTATGTCTAAATATTGTGGCCTACTTTTTGTGGTAAGCTATTTGCCTTTCAAATCCTTTTGGTTGAATCTGCAGAGTATCTTCTTTGCTTAATGAGTTCTTCAGCACTTGTCATGAACTCGCTTGATGTGTAGTCCACTTCCTCATTATTAGACTCATCCTATAAGTTGTACTTTTTTTTAATGGATAAAGGGCGCTTTAGCTATATAAGGATCTTCTCTGAAAAAAATCATATTTATGCAAGTAAGGCAAACCCAGAAGCATGCTAACTTGTCTTCTTTTCAGAAGATACACCCTCAATGGAAACCTTAATTCTTAATTTCAAAGAAATAGGTCAGGCCTTGACAAGGAGAAAGGAGTAGACATTGCATTTTAGGGGGTCAAATCAATGCATTCGGACTAAAAGTGTCATTTAGGAAGGGAGCACAAAGTTTGCATTTTGGAGATGAATGCAGTTCCAAATTATGAACTTTTAATAAATAGTCTTTTTGACAGTATAATCAACAACAACAGAAATACTAGGAAATGCATCTTAAGTACTAGTAAATGCTATATGGAATTTATTTCTATCATCATAATAAACTTATTCTTCCCATTTCATAAATGAGGAAACTGAATCTTAGAAATGTTATATAATATGAGGACTTTGCTGAGATGAGAATTCAAAGAGCTTAGTTTCAAACTGAGATCTGCTTGATTATAAAGCCTGAGCTTTGAAATCACAATAGCAAATTAGCAAATAAGCCAACTATAGTGATCTACAATGGGATTTTCATATCTTACAAAACTATTTGCAAAAATGATAAAATGGTTTTGATTAAAGCATGAAAAACTCAATACAAGCAACAGGTCAAAAATTGTTTAAAAAAATATACAATAATATGTGGCTCTAACTGGCTGAACACAGTAAGTTTGTTTTCTGTTTTAGAAAGTAATTTGCTGTTTTACATCTGTTTTCCTGCTTAAGGTGACTTGGATTTGGTTTTCACCACATTTGGAACAGTTTGCTGTGCAGAAGCCCAGCTTGAAATAAAATGGCAGTTGATATTTTTCATATTGGCATACTTTGTGTAATATTCAGTAGCTTTTCAATGGCATTTGGAACATGAATAGAAATGACAGAGCCAGCCATCCTAAAAGCAAAACAATTGCTTAGACCACCATTGTGAAGGCATTAATATAATTTAGCTTTAAGGCTGCCGATGTCTACATGCTTAGCTAAATTGATGGTATTTCAAGCCAGAAGTCTGAACAAGAAACGAAAAAAGAATCTCTAAAAAGAACTCAGAGCAACTGCTAAGTATTTTAAAAACATAAAATGTAACACGCATAAGAGTATGTCCATGCTAGCACATTGTGCGGCAGAGCTGGAAGGAATGGCTGACATGCTAGTCTCCCACGGTCAACTAAGGGCCTCAGTCATTCATTTGTTCATTCAACAAATATTTTTTTTTTTAAGATTTTTTTTTAAATTTTTTATTTATTTATTTGAGAGAGAGAGAATGAGAGAGAGCACATGAGAGGGGGGAGGGTCAGAGGGAGAAGCAGGCTCCCTGCTGAGCAGGGAGCCCGATGCAGGACTCGATCCCGGGACTCCAGGATCATAACCTGAGCCGAAGGCAGTCGCTTAACCAACTGAGCCACCCAGGCGCCCCCAAATATTTTTTTTTGATCACATACCATGTACCAGATATTTTCTAGGTGTTGGGGATAATGATAAATGAGGCTGGGGCTGGGCACTATAAAGGTCCTGTCATCATAGCATTGCAGACAATAAACAAGCAGATAAATATATCACGAAGCAGTAACTGCTATGAAAAATAATAATAATAAAGCAGGGCAAACAGAATTGGATATGCCAAAGGTAAAGATGGGAATGATCAAATAAGATTTCATTGAAAGGATGACAAGCAAGCAGAGAATTGAGGTAAATGAGAGTGACTCATGATGATTTGGGGGGTAAAAAAATTCCAGACAAAAAGAGTAGTAAACACAAAGGCCCTGAGGTGGAGGTATGTTTGAGTGTGTAGTAAAAGCCAAAAAGAGGCCTATGGGGTTGCAAACTAAGGAAGGGAGACACTAGTAGTAGATAAAGTCAGATAGGTAGAGTAGGGCCACCATAAAGAGTTTAACTTTGACTCTTTTTTATTAGAGATAAGAAAAACTGGAAAATATTTTAATAGAGGAATGGCACATTATGCCTTATATTTTAAAATAATTGCTCTGGATGCCACCTTGATAAAAGACTATAGGGACCGAGGGTGGAAACAGTTGAGACCAGACAGGAGGTCACTGTGATTATCCAGATGGGAGATGAGAGTGGCCGGGATGATTGGATTCTAGATGTATTTGTTAATAAACTGATGTGATATAGAGAAGACTCCAAGATTTTTGGATGTGATGAGGAGAGGTGATTAAAAAAAACTCTCAAATTTGGGGGCTAAGCAACTGGCAGAATGGAGCTGCACTGAACTGGGGACATCTGTGTGTGAAGTGGTTTTGGGCAGGAAGTGGGAATCGGAGTTTTGTCTAAGATAAGTTTGAAATGCTTAATAGAAACTGAGCAACAAGAAATAGGCAGTAAGTCTGGAATTCACTGGAGAGTTTGAGATTTGAGTTGTTTGGGCTTATCAGCATGCAGTTGACATTTAAAGCTATGAGACTTGTTTGCCTGGAGATACAAATGGAGATAGAAGAGAGGAAAGAGATTATACCTTGAGAGGTCGGGATGGAAAAACCAGCAAAGGAGAGTGAGAAAGAGTGATAAGAGAGTATCAAGGTGGAGGGGCCCAATAAACCAAGTGAAGAAAGAATTTCAAGAAGAGGGAAGTGGGGGCACCTGGGTGGCTCAGTTGGTTAAGCATCTGACTTCGGCTTGGGTCATGATCCCAGGGCCCTGGGATCAGAACCCCCGTAGGGTTCTCTGATCAGTGGGGAGGCTGCTTCTCCCTCTGCCTTGCCCCTTACCCCACTGGTGCTCTCCCTCTCTCATATAAATAAATAAAATCTTTAAGAAAAAAAAAAAGAAGGGGAAAGTAATCTACTGAATCCACTGTGTCAAAAAATCAAGAAAGATGAAGTCTGATATCTCACCATTGAATCTGGCAATGTGGAGATCAGTGGTGATATTGATAAGAACTGATTTGTAAATGGTGGGACAAAAGCTTGATTAGTGTGGTCAGAGAGAGAATAGAGTAAGATATAGTAGAGAGAGCCAGTACAGACAACTTTTTCAAGGGACTCTGTTGTAAAAAAGAGAGAAACAGGGCGATGGTTGGAAGGGTGAGACCTTAAGTTAAGGTAATTTTTTTTAAGAAGAGATATATTTTAACACATTTGCATACACAATGTTAGAGAGGGAAAGTGATGATGTAGGAGAAAATGTTGAACATCTGCCACAATGTCCTTCCTTTGGTGAGAAGGGATGGAATCTATACATGCAGAGAGAAGTTCATGGTAGATAGAATGGGGGTCAATCCATCCATAGTAATGGAAAGAAAGGCAAAGTTTGGGGGTTGGATACAGGGATATTGTTAGACATGGAACTGGGAACTTGTGGAAATTGGGCTTCTGTGATGGTGAGCGGAGTTCCTTTTTTTTTTTTTTTAAGATGCATTTATTTATTTTAGAGAGAGAGAGAGAAAGCATGTGAGCATGAGTCATGGGGAGGGACAGAGGGAGAGGGAGAATATCAAAGCAGATTCCCCGCTGAGCGCGGAGCCTGTCACAGGGCTTGATCTCACAACCCTAAGATCATGACCTGAGCCAGAATCAAGAGTCGGATGCTTAACCGACTGAGCCACCCAGACACCCCTAGCAGAGTGCCTTTTGTGTTTACATTGTAGTAAAGGACAGAGAGATAAACAGGCAACCGACATTATGGTAAGGACTTACTGGAGGAAAAGCTTCTAGACACAGGTGTATGTGTGCTTAGCGTATACTCAGTATGGGGAAGGAAAGGTGGCTGGGGACTAAGTGTTCTGTGTTAAACAGCATGTTCAAAGCCCTTGGGGCAAGACAGTGGAGGACACTCTTGGGACTGAGAATAGCTGGAGGGATCATGGCTGGAGAGAGGTGCTGGGAAAGGAGAGATATAGTAGAATCATGAGGATTATGTAAGTTTGGGAAACATTTGCAAGTCAGAATTGATAGAACTTGGCAGTGAATTGAGTATTAGGGATAAGTATGAGGGGAAGAAAGGAGCTACAGTTGACAGCCAGGTTTCTAGCTTGAGCCCTGGGCTTATGTTGATATTAATTCAGTTACCTCTGAGCCTTTATTCATGCAAACTTGGCTTCCACTCTTACATCTAATGCATGCTCGAAGTCCCTGATAAACCCCACCTCTTATTCTTCCAGCCCACACTGACTTTTCTCTTCCACAAATAATGATCAAAATTGCTACTATTGGCTGAATGTCTTCTGTACATCAGGCATTGCCCTTGGTGTTGAATACGCATTACAGCCTTATGAGGCAGGTCTTGTTATCCCTTTTACAGAGGGAAAAAAAAAATGGAGGCTTAGTGTGGACATGTTAACAAAGGTCTACATGCCTCCCAAATCCATGCTGACTTGGTAAAATAAAGGTAGCAAACTTCTACTCTCTCTATCTGTTGTACATTATACTACCATGTGTCATGACTATAGTCAGACTGTAGTTTATGAAGGTGCTACCAATGCCCCTTTAACTCATCATAGCACTTTGAACATACTAGGAAGTCAATAAATGTCAACATGAAGTGAAGGGTATTTGTGGATGAGACCCCAAATCTTGAAACTTCCAGTAATTTTCATTGAAACATATTCAGGGAGGGTAGGAAGACCTAAAGTGCATTCCCATTGGCTAAAATGTTAGCGTGACTATCATTTCAATTGAGTAGACAGTTAAGGATCTGAAAGCAGTTCACACATCATCTTTTGGTTCTTCTTTGTAACTATTCTCCTCATCTGATAAAAGAAGAAACTGGAGTTTAGAAGGTTAAGTGGCTTGGTCATGTGACAACAAAGCTAAACTTGGAACACCTGCACATCCAGCACACTTTTTTGATATGCCATTTTATCTCCCAAATCACCATCAGCTGATTCTTCTCAGTGGTCCTCATTCCAGCTAACACATACTGGACATTTATAGGGGGGAAAAAGATTAACGAGATGGATGCAGAACCTCACGTTCCAGCAAAGGGAAAAAGATAAGTGGTTAAAATATCATCCTGAAATGTGACAAACACAGTTAGAATTATGTACAAAATATTACAGAAGCACAGAGATTAGAAAGATTAATTTTGCTTGGGGCAAGGGGTAAAGAAATGGAGGAGTTTTCAATTTGTCCATTAATTCCAAGATGCATTCTCAAATATATTGATCATTACCAGATACTGAGTTAAAGAGAAGCACCCACTGGTAATATGCCAACCAGAATACCAAAGAGAATGCTCCAATTTTTTTTGCTATGCTTTCACAGTTCTGCTTTATTTTCTTATATATATTTCTTAAAAATAATAATTTCTTGTACTTCTAACAAAAGAGGAGCATGATTGAAAATCTTAAAATCAGGGGGCCTGGGTGGCTCAGTTGGTTAAGTGACTGCCTTCGGCTCAGGTCATGATCCTGGAGTCCCGGGATCGAGTCCCGCATCGGGCTCCCTGCTCAGCAGGGAGCCTGCTTCTCCCTCTAACCCTCCCCCCTCTCATGTGCTCTCTCTCTCTCATTCTCTCTGTCTCAAATAAATAAATAAAATCTTAAAAAAAAAAAAAAAAAGAAAATCTTAAAATCAGACATATTTGGGGCTCACATTTCTTACTCCTAACATTGAAAATTTAACAGAAAGCCATCTGGTTTAGAGTAAGTTATAAACAAGTGATTTCAAAATAACTAAAGGTATTGACCAACCAAATCACCTACAGAAAGAGCTCACTGCTTTTCAGAAGTCTCCACGTGACATTCATCTTACTGTCTAGGCTTGCAGCCCTGCAAATCTTAACTCATGAAAGAGAATTTTCAATGCCTACGATTATTCTGTTAATCATAGTTAGTTGACTGTTTGGTTAACTCCCTTTCAGGAAATCCTCCTACTTCCAGACTCTCACCATTCCAATCCACTGCCAAATTAATAAAATCAGTGATGGAGAAGTGCTGTATTTGAATTTTTATTAAGGAAAATCTTCTAATTTCTGCAAAAGTAATTTATAGAGCCTAGAGGGGTGAATTTATAACAGTGTACCAGTGTATAGAGGCAGAGAATTCTGGGTTCCTTTCCTTGCCCCACCAGGGATTTGTTACATATTTTTTATCAGTTCTACTCTTCTGTAATTCCTCAGGGAACTCAAGGAGGCAGTCTCCTGGGAGAGGACAGTGAAGTCGAATATTGGAATAAGGAGAAAACAAGCTATAATCACCACCCCAGGATTAGTCCTTCATGGGACATTCATTCATTTGCACATTCATTCATTCAGCAAATATTCGTTGATGCCCACTGTGCAGAACACTGGAGAAAAGGTGGGTAAAGACACAGTCAAGGTGTTCATCATCTTGTGAGGGAGGCAAAGAGGCAAAATTCTCACTGTACCCAAGGCACACAAAACGTCCTGCCTGAATATTTGATCAAAACCTTTATTTCCTTGGAGACAAGCCATGTGTAATGGGCAGAACTTCTCCAGGGAATTTCACAAGTGCACAAAGAGACTGAAGTCTGGACTCAGCTTCTGCCTCAGCCCTCCCTTACCACAAATGCGGCCAAACACAGAGATCAAACAGAAAAAAAATGAGAGGGAAGTGACCCAAAGATGCCTTAAACCAATATAAGCAGAAAATGTCGAGATCAGCTCAATAGATGCAAAATGATTTCTATTTTTAAGTCTGCCAATATATAAAGAAGAACAAAGAACTATAGCCAGGAATTCTGCTCAAAGAATACAGCATGATATGATATAAAAGTCCAAAGAGCATTTATAAAAAAATGAAAGGAAGGAAAGGATGGCGGGCATCAATTATCATAGGATTGTGAAGGGTTTTACTCTGCAGCTAAATGGCTTAATCTACTAGAACTTTGGGGTTGCTTTTTAATGAAGCCACCTCTATAACGAATGGCCCCTTCCACTGTCACAAAGAAAAAAAAATGGCAGGGAGGGTGTCAACCTCCAATAAATTGTGTGGGAAGTAAGATGATCAATAAGAAGTCTCACTGTCACCTTAAAGAGCCACTGGCTACAGAACTGGGCAACAAGGTGGCTGAACGATGTTGGAGGTGGGGGTGTGGTTAAGAATTCTTAAAAACAGAAGCCTGTGTGTGTGTGTGTGTGTGTGTGTGTTTATTCTCCACACAAAGGGAAAGAAGGTGCTTTGGATCTGTTCAGTCAAATAACAAAGAGAGAACTGGGATTCTAGATTAATCTCCTGTTATCTACTGAGAGTATCAAACAAGATAGTTTAGTATCTATAATGCCTTGGAATGTTTTGATAAATTATGATAAGAAGACTCCTCTGGGGGCGCCTGGGTGGCTCAGTCGGTTGAGCGACTGCCTTTGGCTCAGGTCATGATCCTGGAGTCCCGGGATCGAGTCCCGCATCAGGCTCCCTGCTGGGCGGGGAGTCTGCTTCTCCCTCTGACCCTCCCCCCCTCTCATGTACTCTCTCTCATTCTCGCTCTCTCAAATAAATAAATAAATCTTTTTAAAAAAAAAAAGAAGACTCCTCTGAGAAATTGTGTATTTTAAAAAAAGATGTGGAGTTCCATGATATTTAATTAAGATGTGTTTGGTTCATGATTTATTGTCATTGTACCTTATTTCTATTTTTTTTACAGAATTCCAGCAATAATACTTAAATCCAACCCCCAAATTCTTGAATTCTCAAACATTAAAATAAATGTTAAATTTTTTTTTTCCAAAAATTAATAAAGGCAAGTGCTGTAAGCATAACTCTCAAATACATCTTTCCTATAGGGAATATCTGGGACTGCCTCAGGTTATAAGACTTGTAAGGAGACAAGAAATGTTAAGTGGGGAGTTACACTGTATAAGACTTGGGAAGAATTTTTTTAACTTGCCTTGTTAAAGCTAATTACCATAGATAAAAAGAGCTAGATAACTTAGAGTATTCATTAGCTCTCTCACTCCCCTAAGCAGCTATCCCCAAAGTGCTAATATCTTTCCTACTACATTCTTAAAAGGTTTCATAGTCACTATTCATGATTCCCACTTGGAAAAGACCAACTTCCTGATTAATGCCTAAATGAAAAGAGTAAAAATGTGCCTCAAAAATTAGTACGGGCCTCAAAGGTGTAAGCCTATCTTAAAGATTTCAGGAAAATTTTAAAAAAAGAAAAGAAAAAGAAAGCTATCCTAGAGGTGTTATTAGCTTTCCCCACAGCCGCCCTCCCTCTCACATCCATACACCCATTCTCCTAGGAGCCATGGCCACACAGCTGCATTCTTGGGGTAAACACATTGCGATTTGCCGAAGCTTCGGGTTATGTGTATTCCCGTGCCCCTCCAAAACAAAGGACAACATTGATTCCATGGCTTTTCCCCCTCCCTGATCAGAATTGTTTGCAACAGTAACGCACACATAAGCGAATGGCCAATTTGGCATTATTTGCACTACATAATGGTTTCTAGTCCTTTGCCGCCATATCCTCTAAATGGGCTGATTCTCAATCCAGTCACTTCTACAGCACTTCCCTTAATTATGAACATTCACAGCCATGAATAAAGTTGTGCACCCGAGCAGGGTTTCAATTCTGTTTACTACCGACAGATGGACTTACAAATAGCCTTTATTTTGTCTTTTACCTCCCTCCTTTTTGGGGTGAAGAGAAAGATTCTTTTTTCTTTTTCCTTTTCCTTTTTTTAACAGAAGGTCAATATGCTCCTGGGAAATGTGCATACCATATGCTCAAGTCAGCATAAGTGATTTTAAAGATCTTCTAATTCATGTATTTATTCCTCAACTCCCAGCAACTACTTAATTACTTAATTAATTAATTACTCAATAATTAAAATATACAATGTCACCCTCGTTATGTGTGTTGCATCCAGATTGATTTTTCTACTTTGATCATAACACTGTCCTGCCCCCACACCATTGTTTAATGGTATAAACTATCATATAAAATCTAAACTCCTTAGCTGGTCATTCAAAGTTCACCGCAGTTAGATCCCAATCTGTGTGGTCTTTTCTTGAACAATAAAACAAATCCTTATTTTAGCCAACTGGCCTCCTTGTCTCCAGGCATACCCTGAATTTTTATTATAAAATACCTTCCATTGCTTCTCTTCCCTGAACTACCTCATTACCTTATCCTTCACGCAAATGGTCCATCTGGCTTTTGCTAACCAATCTAGCCCCCCTCCCCATCTTCACTTACATATCCCTCACTTCCTGGAATCACCGAGATTTCATCTGATTTACTCTTTATATTACTATATGTGTAGTAGCTTTTAAAAAAATTACCTTAATAAGGGCTACCTGGGTGGCTCAGTCAGTTAAGCATTCAACTCTCGATTTCGGCTCAGATCATGATCTCAGGGTTGTGAGATTGAGCCCCCCGTCGGGCTCCGCACTAGGTGTGGAGTCTGCTTAAGATTCTTTCTCTCCTTCTCTCTCTACCCCTCCCCACCGCTCCCTTTCTAAAAGCAAATAAACAAACGAACAAAAAACCTTAATAAAACTTTTTATGTAAACTTATCAGTCAGGACAGAAGTATTAGTCCATGCATTATAGTTTTTCACTTCAAAATATATAAATAGCACTTATTACGTACATTAACTCTTATGGGCCTTATCTCATATTCTTTATTGTGCTATTATTTCACTATATATCTTATTTCTCTTCCATGAGGGCAAACCCCTAGAATGTAGTTTTTCTATAGTTCACGGTGCTCAGCCAGAGTACCTTACACAAATCTTCTGTTTCCCTTATATAATAAATGTTGGACCAACAAATGATATATTATAATACAGTTTATCTTTTTAAATACTAAATTTGCCACCTGTTTACAACAACATACATGGAAATAAAATTTTAATTATAATATTTATTGGAATTTTTATTAAGAGACTTTTTTTAATCCTGCAAAAAGTGCAAATGGAAGAAAAAATTTTAATTGCCAGCAGTTCTTACATGATGTTAATGAATCAATTTATTGTCATCAAATTGGCTTCTACAAATTGGTGCTTTAAGAAAATCTTAGAGGTTTATTTATTCGTCTAATGTCTTTCTTTCTCACTAGACTGCCCATTCCATGAAGCCAGGGACTATGCATACCTTATTTATTTCCGTATCCCCAGTACTTAGAACAGTGCCTGGTACGTGCAGGATCTTGGTAAATATGTGTGGGGTCAATGAATTAAAAATGAATAACTTTAAAAAATGGAATGAATTAAAGAATAATATCACCAGCACTCCTACCTCTTTAGGCTCTGATCCATCATAACTACAGCTCTTCAGATGTACTTATCTGGGCTGAAGCTATAGTTATATCAAGGTTCTCTAGATCCCTTGCCTCACTTTTACCCTCTCCATGAACTAAACTTGGTAAGAAGTGCCCGCTGGGACCTCCTTTCTCGATGTAAAATACTGGCTTTTAATCAGTGACTTCGAGTTCCCAGGTTTGTCAGGCATCAGAAGCAGCAGAAATGCCAACAGAAGAAACCAGAGTAATGCGTATGTGGTTTGGAAGGGGATATTTTACCTGATTGATTTCTGGGAATCCCTAGTCATCAGCATCTTGACAATAGTATTGCCTGGTGACAGTGGTGGAGATGCTCTCAGTTTGGAGCCTAGAAAAGCTAGACAGGAGGGCGTCAAAACAGGGGTAAGTCAGTCATGGTATTCTCAGAAATAATGTGTTCTGGAAATGATGCTGCAGAAGGTTCTGTTCAAAAGTCAGATGCCTCTGTGGCTCTATTACTAGTTGTAGTTACTTTTGTCTTATTGCTGATGCTCCAACCGAACTTCCTTCTGTGAAGATTGTTGTTGCTACTACGGCTATTGGAGGCAGGGTAGACCCTCTCCCCACTGACAAACAGCAGAGTGATGGGGATTCTTGTCCCCACGGCTAGCTTCTGAAGTGATTCTGAAAAGAGATCTCAAAGCAGCCCCCTAAAAATACCCAACAAGAATTGGATCATCTTGTTCCCATCCCACAAAGACTCTTTATGGTCCATATTAGCAGAAATTGCTCTGATCAGGGGCCAATTCAAGTAGGCTATCTAGAGAGCTGGGAAGGTCAATAAAGTCATTCATTTTTATAGGATGTTTTCACGGAAAACGACTATTGTGAGATGAACAAATGAGTGTTTTCACTGTCTATTGTTTACCATCATGGAGACATGGCCAAAATTTTAATTTGCAATGTGTGTCTTCTTTTGCATTCCAGAGTTATATTTCAATAACCTGTAATTTGCATCCAAAAGGAGAGAATGGAACATTCACACAATTATAGTTCTGTGGTGTCCCTCTCACCTAGCTTAGTTTAAGAACAAATTTTCGTTATTCTGGAGTTTGAATCAACAGGATTATAATTAAAATAACAGAATTTCAAATTTATTTCTGACTCAGATATTAGAAGAATTATAAAGATTTTAATCATCATTAAAAAAATACAGACCTAATAAAAAGAAATCAGTCTGCAAAAAAGCCCTCTGGTGTCTATGGTACACACACTAGAGAGAGGTTGTTGATTGATACTTGAATGAAGCAAACAGCAAGATTGAGGTTTTTATCTTGTGGGGGAGGAACGTATAATAAGGGTAACACAGAAGTAGCAAATATAAATTATTCATTACCAGCAGAATAATATTTTAGAGAGGGAAAAATAAAGAGTAGAGCTTGAAGGAAAAGATCCTAAAAATGAGTTCTAACAGGTTCTGGATTTATATCTATGAAAACCACCCAAAACAAGTTCAGAGTTAAACTAAACGACTTTAAAAGTGTTTTCTGAGTCTAATTTTAATGAGTATATGGGTTAGTAAATCAAAGCTATCATACATTATATGCTTTATACAGTATGATTCTTAATATTGATGACCCTTTCAAGGACCCTTGTCAATTGATTCCTGTTTTGGATAACACTGAGTTTTCCCCAGTGAACATATTTGCTACCTTTCCCAGTGAGAACTTTAGTGTGAAAGGGTCAGTGATGCATAGGGAAACAACTGGAAGTTTTTAAATTACGGTCTGCCTTGGAGCCTTGTTTGAATAGAAATACACCAGGAAACAGGGGGTAAAAGAGAAAAAAGAAAAAAGAAAGAAAATGGCAATAATAAGATGAGGATAAAAATTACTGGCTTCCTTAGGAACAAACGCTTGCAATTTCAATGGCTTTCTGGTTTTGAAAACCCAACCATTTTTATAGTGCATTTTTTAAGACCAGCATTTCCTAAATGATTTCTATTTTCTGTCCCTAATTCTAATCGAATTTTGCTCACCTCTGTGACAGAGCTGAAGTATTCCTTTACTTATTCTACTTCCGATTTTTCCGTTGGGTTTTTCAGATGAAACATTTTGTGTTCCCTGAATCCTATTTTTTTTCCCCAAGGATTAAAACAAATAAACAATAACAACAACAATAAAAGCAGCAGCAGTAACAGCAAAATGGCTTACTTTCTTTTTTTTAATAAAGATTTTATTTATTTATTTGGCAGAGAGAGACACAGCGAGAGAGGGAACACAAGCAGGGGGAGTGGGAGAGGGAGAAGCAGGCTTGCCGCTGAGCAGGGAGCCCGATGTGGGGCTCCATGTGGGGCTCGACCCCAGGACCCTGGGACCACGCAGGACCTGAGCCAAAAGCAGACGCTTAACGACTGAGCCACCCAGGCGCCCCTAAATGGCTTACTTTCTTTGTATGAAGATGGTCACACTATCAAACTAAAAGTCTTACCTTCTGGGAGACTTACTTCTCCTCCTCTGGTCTTGCCCAAGTGTGCCCACTGCAGGGAAACCGAAATCTCTTTCTAGGAAATAGGCACTCAGTGAGGTGGCCTCTTGTACCCTGTGGAGGTGGGGCCCAGAGTTCCAATCCTACTCTGCCACTCGGCTGTTTCTGTGCCTGTTTCCACATCTGGAAAATAAGGATAGACTCACAACCACTTTAAATAAGGGTTCTGTGAAGAAGGAAATGCTTGGAAGTGTGCTCGGCACATTAAAGTGCCATGTGAGTTTTCACTGTTATAAACTGTATCTGTTTATTCATGCCCTTAAAAAAAAAAAACCTAAGCTGACACTTAGATTTTTCTTTTTTAAATAAAATAGGAAGTCTATAATGGAACTGTTTTGGTTTTTTATTTTCATTCAATTTTTAAAAATTATTTTGTCTAGGGAGTAGATGAAGTAACACATTTTAATTCAGAGAGGTGAATTATTATTATTATATTATTTTCCAGTAATGACAATTTTTCCAGCAACATCATGTGGATTTTTTTTTCCTCAGCTTACCATTAAAGTGAAAAACACAAACAAAAACACTTCATAGAGCCATTAAAACACTTACTATGAGAAGCCTTGAGCAAAGCATTAAATAAAAGAGCAGACAATCCCAGTAAGAGCATTCAGCTTAATGAGAGTCATCCTATAAACCCAAATGTGGATGATCCTATCTATATAGGGCAACACGGACAATGCCATCGTAGAGCCAGGGATTAGTCTGACAATGTCCTTCACGTAATGCTTTAATCCCACTTGTCCAAAATTGGAAAATGGGAATGGAGGTCCTATTATCACTGACAACGTCCTAAATAATAAAATATCTTGGGTAAAAAGGCACTTTGGGTTACCATGGGCCTGAGGCTACTGAAACAGAAGAAGCACGGGAAGGATGCTGGATTATTAAAGTGGAAGGGTAAGATACTTTCCTCTGCTAATATCATTAAGAGAATAAGATATTTGGTTCAGGGAAATTCCAGCAAGCTGCATCTACGTCTTTGTTCACTGCTCTGCTCCACAGGACATTTGTCCTCGAGCTTTGTTTCCCTCCTCGCTATATGTCTCCACAACTAACATGTGGGAAGAGTTCTATCAGCAGGGGCCCATGCAAAGAGGGCTCTAATCCTCCCCGATCTGAAATCCTCCACTATCCTTAGAGCATGTCAAACGTGCAGGGCTCAAATTGGTTGGCTGTTACAGTCAAGCCAGGATTTTTGGATGTATCCACAATCATTTCTAAATTGACTACTACAGCTGTGTAGCAACTCAATTTGTTCATTAAGATGTCCAAAATAACTGTCTTGATGGGTTTTGGTCCTTTCATTGTTTTAAGTAAAAAGGGGGCAAAATTCTCTATTTCTAAAGAGTTGATAGGGACAAAGGTGAGAGGGGATGCATTCCTTAAAAGCAGATTCATATTGCCCCATCTACAGTTAAACTACAAAATAAATATCTGAAATGGACACACATCGAAAGGCAGAATTCTCTCAAATATTTCTGTAGATCTAGTTGTTCTCTAGTCTTAGGAAAATTTTAACAAGAGTGGATTTCAGTGATATTCTCAGTTAGCAACTAAAATATCTTCTATTTTCAATTTAATGAATTATGACCTACACTAGTTTCTAAACTGGTTTATTCAATACAAATAATTATAAAAGCAGGTACTTAATATCATGTGAATAGCATATCATCTTTTAAAAAATCCTATATAATTATATTTTGAAGCAGATTTACCTTTCTAAGTTCACATGGTGAAAGATCTCAAGCAGGTAGCCAAGGAAGGAAGACAGAAGTCAGAAATTCAAGCCAGAAAGAAAAATCTTTCTATCTTTCAGCTAAGTAAAAACATTTCGAAGTCAAATCTGTCAGAAATGGAAGCCAGATCAGTTTGGACAATAAAAAATAAAAAACAAAGCCAGTTTGGACATTTTGACAGGTAAAGAAAAGGCATAAAGTTTGGCTGATTAATTCAGTTAGAATATGATACTAATTGGACAGAAGTCATTCTCTTGATTAAATCCTTCTATTGCTCTCCAGTTTCTGCAGAATAAAAAACAAATGCATGGCTTATAAGACCTTCCCAGTCTTGCCCTACCCTCTCTCCTGTCTCCTGTCCGTCCTCCGGCTCCTCCAGGTTTAAGGAGCATCTTAAGCAGGGTTCTCTCTGCTGTTCCAGCAAGGGCAGCCCCCTCTGCCTGGACCACCCTTCCCTCAGACTTTCCTCTCCAAGAGCTTTTATTAGGTCCTCCCCAAGGATGCTTTTTCAGTAACCTCTCTGGCCTCAGTTAGGCTCATTTCAGAGACTCTTTGTCTTAATTGCTTGTTCCTTTGCACATGCTCTCACAAAACCCTGAGTTCTTTGAAGGCAGGGATTATGACTTTCGTTCATACAGAAAATAAAAGCATGGGTTCTGGAATCTAGTAAGTATTTAGTACATTTATTCATTGACTGAGTGACTGATGGAAGGAATGAATACATGCTGCCCCAGAGAATAACCCAGTACTCTTCATCCCATTCAGTGTCTCCCAAGAGCTATCTCTGGTTACATGACGAAATGGATGAGAGGCCATTGTCCATAAAGGGAAAAGGCAATTAAACCGAATTGTGGGTCGAGAGTAACAATGGATAAATAATGTCATTTTTTATTTTAAAAGGACAACCACATTTAGCCATCAAATAATTACCAGGACCTTTACATGTTTGAGGTGAGACCAATAAAGTAATAAAATTATTTCAATAAACAACACATGGAAACTAGTTTCATTAACTTACAGTCACACTCTTACAGATACATTTAATATGCTGCTTTTACAATTAAGACAACAGGTAAAACACTCCAATGAGGTTCCAAGTACATATTTTCAATTTTCTCAAAGAGTTTAAGAGTTCAATAATATAAGCAACTTATTTATTAGAAAGGTCTGAGTTGTTAAAGCTATAATGATGCATGAAAAAGACAATAGGGAAAGGTATTGGGGATGCTTGGAAAAACAGGGTTCATTTCTCAGGATTCCAGACTATTTCTAAACATGCTGAGCTTAGAGTTTTCAAACTACGGATAACTTGTTTTAAAGCAACTTTATTCCTGTAATAGTCTTGGCCCCACTTCCCAAGATGGCAGTCTGTCAGAACTGAGGGATTTGGGGGCTGAAAACTTGAATTACTAGAATTTCCTACTGGATTTAAGAAGGTACCCACAAAGAAACAACAGGGCAGTCAATGAGAAAGGAAAATGTTTTTAAAAATTAATTCCCGTCTAGTTCCAGTTTTCAAGTCACAGAGGAAAAGAAGGATTTAATCAAAAAGGCCTTAAATATATTTTCAGCTGGGCTAATGCATTTCCTCTTATTTCTAGTCTTTGCACCACTGTAGAAAGCCAACCACCCCCAAAACAACTGCCCATCTCTCATCATCTTCTCATTTTTCAATGTCCCCATACCTAGACTCTAGGCTATTTCTCCTTCGGCAGTTCCTTTACCTTATGAAGGAAAGCTATCTTTGCCATAACGACATAACGATTGTGATGTTTAATCATCTTAAATTCAAAAAGATTTTAAATGCTAAAAAACACTGTGTTTGCAAATGGTTTACCTTCTGAAATCTCAAGCCATAATGGAAAAACTGATTAAAACATGAGGCAAGTTTTATTTCATTTTCATTATTTTACTATTTTCTTCTAATTTACTGGGATGTATGTTAAAATGCTCGCTTAGTTTTAATCCATAATATTAGAAGTCGTAAGCACTTTCAGAGACTTATTTCTAAGTTTTTTTGTGTTATTATTGCAGTCATTTATGACTATAATTAATAGGTCTAAATAATAAAGTCAAAAGAGTAGGAGAGAGAGTAATATTCTTGAGTCTTTCTGCTCTGGGGAAAGGTACGGTATATTCAGCAGAAATAAAAGAAGCCTCTTTGCGTCCTAAAATTGTCTAATACGGCCATCGGCATTCAAAGTCACAGATAGGTATAATATACAATTATGTTTCAGCAATGTATTTTTTGGTCCCCAAATAGAGAGATTAGCTCAGCCTTTCACTAAACAAAAGGCTGCTCTATTTTTAATCCTTAACTCATTTGTTTCTTTCAAAGGTACTTTTCTATTTAAATTTGTTACGCTCCCCCATTGCAACAAAATCCTATTATCGTAAATCCTTCCCTAGTGCTTGCAGCCTCCCCTTGAACACAGCAGATAATGCGTGTTCTTACGCATCACATAACCCCATGTAGTTTCCTACAGCGAGGCAAGCACCTCAAAGGGCTGCAGTGTGGGTTCTTCAGAGGAACCCAGGGCTCTTGAGCCCCATTGTGAGGGCAGACTCAAACAGCATAACAGCAAGCAGTCGCCATGTGGTTGCCCCTGGGAAGTGAGGTATATATGAGAGACAAGAGGTAAAATGAAAACAAAGTCACAGAGTGTGTTTGTTTAGCTTACCGGAGACCAAGAAAATCCGGGGAAGTACTTATTCACCTCAATTTTATAGTCCAAGTACTGTGCTGGGTTTTCAGATTGTATAGTCTGTATTAACTCAATTTTATCATTGATTGTTTCTCCTGATGTTAAACAAATCTGATGGCTACTCTAGCCACCACTGTAGGTGTTTATTTAAAGAACACAGTTTTCCACATCCTGTTCTCCATTTTACAGCTTTACTGGAGCATTCTCATGTCAACCAAGCCCCCTGGGCTTTTAGAAGCGATGAATCCTAAAAGATGTTTTCCCCACAGAAACCACAAGGTAAATGCAACAAGTAATCAATCTTCTGAGCAGCAATCAGGCAACCACTTAACGAACACACTACACAAACAAAATAATTAATCTAAGCACTGTCCTGAATAGTAATTAATCTAATCGGCTCCAAATGATGTGTTTGTTCACTGTACACTATTTTGTTTCATAGTTGTCATAGTTAAAGTTGTCAGAGACAGTACAAATGTGTTAACCAGTTTAAAAGAATACTAATTTCCGAAGGAAAGTGTGACACAAATGTTTATGCAGTGTGGGATGTTCGTTCCTTTGTTTGCGGAGAGGAGCAACACGTATCACTGTCAGACTAAAACAAAAGGGACAAACGCTTTAAAATAAAATGGGAAACAGGAGCAACACCACCAAACATCAAGCAAGCCAGTAAAGAGCTGAGAAAATTATAATATGATCTACACCAATAATTGCCTCCTGGGTAAGGACAGGTAAATTTAATTCTAAATCTCCTGATGAATGAAACTGAAGTGGAATGAAAAATACAGAGAGCCTAAAGAGTCCCTTTCTCTAAGAATCTGTGACACACAAATTGGGAAGAAGAGTTGGTTGATTTTTCTAGGAAGAATGGGGTGCATGCAAACTAATTCTGATCATTTAGAATAAAAGGCTAAACATGAATCCCTTATTAGTTATTTCTTTTTTTGGATCCTGAATTCTATCATTTTAAATGTTCTCGGCTACCTCTTATCATTGAACTTCACTTTATGTCATGAAGACCAAACCTTTAGTGCAGGTGGCTGCTGCAAGAGTCAAAAGAAGCCACCAGATGGTATTTAAAGCTGACAGGTGGCCCGGGCGTGTAATACATAGTGGTACTCAGTTTCACTCTAGGTCAGACCCTACTGAGTAACAGGGGCTTTCTCAAGACTGTGTTTTTAACCCATGGAAGCTGAGTGAAGCCACCTTCAGATTTTTAGGCCTTTTTTGAGAAATTTCCATTAAATTGGGATTGTGGGTTTCAAATGCTTGGTTATAAAACATTTTCCCTGACATCCTTTAGTTCTTCCTGGTGAAAAAGGGAGGGAAGGAAGGAGGCATTTTAGAGGAAAACGCTAAGACGTATCTTTAGAGCTACAGCAAAGGTGGTGACAGGATATATGGCCATTTTGTGGTGTCCATAGCACCTAAGCCCATCTCTGGTATTGGGGATATCCCGCCCTCCACCATTACCTTTATAGGAGGGCTGTTCTAAGTGGTCATGTTTTTACCAGATAAAGCTACCACTTTGACTACAGCTAACTGAAACAAGAGTGGACACTTGAGACACAGAACCAGACCATAGTCTGATCAGAGCCATTAAGATACTCTTTCCTAAGAATTTGGAATTCAGACACTGAGAGATTGAGTTTGCTTATTGTAGGGATCCCTGATGCTAAGCCAAGTGGTGTCTAGGTATAAATCAGTGCCTTAGCAAACTGAGCCCACCCATGTGCAAGAATCTCAGGAAACAGCAACATCAAGCAAACAGAGAAAATTGGTCTGCTGAGAAAATGAAGATAAGGGCCCAGGAGCAGACCAAAACTGCATGAAATGCTCCAGAACTGGAAGAGAAGTCTCATTTCAGTCTAACCCCATATGGTCTAGCTGTCTGCAATTTCCTGTTTTTAGATGTTGGTGTGATTGCCTGTTGGATCTATTCAGTGAGCACCATGTTTACATGCATTGGTTTCTGTGACTTTCAATATAACATTTCTTGAATTAGAACAGAAACGATCACCAAATAGAAAAATCTGGGACCAGGCATACAATTAGCAAGTAGCAAATCAGTTGCTGGGTTTTTAAAAAAAAAACAGTGTGTTATAGAGCTTCAGTAATACATTCCACACGAAAAGGGATGTCAGGGAAGAATTTAATTTGGCCTGGGGAAAAAAAAAACAAAACAACCCAGTAATAATAGCCAACCTTCATAGAATGGTTACTACAAGTCAGGTACACTTCTAAGCATTTGCTTAATAGGAACCATTTAATCCTTATAACATCCTCTGACACAGATGCTATTATCCCCATTTCACAGGCAAGGAATCCCCATTAAATAGGCAGAAGTGAGCCACGGAGGTGCCCAAGGTATCTGCCCAAGAAACACAATATAGAAACATAAATTATGGCAACATTTCTCAAAGTGTATCTCTTAATACAATATACTTACATAGTGTAACTATTAATTCCAGGAGAAGTTCCTGATTATTATTTTACAGGAAAGGTCTTGGTAGTTTGACAAATTTGGAAAACTCTAGGTCACATGACACAAAATATATTTATATATATTTATTATATATATGAACTAATAATATATATGAGCTAATACGTAGTGTAGATTTTCAAGAGGGAGATATTTTATGTAGTGAAAGAAATCCAAATTTGACCACAGAACTCTGTTTTAGGGTAGTCTTACAGAATCTTATAAATCTTATAGAATTTAGTCTTATAGTCCTGAGTCTTATAGAATACAGTCTTTTATAAATCTTTTTTTTTTTTAAGATTTTATTTATTTATTTGACAGAGAGAGACACAGCGAGAGAGGGAACACAAGCAGGGAGAGTGGGAGAGGGAGAAGCCGGCTTCCCGCCGAGCAGGGAGCCCGATGCGGGGCTCGATCCCAGGACCCCGGGATCATGACCTGAGCCGAAGGCAGACGCTTAACGACTGAGCCACCCAGGCGCCCCCAGTCTTTTATAAATCTTATAGAATAACTAAAGCAGTAATGTCTTGTGAGATAAAGTACAAATACATGCATAGCTCCCCAAACTAACTTCCTCATCTCAATCAATATAGTATCTAAATTTCGGATGAAGTAAACCGGGAACATTCTTAAAATTCTGTAAGACGCTAGAAATACGCGCAACCACCCCCGATGCTCATTCATGAAAAGAAGACATGAAATTCAGCACTTTGGAAATGAAGAAATACTGTCTTCCACTTTTAACACCCTCCTGGCCCTGGGATGTGACCAGAATAAGAAAACTGAATAATAACTGACAGGTTAATAAAATCGCTTATATTGTGATCGTCATTAGAGATTCGGTGAACTCAATTTGATAGCCACAAGCAATGAAAGAATGCTTGTCTTAAATCACAGAAGCCTTGAGGACAAGTGGATAGTGAATATGCATATATAATCTTAGTTCCCTGGTAAGATTAACTCCTTGCTACCTCTCATGTCATTTGGTAGCGACAAATTCGTAACGGCAGCTAAGAATCCCAGACGTTCCCAAACCAAAAGCTAGCCTCACCGCTTGTTACTGTCCTCTCGGCAACCGAAGGAGTCACCGTATTCTATACCCGAACGTCTCGGTGAGTACCCGATGCTGCCACGGACCATCACTGATGTGATCATGAATGAATCCCCGCTGCTCTTTCTCTGGAGGCACCGTCTCCAACGGGAGCATCTGATTGGCCAAGTCACAGTCACATGGAGGCACCGTCTCAAACGGGAGCATCTGATTGGCCAAGTCACAGTCACATGGCGGCACCGTCTCAAACGGGAGCATCTGATTGGCCAAGTCACAGTCACATGGC